>NC_142027.1:44314503-44636795 GCF_982192425.1 Myodes glareolus | reverse complement strand
GCCAAAGTGGTATAACCATCATGGGAGCTACTGAGCGCTTTCTGATTAGATTTCAAGTCCCACTCCACAAGATGAAACCCATACCTGGCACCATTATCAGGTCAAGAACCTTTGGCTAGACAGGTTATAGGCCCTAGGGGAGAGCCTGTTACTATTATTCCGCTAAATGGACTGCGTATTAAACTGATTCCTAATGACTTATTGTTATGCCCATAGATTAATATGTTTCTCAGCTCTCCTCAGAGAATATGCTATTTGTAATAGATGGTGCCTAGTTCAGAAACCTACAAGTGGATGAAGTGCAGTGAGTAAGAGGCTGAAGAGTGCCCAGTTCTGAATGAGACAGCTGTATATAGCACACCATTGCCTCCAAAGGCTCTGGGATCACTGTGATCACCGTGGAAGAAGGTATGGAGGGAACAGAAGAGCCGGAGGCAGTGGACGACTACCGGAAGTAGTGTCTTCTGGACACATAGCACAGCTGCACCTATGAACTCAGCAGTGGTGACAGCACACTCAAGACCTGTGTGAGTTCACACCAGACCAGATCCCAGTAGAGAGAAGCGAGGTGGGCGTGCCAGCTCTCCTGGCTGAGGAGCTATGGTTACTGAAAGTGTTAGGAGAGGCCCATCAGTTTCTTTTTTTTTTTCAAAGTTTATTAAATTATAAAAGTTTCCATTTCCGCCCCTCCTCCCAACACCCTCCCACTTCCACTTCCCCCACTCCCTCTCCTCCTCCCTCTCCATCCCTAAGAGTAGTCAGGGTTTCCTGCCCTGTGGGAAGTTCAAGTTCTTCCCCCCTCCCTCCAGGCCCAGGAAGGTGAGTATCCAAACAGACTGGATCCCAAAAATCCAGTATATGCAGAGGAAACAAGTCCCAGTGTCATTGTCAATGGCTTTTCAGAAAGACTCCGGGCCAGCCACATCCAGAGAATCCGGTCACATTCAGAGAATCTGGTTAGATCACGTGCTCGTTCAGTTCCAGTCCAGCTGGCCTTGGTGAACTCTCATTAGATCAATCCCCTTGTATCAGTGGGTGATGGCACCCATCGCAGTCCTGATTCCTTTTTTCATTTTCTTCATCCTTCTGCTCCTCATTTGGACCGTGGAGGGCTCAGTCCGGTGCTCCAATATGGGTCTCCGTCTGTATCGCCATCCAACGTCGGATGAAGGTTTCCTCTGCTCTTGCCTTCTTTGTTCACGTTCTCCTTCCTTCTGCCTCTCGTTTGGACCTAGGGAGCTAGGTCCAGTGTTCCGACGTGGGTCTCCGCCTCCATCTCCCTCCATCGCCAGATGAGGGTTCTATGGTGATAAGCAAAATGTTCATCAGTATGGTTGTGGGCCAAGGCCGGTTCAGATACCCTCTCCTCTGTCCAGAAAACAATCTGGGGATCTCTCCTTGGACCTGGGATCCCCTTTATACTCAAGTCTCTTTTAAACCCTAAAATGACTCCCTTAGTTGAGGTATATACTTCCCTAATCCCATATCTATCCATTCTCCCTCCCCCCATCCCAGTCCCCCGATCTTTCCCCATTCCTCCCCTACTCCCTTCTCTCTAACCCTCTCCCCTTCCAACAGCCCCCCCACCCCCCCATGCACCCGAGGTTACCTGGCACTCTTGTCTATTTCCAATCTCCAGGAGGATAGCTACATGATTTTCATCAGGTTCACCTTCTTATTTAGCTTCTCTAGGATCACGAATAATAGGCTCAAAGACCTTTAATTATGGTTAGAATCCACTTATGAGTGAATACATACCATATTCCTCTTTTTGGGTCTGGCTTACCTCACTCAGTAAAGAAGCAGAGAGGGAAATCAGAGAAACATCACCTTTCATGATAGCCACAAATAGCATAAAGTATCTTGGGGTAACTCTAACCAAGGAAGTGAAAGACCTATTTGATAAGAACTTTAAGTCCTTGAAGAAAGAAATTGAGGAGGATACCAGAAAATGGAAAGACCTCCCCTGCTCTTGGATTGGGAGAATCAACATAGTAAAAATGGCGATTCTACCAAAAGCAATCTATAGATTCAATGCAATTCCCATCAAAATCCCATCAAACTTCTTCACAGACCTGGAGAGAACAATAATCAAGTTTATATGGAAAAACAAAAAACCCAGGATAGCCAAAACAATCTTATACAATAAAGGAACTTCTGGAAGCATTACCATCCCTGACTTCAAACTCTATTACAGAGCAACAGTATTGAAAACAGCTTGGTATTGGCATAACAACAGAGAAGTCGACCTATGGAATCGAATAGAAGACCCGGGTATTAACCCACAAACGTATGAACACCTGATTTTTGACAAGGGAGCTAAAGCTATACAATGGAAGAAAGATAGCATCTTTAACAAATGGTGCTGGCATAACTGGTTGTCAACCTGTAGAAAAATGAAAATAGATCCATATCTATCACCATGCACAAAACTCAGGTCCAAATGGATTAAAGACATCAACATTAATCCGACCACTTTGAACCTGATAGAAGAGAAAGTAGGAAGTAGTCTACAAGACATAGGCACAGGAGACCACTTCCTAAGCAGAACCCCAGGAGTGCAGACAATAAGAGAAACAATAAATAAATGGGACCTACTGAAACTGAGAAGCTTCTGTAAAGCAAAGGACACTGTCAGTAAGACAAAAAGGCTACCTTCTGACTGGGAGAAGATCTTCAAACCCCTCAACAGACAAAGGTCTGATCTCCAAAATATACAAAGAACTCAAGAAACTAGACAGTAAAACTCTAATTAACCCAATTTAAAAATGGGGTACTGAACTGAACAGAGAATTCACAACAGATGAACTTCGAATGACTAAAAAGCACTTAAGGTCATGCTCAACCTCCTTAGCGATCAGGGAAATGCAAATCAAAACAACTTTGAGATATCATCTTACACCTGTCAGAATAGCCAAACTCAAAAACACCAATGATAGCCTATGCTGGAGAGGATGTGGAATGAGGGGAACACTCATCCATTGTTGGTGGGAATGCAAACTTGTGCAGCCACTGTGGAAATCAGTGTGGCGGTTTCTCAGGAAACTGGGAGTCAACCTTCCTCAGGACCCAGCAATTCCACTCTTGGGAATATACCCTAGAGATTCCCTAACATACTACAAAAGCATTTGTTCAACTATGTTCATAGCAGCACTATTTGTAATAGCCAGAACCTGGAAACAACCTAGGTGCCCCTCAATAGAGGAATGGTTAAAAAAAGTGTGGAACATATATACATTAGAGTTTTAGTCAGCGGTAAAAAAACAATGACATCTTGAATTTTGCATGCCATCAGTTTCTTTTAAGAGTGTAACCCCGACAAGTCAACCATGCTCCAAGGGAGCACCGTACATCCAAGAGTATGTAAGTAGTGCAAACTGGACTTTATAGCTTTTAAAATTATATTATGACCACATAGTTACTTCTTTTCTCTTTTCTCCCTCCAAATCCTACCATGTACCCCTCCCTATCTCAAATACATGGCCTCCTTTTCATATATATATAATACATTTTCTCTCTCTCTCTCTATATATATGTATATAGTACATATTTAATTTTTTTATATTTTCCCTAAATATATAAATCCAATTTTCTTAGTTTCTATAATGTTACTTGCTATGAATAAAATTTCAGGGCTTGGTGCTGTATAACCAACTGGTGGACTCTTTCCCAGGGAAGACAATTTTCTCCTGCTCTCAGCAGCCCTTTGTTCCTGTAGTTCTCAGTTTAAGACTGGGCCCCATGAGATTCCCTGCTTCCACGTTAGGATGTTTGCTGGTGTCACCCCTGTTCCGGTCTTACTTAGGCAGCTGTGTTGAGTCTTCATGGGTGTAGCTTCTCTGACGTGTCTAGGAGATGCAATCTCACAGGTTGTCATCCTGATCTCTCTGCCTGCCCCACCTGCTTGCTGCAGTGTTCCCTGAACCTCGAGTGTAGGAGTTGTATTATAAATGAACCAGTTGGGCCTGGCGCTTCATGATTCCTTGATGTCTGCATTTGTTGTGGGTTTTGGTAATGGTCTCTGTCTGTTGCAGAGAGAAGATTTTCTTCTTCTTGTTGTTGTTGTTATTGTTTTGTTGTTGTTGAGGGAGTGAAAGTTACACTAACCTGTGGGTGTACAGCTACATATTTAGAATACAGTGCCACCTCTGGAAGGCAATGGGGCCAGCAGTGAATCACCTGGACTGTTGGCGAAGTCCCTTGTACTCTCCTGGCTGACAAGCCCTAAGGATCTCATGCTGCGTAGTAGCTTTTGTTAGATCGTCTATGACTCGTAGGGATAGCATTGCCAGCTCAGATGGGAAATTTTCATTGAAAAGATGTATGTCTATATATACACATAAACTTATAAGTATTATATGTAATTTCAGGTAAATAATAGTATGATTCCTTATGACTTTTTAAGACATCCTTACTGTTATTTTACCTTCTTTCCTCCTCTTCTGTGTTTGCTCCCCCACCCCATTGGCCCCATTTCCCTCTTCAAATTACTTTTACCCTGCTAAGAAGACTCAAAGTAGAGTGGGTAAGAAAGGAAAGGTAGACCTGGGAGGGGCTGGGGGATGATAAATATAATCAAAATACATTGAACAAAATTTTTCAAAGAGATAATAAAGTTTTTATTTTAGAGAGAGATTTAAAGAAGATAGAATATACTTCTCTTAAGTAACATGAAGTGGGGGAGCTGATAGTCTCGTACAGTACAGTAGCAATATGGTGTGATTAGTATTCAAGCCCCCATGTGTGTGCATTTATGTGTTTTTGTGTGAATTCACAGTGTGTGCAGGTGTGCTTTTCCATATGTGTATATTCAAGAGCCAGAGTTGATGTCCAGTGTCTCCCCCATCACTCCCCACCATAATTTTTGACTCAGGAGCTCACACGCCACCTGGAGCTCACTGCGTTGGCTAGACTGGCTGGCTAGAGGGCCTGCAGCTGCCTGTCTCCTCCTCGTCCCCAGCGCTAGGAGTACAGATGTGCCCTGGAATCCTTTTCAGTTCTTTACTTTTTGTTTGTTTGTTTTCTGGAGATCCGAATTCAGGTTCTCACGTTTGCACAGCCAGCGCTTCACTCACGGAGCCCTTCTGCAGGTCCCTAAACTTATTTCTTAATGCCAACGTGTTTATCTTGTGGTTTCCACCGTCAAGATTGTTGCCCCTTTAACCACCACGCCCACCACAGGGGCAGGAGGAAGAAAGGAAGGATGAGCACATGCTTCTTGTAATGTGCCACTTTAAAATACCTACTTGCACTTTTTTTTTTTCAACACTTCGGCTTGATATGACAAATCCTAACTAAAAGGCAGACTACTTAAATATAATTTTCAGGCTTGGCACTTAGCTTAGATTGTAGATGTGAATATACTTGTGTACCTGTGTTTATGTGTACATGCGTGATATGCATGTGATGGCCAGAGGACAAGCCATGTGAACTCAGCTTCGGTGGCAAGGTCCTGTATCGGGTGAACCATATCATTAGCCATTTAGCTTTAGATTAAAGTTCTCTTAGCAAGATCAATGAGAATTAAGGGTGCTAGATAGGTAAGTAGTCATCTATGTCATAACTTTATAAGCATAGGATTTTAAAAGTTTTTTTCCAGCTCTGAATTATCTAGATGTGTCCACATTCTCAGGGTGACTTTTTATCAATTCCTAGGAAGGTCAAGACCACTTATAAACACTTTCTCATGCTAGGAAGATAACTTGGGTAAAGGAGAGATAACAATGATTTTAAAAGTGACGCCTATGAAGAAAGCCATAATTAATAGTGCATCACAATTACAGTAGTGGGTAGAGAGATGGGATTATAAGTTGTTAGCATGTATGGTGTTGGAGATGGAATTCTGGGCCTTGCATGTGGTAGATAAACATGGTGTCTACACCTCTATCCTTGGATCATACCTTCTAATTTTTTGTTGTGTGCTTGTATTACTTTAAACGTTTATTAAAAAGTAGATGATTCCTGTTGAGTTCCTTTCTCCCGTGCTAATCCTTCTTTGTAGAGGGAAGGCATTTGGCCTAACAGCTTACTTACAGTAAGGCATATGCCCAGTGCACAAATGAGGCCAAAAGGCCACCAAACGTGTTAGGAAACAAATGAGAGCATGTGAGATTTGCACTTGTCTAAACACATTCTGTGTGTACTATTGATCTCCATGTCATAGGGGAACGGTAATGAGCTGGCAGAAGCTCCCAGGAGGGAAAACTAGAAGATGAGAAAGCTGTTCTCTGAGGACCACTGAAGAGCTAGCAGCACGGCAGATCTGCAGATGTATAGGGGCTCTCGGCCTGTGCTCCTCTGCCTCTGTCCAGGCTGCACGGTCCTGGAGAAGGCAACCAATTTCATTTTCTTATTAAGATAAATAAAGGAAGAAGATCATATGCTGCCTAGTTTCTTTTGTTTCGTTTGGTCAGCTCGACACAAGTTAGAATCATCTGAGAGTAAGAAACCTCAGTTGAGAAAATGCCTCTATGAGATCAGGCTGGATACTAGCCTATGGGGCATTTTAAAAATTAGTGATTGCTGTGTGAGTGCCCACCCCTTGGTGGGCTGAGCTACCCTTGAGCTGGTGGTCCTGGGTGGTGCTATAAGAAAGCAGGCCAAGCAAGCCAGTAAGCAGCACTCCTCCATGGCCTCAGCATCAGCTCCTGCCTCCAGGTTTCTGCCCTGCTTGAGTTCCTGCCCTCACTGCCCTTTAGTGATGACTGGTACCTGGAAGTGGATGTCAAATACAGCCTTTTCTCCTGAAGCTGCTCTTGGCCATGGTGTTTTATCACAGCAATAGAAGCCCTAAGGCGGATGGTAATTGCAATCTTTTGCAATATAAGTAGTAGGTTCATGCTGTTTTTAGAACTAGATTCCAATTACGATTTTATCAATAAAGACTTGGGAGTCTGATGCTGGGGTGAAAACCTGCTAGCTCAGAGCCGTAGAGGGGCAATCAGCCGACTTTCTTCCTTAGCGGGCATCTCAGAAAGAGCCTTCCCTCTGCCATCCAATCTGAAAAGGACTGACAAACTCAAAGTTCCTCCCTACCACTTCCTGTACATTTCTCTTTTTTCAGACCCCCTCTAACTCTCTGTGGTTACTTCCTGTCAGCTAATCGCTGGCTCCACCTTAACCCAAGGCTGATTTTTTTTAATTAATGCTATCTTGGGATTCACAGTGTGGTCAAATATTCCTCAACAGTTTCATGCCTGTAATTGTCGACATCAGAGAAGACTGTAAAATGATTTGAGAAGGAAGAGAGAAGGAAGATGGAAGTGGACAAGTGGCCTAATATGAAGGGGTTTCACAAGAATGAAAACCCTTGGTAGAGGACCAGGAAAGCAAAGGAGTCATTTGGGGGGTGATTTCTACATGGCAGTGCATAAAATCCTCTGAGACAGAATTTTTTAGATTTATTTATTTTACGTTATATGTATGAGTATTTTGCTTGCATACATGTCTATGTACCACATACATGCCTGGTATCCACAGTGGTCAGAAAGGCATTGGATCTCCTGGAACTGGAATGATGGATGTTTATAAGCTGACATGTCAGTGCTGGGAATCAAGCCTGGGTCTTCTGCATGAACAAGTGTTCTTAACCACTGACCCATTTCCAAGTCCCCCACATGGAGTCCTTTAAATTGTAGGATTTTCCCAGCGGATGAATTGAGCCCCATTGTTGCACTTAACGTGCAGATTAAAATTCCAGTAACCAGCAACGATGCCTTGTGTGCATCTGTTTATATCCATCCAATTAAAAAGCCTAAAATGGGAGCAGCTCCTATAATCACCCAAGTCAATGAAATGCACTGGTTCCCATTAGGAAGGTTTTAATGAATAGCATCAGTTCTACCGTTCTCCTAGCCTTTCAGACACCTTCGAATATCTGTCCCTCCGGCTCCCGATTCTTCTCTTTTTAACTCCCCACAAACCTTTGCTTCTTTTAATTTCGGAACCTCCAGCGATCTATTTATTGGTCTTCAATTGAAAAAGTATGCGTGCACTTTTTATTGCAACATTAAGACTTTGCAGCTCCCTCCGTGTGTGCACGCATTTTCATGTGCATGCTATAGTTCTTCTAAAATACTTTCTTGGAGAATGTCTTCTAATCTAATAGGCTCCCCTAATGAGATTGTTTTTCAAATGCAAATAAAGCCCCAAATTCTGCAGCAGAGCTGAGTTTCTCTCCTTGGGTGGCTCGCACACTCAATACATTCCAGTATTTTTCTGTAACAGCTCCTCTTTGAGCCGAGCCCTGCTGCTCTTTCTGCCACCAGCAACTCCAGAAGAGTGAGATGAGGAAGATCTGTTTCCTGGGTTGATGGACAAGTCAAGGAGTAGGATGTTAAGGAAGGGGAAGAACGGTGGAACTTCAGCCCAGTTCAAGCTCTTCTCTGTAATGGGGCTTCCCTACAGCCTCTAGTCCAGTCTCCTTAAACCTCAGCCTTAGATTTCTTTGATAAACTTCGGTATCCTAAAGTCTCTGGGCCACGTTCTTGTTTCCATTCCCAGCAAACGGCACTGATGTCATTCTGTACAAGTTAGCCTCTTCCTCCCCTCCCCCACCAAGAAACCTCCTGTCTTTCCGGCTGCCTTCCCTCATCTGAGCCACTACCTTCAGGAGGAGAGATGAAAAACACGTTCTTTTCAGAATCTAGCATACTCCTCAAACACACTGAGAAGCCAGGTGTGGTGTGCACAGTTGTGATCCCAGTATTTTGAAGGCTGAGGCAGAAGGATTGTGAGCCTGAGGTCAGCCTGTCCTGAATAGTGAGACCTTGTTATCAACAAAACACAACATGAATTCTGGGAGGCTTTTTCTGTGGGTGGGCCTGATTGAGCTTGGGTCTGCAGCTCTTACTCCAAGTCCCGGTTGAGCACATTATCAGAGGCTAAAGCAAACCCAGAGCAGGAAATTCTGAAGAGCAATGTAGGCCGTTGCTGAAATTTCTTAAGGAGATAGAGAAGAAGTATGGGAAAATTCTGTGTCCTGCTGTGTAGACGCTCCTCCCCCCTCCCCCCCCCCCTCCCACCTTTTATCAGCTGCAACACATTCCACTTTTGCTGCCTAATTTACTGGCACCCGGAAGCCACCTTTCTGTTTACTCATGGCTAGCAATTCTCTTGACTTCTTCAATCTCTGTCCACATCTTTGTGGGAAGGGGGCTAGGTTAGGTTTTGCATTAACCTCTCTTGTGGTTTCTTTTGTAATGTGCTGAATGGACCTTCCTTGAGAGCGCTGTGACTGTCGCCAGGAGCTAGTGCCTTTCAGGTTGCCTTAGCTCTCTCACCACGCTCACACGTCTTTGCATCAGTTCCAATCTCACGGTTGGGCATAGAAGAGAGGAGAGGTATCCCGGGGCCTGGGTTTGGGGTTCCTCAATGGGAAATGCTCCCTAGATCTTGAACTGATCAAGACTTAGAAGGGGAGGAATGATGCTTGAAAAGGAAGATTCCTAGTGGTCTCTAGGCTGTCCACCACTCTGAGGAGGGATTGATGTGGGGTCCACCTCCCTTCCCCTGTGTCTGTGGAGGTATGGCGGGTCCTCTGAAGAGACTTTCTGTTCAGGCTGCAAATAGAAAGGAATAGACCTGAAAGCCAACCATTCTCCTCTTGCTTCAGTTGTGGGACACTGAAGGCATCCAGGAGGGAATATTTTATTAGCGCTATAAGGAAATTTTATTATATATAAGGAATATTTTATTAGACTATAAGGAAAGAATCCATTTATTAGGCTTTAGAAGGAAGTTTAGGTCTAGAGAAATAAAGCAAACTTAGATATTAACCATGTTTTAGTCATTGTGTTGCTATAACAAGGTACCTGGGGTTGGTGTTTCATAAAGAAAAGAGGTTAATTTAGTTCTATTTCTGCAAATCCAAGAACACAGTATCAGTGTCTCCTTGGCTCTGGTGAGGACCTTCCAGCTAAAGCTCAATATAGTTAACATCCTAATAGTGGGAGCATGTACAAGATGGAGTAATTTTACAGTGAGAGAGGAGGCTTGAAGAGACAAGGGAAGATCCAGGCTCACTTGTTAAAGAACCCACACCTGCAGGAACTCACCAGCTCTACTAGACCCCCAACCACCCTTTCTGAGCCCTGGGGCACCATGACCTAATTATGTGCCCTCCCCATCCCTTCCTACCGTCTCCCCCCAACACTAGTCCTCAGCTCCCAAAGTCTCCTCCGTTTCAATAACTACCCCCCTGGAGACCAAGCTTCCAGCTGGTAAATCCTGAGAGGGCAGACTGCAGCACCCTGGCCGCAGATCTTGTGTCTATCCCTGACTCCTAGCCTGCAGAACCAGGATCTCCACTGTGCATCAAGCAATAAAGGCAAACCTGGACTCGGTTTGCGGGGGTGTGCCCCTGGGGGAAAAAACGGGCCGTGGGATACATGGGTATTTCTGTAGTGGTGTGCAGCAAACATTGATTTCCTAGGCAGGCCCCAGGTCCTGGCAATCAGATACCGTCGTTGGAAAGGGAAGCATAATTGCTCGGAGATGGAGTTTCCTAATCTAGTTTGGATCTTATTGTTGGATAGTCTGATCAAATTTGAGTTCCCCTGGATGACTTTCTCTCATTCTTAGCCTAAAGCAATTACTGCTTCCTTCCAAGGATCGCTGACCACTGTCCAGCCATTATCTTTCTTGGAATATTTGTGCCTTCCAGGTATTTTCATCTTGTAAATAAAGTCAGGAGGCAAAAATAGGCATAACTCCTGACAAAGGTCACCCCACCTCAAGATTCGTACCATGTGCTCTTCATTAACAAGGGTCAGATCAATTCTTAGGCCTGGAAAGACGGGCCAGGCAGCCCCAGTCCCCTCCCAGCTGCAGGTCCTTCCTGGTATCTGTCAACCTGCCAAAAGTCAGTGTCCCATCTCTGTCTTAGTGCTCATCGTTATCCTGGATGGCAGAGGGAGGTCCTGCTGGGCTTGGAGAGGGTCAGGGCACAAGGCCAGGCAAGATGAGAGGCCACAGAGAAGAAATAAGGAAAAAAAAATATTCCGGAGACGTGCTTTAACACCGTGTGGAGCGGAAACAGGCTGAGGTCTGGCAAGGCAGTGAAAGAGCCTTGGTCAAGGTCACAGCAGGGAGGACAGTCTCAAGCTGGAAACTGAAATCAATTCCTCTTCCCTTTCAGTCTGGCGGCAGCATCTGGTAGGTGCTGAGGAAGACAGCTGACTGAGGTCAGCCCCAGCAGCGGCCTCAAAGGCCGCAGGGCCACGAGCCCAGCTAGGGTTGACCCAGAAAGGAGGTGCACCCCATTACTTTCTTTGACCACTGGATCTTTGATGACAGTAGCCGAGCCCACCCAGGGCTTACTACAGTCATGGTGGGAATCTCTATTACAAGTTCCTGACATCATGATTTAAAAAATAACCATATGTCATCTATAAAAGTAGCTAAAGCCATGTTCTGATGAGAGTGGGGACGACCGGGAGCCTCTCTGTTCTGTCACTTAGCATTCAGGGCAGGGAAGCTGCAGCACTTCTCGCCAGCCGGTTCCTGCCAGGAAAGGTTACAAGGATTTTGGATCGATGAGACACAGGAGCAGGGAGGTGGGAACACGGGGAAACAGAAGTTCTTTTTCTCTCTTTTCTGCTCCCCTGCTTGGTAGAGTGCACAGAGGGGACGGAGGAGGGCATGCGGGAAAACAGCGGAGAGTGCCCAGAGGGGACGGAGGAGGGCATGCGGGAAAACAGCATCCAGGGGGAAAACCGTACACAGTGACCATTTGTCTTTTAAGAGGGGAAAGAAAACCTGTCTTTAAAAATTGTCAACGTCGAAGACATTTTTTTTTCAGAATTATAGACTTTATGTTGATCTGTAAGTGAACAAATCAGTTAGGAAACGGACCTATCTGAGTCCATTTTCTGTTGCTATAACAAAGCACCCAAGTGTATATTTTTATAAAGAATAGAAGCTTTTTGGCTTATGAAATGGAAGCTGAACAGTCCAAAATAATGTTTTAGTGCTTTGTTAGCATATGATGAGGCCCGATGAGCTGTGTCAGAGCATCGTGGAAGCCATCACATTCCTGGACCCTTGACATGCTGGCTGAAGTCTTTCTTCTTACAAAAGCCGCTGATGTCATCCTGGGAACCTTACACTAAGGACCTCATTTTAGGCCATTTCTCTAAATGCCATAAACGTGAGTTCAGGGACTGCTGTTTCCAATGTAGGCATGAACTTTTGGGGGCTGCATTCAAAACATCACGGGAAGCCGGTCTGACGAGCTCTATACGGCAAAGCCGGAGAACAGATACAGTGGGGGCTGAGAGTTAACACAGTTATTGGGGTCGTGTGTTATTCCAGACACCAGGTGCTCAGAAGCTACCAAGGTAGAAGTTAGGTGAGTGAAGAGAGCGTATTCTATAGAAGGGTGTAGCTCTGGTCACAAACAACTTCCTATCAAGGCATAATGTGACATATTCGAGGAGTGAGCGACATGCTGGAGGTGACACAGGCTGAGGTTAATTTCATTTAGTAGAGCAGAGGACACCCCGTTCTCTGCCACCATGGAAGAGAGGACATTTGATCTGAAAACTGGAAAAGGTTTGTGTTTGTTTCGTACATTGATATTTTTTTTGAAGAGATTAACTGATTAGTTGAAGAAAATTTGGTCTTTCCACGAAAAGGAAGGCTACAACAATACGCGTGCTGACCTGCTCAGTGTGCTTATTGTTCATCTGTCTGGGTTAATGTGAAAGCTTCAGTAGCCACACCAAAGGCTTGCCTGTGGTAGCTGAAGACTGCAAAGTCCAGAGGTACAAAGTACGAAAACCAAGAACTCCGCTAGGGTTCGCTATTTAGGTAAAGCAATATTGTCCTTGTCCCAGCCATGCATAGCTATTGCCGTCTTGCGGTTACAGCTCAGATCATATTTATAACCCAGTATTATTTCCATATGTAAAAATCAGGATCTACCAACTATGAGAGTCAGATGTTTGACTATCTTACTTAGCTATTTTAGCTCTGAAGCAGCAGTGGAGTATGGAGTTTGAGGGTGGCGGGGAAGAGATGGACAGTGGTTCAGGCTCTACAATGGGTGTAGGCGTCACAAGAGAGCTGCTCACCCAGCTGCTGTAATCAGAGTTCGGTGGAACTTTTGTAAAGGCCGGGACAGCAAATGTTTTTCATCTTTGTGTACCACATAATCTCTGTTTCAACTATTTAACCCCAACGATATGGCGTGAAGTAAATCATAGAGGATATGGAAATGAATGAGTTCTGCTGTGTTTTCGTAAGAAAAAAGTAGTTTTTTCTCAATGGTTCAGCAGTTGAGAGCACTGGCTGCTCTTCCAGAGGACCCAGGTTCAATTCCCAGCACCCACATGGCTGCTCACAATTGTCTGTACCTCCAGTTCCAGGGGATCTGACACCCTCACATACATACAGGTGAAACACTAATGCATATAAAATAAAAATACATCTTAAAAAATAAATCAATTAAATACGTTATAAAAAAGAGAATGAAGTGACTAGAAAAGCCCAGGATGCCGCTTTGCCCCGGGGCCGCAGTGTGTCTGCCTCCGGCTTTACCTTTGCTTGGACTTGATTCTTCTCCATCCCCACAGCCCTCCTGTTTCTTCAAGATAAAGTTTCTGCCTCCTCATTAATATTTTCCAACCAATAGTTAGTTTCCATTTTACTATGTGCCAGGTAGGAACTGTGTGGCGTAGGTAGGGATTTTAAAAACTGTAACAGTGATGAACAAGGGGCAAAAACATGGAGTTCAATTTTTACTAGAAAGAGACAGACACTAAACATAAAAAAACCGCCCATGTAATGTCAGGTAGCGATAGCTGCTGCCCGTGACAAAGCGTTTGCAGCAGATAGGGTCTAGCAGAATATCACCGCGGATGGATAGTTAGAGAAAACCTCCCTGGAGAAGAGAGGGAGCCAGGGAGCTAAGGGTGCCCCTGGCTGAGAAACAGCAAGGGCAGAGGGCTAAAGGCAAGTGCATGTTTGTACATTGGGCTCGACCCAGCAGTCGGTGGCGGCAGTGAGACCGCTGAGAGCAGGGCTGGAGAAGCAGCCAGGTCCCTCGGGGCACAGTCAGAACAGTCCCGATCTAATTTGCAATTTATCGGTTCTGTTCTGCCCGCTGCTTGACAACTAAATCGTTGGAGCATTAGCAGAGGAACCAGCTTTGGGGTGTGTGGGGAGGTGAGGGAAGGGGTGGGACAGTGTAATGACTCAGAGCTGATGGTGACAGCGGCCTTAGAAGAGAGGCTGCGGTGGCATTTTTGGAGAACTGGCTTGTGAATTAGATATTGACTATGATGAAATCAACGGTGGCTTTGAACTTTTTGACTTGAGGAACTGGATGTCCCCATCACCTGCGAATGCCTCTGTTAACTCCCAATGGCATTTCCATAGCACTTGTCACAGTAAGCCAAGTGTGTCAATGGTGACATTTTTGGAGTTAGAGTAAACAACATTAAATGGTCCATGGCAAGCTTAGTAATAAATGATAATAATAGCAGAAAATATTTGATAGCATGTTCCCAAAGTCAGTTATTCTGTGAGAAAAATTAGAGGTAAACAGACACAGGCAAGTTTCTGAAATTGCTTTAATTTAGGTCACATTCAAAGTGCCAGAGTTCATTCATCATGATTTCTTTCTTGGCTCACTAGTTATCCATATGTTGTTTAAAATTTTCTACTTATTTGTTGAGTTTCAATTTCCAAATTTTCTTCTGCTATTGGCTTTTAATTTTATACTATTGTGTTTGGAGGATATACTGTGTATTATTAATCTTCTTAACCGTGTTAGGGTTTGTCTCAGGGTTTCTATTACTGTACTGAAACGTCATGACCAAAAGCAACTTGGGGAGGAAAGGGTTTCTTTGACTAATATTTTCACATTACTGTTCGTCATTGAAGGAAGTCAAGACAGGACCTCAAACAGGGAAGGAGCCTGGAGGCAAGAACTGATGCAGGAACTGATGCAGCCATGGAGGGTGCTGCTTACTGGCTTGTTCCTCATGGTTTGTTCAGTCTGCCTTTTTATACCATCAAGGACCATCATCCAGGGGTGACACCGGTCTCTGTGGTGTGGACCCTCCCAACATCAATCATCAACTAAGAAGATAGAGCCTTGGACACAGGTCGATCCAGTAAGGGGCATTTTCTCAACTGAGATTCGCTCTTCCCAAAGGAGTCTTGTCATGTTGACATAGAACTAGACTCTCTCTCTCTCTCTCTCTCTATCTCTCTCTCTCTCTCTCTCTCTCTCTCTCTCTCTGAGACAGGATATCACTATATAACTCTGAATGGGCTGGATCTCATTATGCAGATGAAGCTAGCCTCTAATTCACAGATTTGTCTGCGTCTGTCTCTCAAGTGCTGGGATTAAAGGTGTCTCCCACCACACCTGGCCTTACTTTGTTGTTAAATAGATATTTTATAGTGTACTAAATTCTCTTGTCATTTGTTCTTACTATTTTTGTTATTTTCTCCTTTTGACATTTAATTATTGTGCACTTGTGACGTAATGTATATATATATATGTGGAGGTCAGAGGACAGTTTATGGAAGTCAGTTCTCTCCTTTCACATATGGGTTCCAAGGGTCACAATCGTCTCACCAAATCCGGTGATGAGCGCCTTTACCTCTCTGCACCTTCACAGGGGCCTGTTATTTTCTTAGAGGTTCCCTTGAAGATTACAACTGAAACCTTAATTTTAATGATCTGGGTTAGACTAATATCAGTTCAGCTTCAATAGCATGTTTAAAAACATACTCCAAATAGCTTTATTACCTCCCATACTTTTTCTGTCACATAAATTATATTTCTATATGTTCTATATGTAGCTATCAATAGGATTTTATAATTACTGGTTAATATATTTTAAATCAGATAGAAAAAAATGAGTCACAACAGAAATGCATTTATATGGTTCATGAGACCTATGTAATTAACTTTTGGGTCACATCTGTCTGTCTGTCTATCTACTATCTATCTATCTATCTACTATCTATCTATCTATCTATCTATCTATCTATCTATCTATCTATCTATCTGCCTATCTACCTATCTATCTTTACACATAGTTTTTTGGATTACTGCCAAACATTTTCTCATTATCCTATTAGTTATTTCTTATAGGTCAGGCATATTAGTCATAAGATCTTTCATTTTTGGTTTGTCTGAAAATTCCCAAGTTTCTCTTTTCTTTTGAAAGATAATTTTACTGAATGTAGAATTTTTGGTTGACCATTTTGTCTCTTTACTGTTTGAACTTTGAATGGCCCTATCATCTGAGTTCCTGCTGGCCACCTTAAGCTTGTGACTATAAAGCAGCTTTATTAAGATCACTTGCTACATGATCCTGTCTCTCCATCCTGTCTCGTTAATTACAGCATCATCTACTGTTTTAGTTTCCAACCATATCTTATCACATGTTTTCTTTAGACTTCAGAGAATATTGACACTTTCCCATTTGGAGTTGTTGAGTTTCTTGGATGTGTTGAATGTTTTAAATCAAATTTTGGAAATTGAAGCCATTATTCTGTTATTTATTTGGCTCTTTTTCTACCCCTCTCCTCCTATAATTCTCCTTGTATGTGTACTGATAAGCTGTGTGGTTTACTATAAAGCTCAGACATTGTTTGGTTACTTGATTCTGCTTGCTGTTTTTTCCCCTGACACCTAAAACTGCATGATAAGAACAGATCTGCCTTCCAGTTTGTTTTCCTTCTTCCATCTCTGATTAGCATCTGAGTCACAGCAGTGAAGTCCCCACTTCAATGACACTTTTTAGCTCTGGAATCTATATTTGGATCCTTAAAATTTTTTTTTGACTTTTTTTGATACATATAGTACAGACTGGTCATGAGCTTTCTATGATCTTGAACTTATTCTCCTCCATCGCTTTCTAAGTGCTGGGATTTCAGGTGTGTGCTACCATACCCAGCTTGTTCCTCCTTCATTTGTAGTTTTAGAAAACAAGATTCATAGTTTAATGAAATTCCATTTAGTAAGGAATTGCCATGCAGTATGCTGGTTCTTTACCTGTGACTTTCTTTCTTTGAACATGTTTATGAAGCTGGTGTTAAGTCATTGCATGGAATGTCCACTGTTTAGACTTTCTTGGTAACCATTTCTGCTATCTTTTTGTTTATTTCTTTTGTGTATACCTTAATTTTTTGTTGCTAACTAGTAACTGAAATGATTTAATCTGTACACTTTGAACACAAGATTGATATTTTCATCAAAGTCTTACTTTTTTAGACATTTATTAATTTTTATTTTATGTATCTGGATGTCTTGCCTGCATGTATTCTGTGTACCATGTGTGTGCAGTACCTAAGATAGCCAGAAGAGGGAGCTGCTCACACCAAGTCATATTAAATAAAGCTCTGTGACTACAGTTTCCAAGTTTTTGATGTGCAAACAAAACAAGAATGGTTGTCTGAAATGGGGGAACTTCAAGCCAATGCTGCTACCTCACAGGGGCCACAAGGCTCCTACCTTTTATAGCTATTATGCTTTTGAAGCTGTTAATTTCCAGCATTTCTGAGTAGTTGGGAAGAGTGTGGGACTAGATAAGTTTAAAATACCACAAACTAGGGGTGGAGAGATGACTCAACTGTTAAGAACACTTGCTGTTCTTACTGAGGACCTCGAACCAATTCCCAGCTTCTACATAATGGCTCATTACTGTCCATATCTATAGATCCAGGGGACTCCAATGCCCTCTTCTGGCTCATGCATGTGAAGTATAGATACATACACACACACACACACACACACACACACACACAGGCAAAACAATAATATGAATAAAATTAATGCAAATAATTCCTTAAATAATACCACAAATCCGTTTATGTGACGATTTGTCCATTTTTAGTTAACAGATTCCTTTTGAGAATTGCAACCTTTTGGTTAATTTATAGAGTTCTGACAACTTGGTTTGAGAGCCCAGTCCCCACCACAGTTTTTGCATTTCTTGAAGGGACAGATTTTGAAGGTCCTTATTCCTTCATTCCAGATGTCTCTGATACTTATTAAGTCTGATTACTTAGTGTGAGGCTGGATTACAAAATTAACACGTGATCTGGAGACATATTTGCCTGGGTTTATATCTTTGTTGTGCTGAGATATTTGCCTCAGGTTACTTTTTTGTGAAATGAATATATGAATTGCACATGTCTTTGCTTTGAAGATATAAATTAATTATTAGCCAGTCAATAATCTAGGATAAAGTTGGGAAACTATGACTGAAGGGCTAGTCTTTATAATTAATTTTTTTTGTGGCCACAGCTAAAGCCATTTTTTATTTATAAATGTTTTACAAATTTTTATTTTAAAATTTATTTAATGTATTTTACTTGAATATATGTCTATTTACATGGATGCAGTGCCTATTAAGGCTAGAAAAGGGTATTGGATATCCTGAAATTGGAGTTATAGATCATTGTGAGATATTGGTGCTGGGAATTGAACCCTTGTCCTGTGGAAGAACAGCCAACGCTCCTAACCACTAAGCCATTTCTCTAACTCTGAAAGTCTATTTCTTCTTTCATGGAAATCATATGAAATTCAAGTTTTGATGTTCCTAAATAATATTAAGCTGATTCATTTATCTAACTGTGACCATTTCCGTGCTACAACAGAAAAGCCCAACAGTTGCTATCAACACTGTATGGCCTAAAAAGCCTCAGATATTGACTACCTAGTGACTGTGGGAGGGCTCAGTAAAGAAACAGTCAACATGACCTGACCGTGCCATGGTACGGTTAAGGAGGAAGTTTTTTATTGCAGGTAAAATGGAGAGAGAGAGAGAGAGAGAGAGAGAGAGAGAGAGAGAGAGAGAATATCCAGAGGCACCTGAAAATGTCAGAGCCAAGGGAAAAGACCAACAGACTAGATGTGGCCAGGGCTATCTGTGAGAGAGGAGAGAATAACAAAAAGTGAGAGGGCAAAGAGAGAGGGAGGACAGGATGGGGAGGGTTATCTAGGAGGAGAGAAACCTGGGCAAGTGGAGTGGTGAGAAGGTCCAGGGTAGGAGCTTTGAAATGTACAGTAGATACCTGTGATACTGAGGGATCCTGGAGGCCAGCATTGGCTTTGATATGCTGATAGGCATCACATGTAACCATATGTCCCTTCTGCCAGAGGTAAAGGAAATGACCCCTTTTGTCAGATGGGATTCTGTTTCACAAGTTTCTGGGGAATGCTGGCTTTTTACTCTCCATGGAAAATCCTAAAGTCCAACTTGAGCTCATTTTTGCATATCTGGAATGTCTTTTGGAGTTTGAAGAATTGGCGTTCCCTTTGTATTGGCTACTTAGTCACTGATAGGGAAGCTTTGTTAACCAATTATCTTCAAGAGGTGGAACCAAGTTAGGGTATGGCTTTCTGGGACCCAGAGAAAAATGGGCACATGGCCCAGGTGCTCTCTTTGTGGTTCCCATGCAGCACAGCTGAGCTTGGACTTCTCATTCCTGTTTCATGAGTTTTCCCCTTATAATAAATAAAAATATAGTTGCTTTATCTTTTAGCTAGCCTGGTTATTTCCCGAATTGAGCTAACTTCTACAGTTGGTGCCCAATGTGGGGCTCAGGTCTCCAGCGACTCTAACCAGCCACCATCAGGCTCCACGCCATTCATTTGGGTATAGAATTTCCATGTAGTAGCCCTGAGTACCCGTTAGCCAAGGTTCTTCATATTTTCTCCTTGGTCACCTGTGACTGTGCAGCTGGCTTCCAGGTCCAGTATGGGATGCAGTCTTCCCTGCTTCCTTCCTCTCTTTGTGCTCATGTGGCTGCGGACCAGTCAGGGACTTCCATGGAGCACACAGTCTGTGATTTTCACTAAATAACTGTTCTTAATCTGAGCATATCACTCAGAATTTAATGCTAAAATCAGATTTAGCATTACAAGCCATGCAGCTACAAGTGCGCCACAATACATACTGGCAGGTAATTGTTATTGCACCTACTCCAGCTCAAACTCAACAACAGGTAAGATTTGTAATTTAAAATGACAAGATGATGGATAATTTAAAATCCAGGAATTCAATAGCATTTTTACTTATACCATGTACGATGTTATGCAAGGTTTATATGATTTCCCTCCTACATCCTTCTATTTGATTCTATTTGATTAGCTTTGTCCTTCATATTTTCTCCTTAAAAACATGGTTTGATAATAGGGCTAAGAATGAGGTGCTTTTAGAAAGATACAGTCTTTACAGGCTGATAATGACTGACTAAAAGGGAAATTCAGCACTCTGGAGAACCAATTTGACAAACAAAACCCAATCAATGACAGAGAGTACTGAGACATTATCTGAGAGAATTCATACTGTTGAATGTATTAATTGGACTCTGTTGAAGGGTTATGATAGATTGACTGATAGAATGTCTCTCCAGGAAGGTAGTATGCATGCCATAAAAATTATGTCCAAGGATGAGACATTGACTTTATTGGACAGACTTCACACCTTGAAATCCTCATTGAGGGCATTAGAACAGAACACTAGACAGGAGATCTAGACTCTACAAAAGGCAGTGGTAAAAAGATTTAAAAAGATTGAGGAATTTATCAAATTTGATAACCAGGGACAAAAGGTACAAAGACAAATATAGTCTCATCAGTATATACCAACAACTGGTACATGGTAGACTAAATCCATGTAAAACCTGAGAAAGCTTAAAAAGGAATGCTAGACACTAAAGAACAGAGTTAAGTATGGTTCGGTAGTGGCATTTTCTTGGGTGGGCTCTGTTTGCTAGACACAAGCAGAGGCATGGTTCCTTCAAGAGAAGTTTTCCTAAGTCAGAAAAAAGTCAGGAAAAAAGCCACACCGTTTTGAAATGCCAGCTTTCTGGGCCATGTTGCCAGTGCAACCTCTGGCTCTTTCAGGAGGCTGAGCATTTAAATGGGATTTGCAAGCAGAGTATTACAAACTTCTTAATGGCTCGACATAGACCTAGTAATGGCAGCTTAAGTTTTTAAGAAGTGCTTAGCATTTTAAGAAGCACTTCTGATCATAAAATAATTACAGATATGCAATAAAGACCTCTAAATGTGTGACAATGTTGAATAAATGTATGTAGGCTTGGGAGAGAGAAAAAAAGAGTATAAATGTAAAAAACAAAGTCTTTAAAGAGACAGCATACAGACGGTCATAGATTAAAGAAATAAATAATAATAAGCCTTGTAAAGATGAAAATATACAGAGAGTCTGGATTATGAATATTATTGTGTTGTTTTTGAATTTTTGACTGTGAAGAAGCTAAGTAACCAACATATATATTTTAAAGGTACCTTGATTTCAGAATTTGAGTCTAAGGATATGTTGCTTTGGAAAAGAGGTTCTTCTTTTGTTTCTACAGAAGATGAGAACCTGTGGATTAATTCCAGACTACTATTGTTTGATTGACCAAGACCCCCAGAAAGGTCACTGTGAACACCCCAAAAATTACTTCGCCCAACAAAAAACAGGAAGCAGTTTGGAGAAAACTATGCCTATATTCTCAAAAATTGTTCATAAATGTTTGTTTACATTAAAAGGGGAATATGCTATAGAGATTTGCATTGGTATAGATCTTGCTTTATTGATACAAATTTAAGATTAAGCTTGCTATATGTATATTTCTGCTCTTGATTAAGGTATTGCGTTTCTGCAGTTCATTTAAAAATGTAATGTATAATTAAGAAATGCAGATTAATAAATATTAATCTATAATAGTCAAGCCTCTAGTCATGTTAGTTAGGTTTTCTAGATATATAGAGATATATTTCAATTAGACAAGTGTTCTTCAAACCTTTCAAAGACCTACAGAATATGACATTTAAACATTTTAAGAAGTTAGGACTTTTCATGACAATGAGACACTCTGCTTCTGGTAGCACCAATTACTTCAAGAGGAAGATGGGCGTTGAAGAATCTCCTTATGGAGTTTGTTAGACATTTGGGCAAGAAACTGCTCTTGCCTGGATTGCTTGATGGTATACTATGTGAACTGGACATGCAGGGCCCACAGAGAAATGGCTGTTGTACTTGCCTAAAGGTGAGATGGTCCTGCGGGGTTTCTGCTTCATGAAAGAGTCTGCTAGACATTCTTCAGGACACAGAAGAAAGTGAATGAAAAATGCCAATTTTTCAGGCCAAACTGTCTTTGAAATTACCTACATCATGAAAAATTCTGCCAGATAGTATGGGCCTGTAGGCTGAAGATGGATGCCCCATTGGTACAGAAGAACTTTGGGTGACTGTCTGGGCAGTGAGATGACATCATTTATAGAGTTTTGGAAGTTGCTTACAATGTGCTTCCTGTTTATTTAGGTAATATTATATCCTTCTGGAGTCTCTGATGGAATTGAAGAATTTATAGTTATAGTTTCCTTTAGTCAAGATAAAAGATAAATAGATACAAATATTGTAACTATAACTCTTGCTTGACACCTATTTTGTTAAATGTAATTTTACTATGTTAAAGTTAAAACCTTTCTTTTCATTTAAACAAAAACGGGGAGGTGATGTGGGATTCTCCTCTGTATGCTGTGAATATCATTGGTTAATAAAGGAACTGCTTTGGGCCCATAGCAGAGCTATGGGGAACAGATCTAGGTGGGGAAAACTTGTAACATGAGAGCTGGCTTGTTGGGGTTTCTGTGCCACCCGGTACCCCACAGCTGACAAGCCCACAGAAAATCACACAAAGTCTACATTAGGCTATAAACTGATTGGCCCTTAGCTCTGGCTACTTATTAGCTCTTATAACACATATTACTCCATTATCCTTATCTACGTTAGCCACACAGCTCAGTAACTTTTCTAGCTGGGCAGCTCACATGTTGCTTCTTCAGTGATCTGGGCAGGACTGGTGGAGGGAGCTTCCTGCTTCCCAGAATACTCTCATTCTCTTTGCTCCACCTCTATTCCTGTCTGGTTTTCCTGCCTATACTTCCTGCCTGGCCAATCAACGTTTATTTAAAATATGATTGATAGAATACAGACAATTCTCCCATACCAAAAACTAAATGGAATGGTGGGAGAAAGGATGCGGAGTCAGAGAGAAGCCATGTAGCCCTGCCAGAGACAGATGCCAGAACTTTAGCCAGTAAGCCACAGCCACGTGGCAATACACAGATTAATAGAAATGGGTTAAATTAATATGTAAGCGTTAGCCAATATGAAGCTAGAGCTAATGGGCCAAGCAGTGACTTAATTAATACAGTTTCTGTGTGATTATTTTAGGGCTAAGCAGCTGGGAATGACCAGACATCCCTCCAACAAGTCACTTTTAGACAGTCTTAACCAATCTTTGACACATATAACACTGACACACACGAAAGCACCTACAGTCACATAATAATGGAGGTGCATCCTGAGAAATGCAACATTAAACAGTCTCATCATTGTGTGATATTACAGAGTGTGCCTACAAAAACAGAGCAGGTCAATCAAAACAGTATCATACAATCAAGAAACACAGTAGAGATGTGTACGGTGGCATGCCATATATATTTACAAATCACAGCACCCAGAATACTGAGGCAAGAAGACTGCAAATTCTAGGCTGATATGGGATACATGGAAAACTCTTTCCTCTAAAAACGTGAGGAAGTATAAGGTAGGAAGAAGGTAGAGAAAGGGGAAGAAATAGAAGACGTATGTGGCATGAAATGTCAACTTCTATAGTAAACTTTTCTTCTGCAATACGTTGTTGATGAAAATTATTTCATGCAGATGACTGTCATTATTAGCTAGCTCGCTTCAGGCACTGTCCTTTTGAATACAGGTAGAGTTCATCTAGTTTGCACTGGCTTCCATCCTGCCTCACTAGACTGTGCTGCGCTTACCACCAGTTCCCAATCTCTACATGGTCTGGTTCATTTCTCCCTCTAATCTCATTCTTCCTCTTGCTACCTCTGCTCTAGTTTCCCTGTCCAGCTGTCAGTTCTGGAAGTGTACTGAGAAATTTTCTACCTCAGTCTTTTCGTATCTGCTTCTATTTGGGACAGTCTTTCCATCAGTTCTTTATAGATATGGATCAATTATTCTTCAGCTCTCAGTTTAAACACCACACCCCGGACATCCCTTGCTAGACTTCCATTTTATGTAGAGACTGATGAGTATCTCTCTTTCTCTTGCTTACTTGTTTCTTACTTATATATTTTATTTACTTTCTTCAGGGAAATAATAATCGCCTGTGATTATTTCATTATTTGTTTGGTTGTTTTTCCTCTCCTCCATTAGAACTTTAGTTCTGTAGAGACAGAAATTTTGCTTTTTAATCTTTATGGCAACAGAAGAATGATCTTAATAAGTATTTGTTGGGGAGTATCTTAGTTTCAGTTTCCATGAGTAAGTATACTATTTCTCCTGATTATATTTTTCTCAGGTTCCTATGCAAAGGGCCCCGAGTGTCTGTACCTTTCCCTGTTATAGTTGCTGCTGTTGGGCTTTTTGATACAGGATCTCATGTATATTTTATCTTTTTGCACAAGGATGTTCACAGGTTGTTGGCTGGTCTGTCACTTGCCTCACTTTAGTCAGACGTCATGTAATTAGCCTAATGACTGAAGGCCAGAAATTAGGAAAGAGGTATTACTGACAGGAACAAACATGATTTCTTTCAATAAGGGCTCTAGACAAATATGGAAGAGGACAGATATGGAAGAGTAGAGTCCACTCAGAAACAAATCTGGGCTTTCTTTCTCTGACTGTTTTTGGTGCCTTTTCATCTTCCTCTGCTCTCAGATGAAATCTTGAGCAGGCCTCACAGCTTGTATCCTCACAGTTAGCTAATAAAAATCTGTTTTCTCTGACTACTTGACTCCCTAAAACAGTCTTCATTCACTAATTAATATAGCTAAGCCACTGTAAGTAAAATTTCTGAACTTCATTCAAAGACACATCTTCTTTTCCCTCAACTTGGACTGACTTCAAGTGGAAGCTTGCTGTGCAAGCGGATGTGGGTGGGAGCATGTTGGTTCTTTCCTTGTCCTCTCACTGGGCTCTCTGGCTTCTTCAGTATTGATGTAAATAACCCAGGAGAGGTGAGACAGAAACCTCTAATGAGAATTAATGTAGTGGATGCTTGTTTCGCTGGTTGTGGCCAAGAAGCAAAGAAACCCTGTGATGGGTGCTTTTGAGGCTCCTTCAAGATTCATTGAGATGTGCTCACTGGTAGCTTCTTTACCAGGTCATGGCCTCTAAACCCCCTGAGACCTCCTAGCCTTCTTCTGAAGGCTGTCTGCTCACAAGAGATCTGGTTTCAGCCCAACAACCTTCTTCTGCAATGCCCAAGCCAGCATCTCATTTCTGTTGTTGGTAGGTACATAGTTCAGCTCCAGTGCTCTCTACTAGGCTGCCTCAAATGACTACAGGCAACCTAATGATGTTCTCATGTGTATATTGGGGACACTCAGAATTCCCTGATGTGTCTTTCATACCCATCTTTCTGCACTGGATGTGTCATGTTGGCGGAAAGTGGCCACTATGGGGAAGGAAAATACTATTTCAGTTGCACAACTCTCTCTAGATTCT
This sequence comes from Myodes glareolus, assembly GCF_982192425.1. Lineage (NCBI taxonomy): Eukaryota > Metazoa > Chordata > Mammalia > Rodentia > Cricetidae > Myodes > Myodes glareolus. The sequence goes on along the minus strand of NC_142027.1, from coordinate 44,611,281 downwards.
TTTTAATCTCTAAAACCTGTCAGCTCAGTGGTAGATCATGAGCTAACATGCATGAGGTAGATTACTAGCTAGCATGCACGAGAGCCTGGGGCAGGGTGTGGTCATGGTTGAGATGGTGTTTAATCCCTAGCACTACAAAACAAATCAAGGCAAAACCTCCCTGCTGTGGGATAATGCCCTTGTACCATGTAAAGATTTGTCACTTGTATTGGTTTAATAAAATACTGATTGGCCAGTAGCCATGCAGGAAGTATAGGTGGGGTGACTAGACTAGGAGAATTCTGGGAAGAGGAAAAACTCGGTCTGCAGTCACCAGCCAGATGCAGAGGAAGCAAGAGGAGGTACTAAGTAAGTACCTGAGTAAGGTACTAAGCCACATGGCTAAACATAGACAAGAATTATGGGTTAATTTAAGTTGTAATAACTAGTTAATAATAAGTCTGTGCTAATCAGTCAAACACTTTGCAATTGTTGTAAAGCCTCTGTGTGTATCTCTGGGATGGAATGACTATGGGACCTGGTGGGATAGAAACTCTGATGCATTTCTCTCGGTATCATTCACCTTATTTTTAGAGGTAGAAGGATAGATGATTAACGAATGTTCACAAGACTACAAACTCTGCTTTGAGGATATAGCAGCACCTTCAGAATGTGGGAGTAGTTGGCATTCATTCCATTAAGAGTTTTTGCCAAACTGAAACAGAGTCTCACTTTAGTCCCATGTCATATTGTAACTGAAGATTTCTCTCCCACCTGCCAGTTCCCAAATATCTGCTCTGAGGCTTAATATTAAATACAAAATGTTTGTCTGATGTCTCAGGCTTATTACTAGCTAGCTTTTTAGTTATTTATTTTGTATACAACATTCTGTCTGTGTGTATGTCTGCAGGCCAGAAGAGGGCACCAGACCTCATTACAGATGGTTGTGAACCACCATGTGCTTGCCGGGAATTGAACTCAGGACCTTTGAAAGAGCAGGCAATGCTCTTAACTGCTGAGTCATCTCTCCAACCCTACTAACTAGCTTTTACATCTTAAATTAACCGATTTCTATTAATCTCTGTATTGCTACATGGCCATGACATTATTTCACATCTTGCTTCTTCAGAGGCTGCTGGCATCTCCCTAATTTCTCTCTTTTTTTCTACTATATCTCTGTTTGGATTTCCTGCCTGGCTCTATTCTGCCTGGTTATTGACCAAATTAGCTTCTTTATTAATCAATGGTAATAAAACATATTAATGGCATATAGAAGGGCATTCCACATTATCTCTCCTTTTCTCTCTAATTAAAAAGGAACATTTTCACTTTAGCATTGTAAAACTACATATAGCAAAACAGTTATCAAACAAGAACTACATACAGTTATAATATTTAATCTATTTGTATTTGACAAAATTAAAGAAAATACTCTGTCACATATTTTATCTTTGTGAGTCTAAAATTTCATATCTAGTTTATTGTTTTTCATAACTAAGGGAAACTATAATTATAGCTATCTAGTCTTCAACTCCATCAAAGACCGCAAAAGGATATAAGTGTGTTGTAAGTAACTTTCAAAACTCTAGAAATGACAGAGATATCTGGTTGCCTGGACAGTCTCCCACAGTTATTCTGTAACATTGGGGGCATCCGTCTTTAGTCTTCAGGCCTAGAGTATCTGCTGGATTTCTCAGTGAAGCAAGAGATTTGAAGGAGTGTGCCACCTATTTTGGCAAAATTCTTCAATTGCTTTCTTCTCTGTCCTACAGAATGTCTGGCAGACTCTTTCATGAAACAAGAACCCTGAAGAACTGTCCTGCCTTGTTTTGGCAAATCTGACAGTCATTTTCCTGTGGGCCTTGCATGTCTAATTTATATAGTATATTGTCAAGCAGTCCAGGCAAGAACAGTTTTTTTTCCCTAAATGGCTAGCCTTGCCACATTAAAAGCAAACTCCATAAGGCACTTCTTTAAAATAATTGGTGTTGCCAGGAGTAGACATGTCTCATTGTTAAGAAAATTCTAAATTCTCAGAACATTTTAAATGCCATATCCTGTAGGTCTTTGAAGTGTTTGAAGATTACTTATCCATCTTAAATGTATCTTTGCATATCTGGAAAGCCTAACTAACTTATCTATAAGTTTAACTACATAGATGACTATGAATTTATATTTCTTAACTATGCATTACATTGAGCTGTATAAACATAATATCTTAAACAAGAGTAGAAATATACATATAGTATAACAAAATTGACCTTACATTTGTATCAATAAAACAGAATTCATACTAATGTAAAGCATTTTGAGATTAACAGTTGTTTTTTGGGCTAAAGTAGATTCAATAATCTACCCCCTTTTTATAATAATCTACCCTTTCCCCCATCATTTCTATACCATCTCCTCCTTTCTGCTTTAGAAAGAGATTGTCTATGACAATTAATCATTTATAACTGATCCCCCTTAAATGAAAACAAATATCCATAAACAATATTTTAGAATTTCAGCATAGTTCTCTATACTACTTACTGCTGACTGGGGGTACTGGTAATATGCTGGAGATCCTGAGAAAATTTAGAATTAAGGCTAAATCTTGGCTGTAGTCGTCTGTGAGGCTGCATTGTTTCAGTCAGTTGTCTTGAAGCTGTTTTGGATGTTGGATCACCTGGGTTTATTGTTTCTATTGGTGACCTCTCAGGGAGTCTTGCTCAATCAAACCATATTAACCTGGAAGGAATCCATAGCTTCTCATCTTATGTGGAAACAAAGTAGAATCTCTTTTCCAAAGCAACATATCCTTAGACCTAAATTTTGAAGTCAAGATACCTTTATATTGGTTTAGCTTAACAGCCCCACAATCAAATGTCTCTCTGCAGTTAGCTCATTAGCAGTTAAAAAAATTCAAAGAAAGCGAATAATATACATAACCCAGACTTGGTGTATTTTCCATTTTTACATGGCTTATTACAATTTTTATAATATAAAATTTTATTATAAATTTTTATTACTTTTTAAGAACCTCAGTTTATTATCTTTAAATTATTCTTTTAATCTATGACTCTGTCTGTGGTGAGAAGTCCTTCTGTATATGTGTTGCTTTTATTAGCTAATGAGTAAATAAGCTACTTTCAGCCAATGGCTTAACAGAATATAGCCAGATTGGAAGAGCTATGTATAGAGAGTAGGCAGAGTCAAGAAGCTGCCATGGAGACACCAGAGGGGAAAGACATGAGCTGCCAATCAGAACCTTGCCAGTAGGCCGCAAGCCCGTGGTAAGATATAAAATAACAGAACTGGGTTAATTCTAGATATAAGAGCTAGCTAGCAATATGCTTAAGCTATTGGCCAAACAGTATTGCAAATAATATAGTTTCTGTATGATTATTTCAGGAGTCTGGGTAACTGGGAAATGAATAAGCAGCCTCCATCTACATCTGTCTATCTTTTATCCCCTCTTTCCCAAGTCTATGTATATATAGTTACCAAACATATTATTATGTATGCATAGTTACCAAACATATTAAAACTGTTTAGAGGTTTTTTTTTGGTCTAAATATGTCTTTATTGTGCATCTATAATCATTTTCTGACCAGGAGAATTTTTTAAATGCTAAGTAGGTATAGTTAGAACCAAAGCCCAGGCTTTGGCTGTTGGCTCTGCTGCGTTTGGCTTCACCATCAGCTCTGAGAGTCATGCCCATTACTCTAACTCCAGGGCATGCCTGAACCAGGAAATCATCTCTTAAAGGAGCTGTGTCTCTGTCTACTGCCAGTACACAGAGCCCATCTGAAGAAAATGCAGCTACCAAGAAGCTGTTCTTGACTCCCGTTTTTTTTTGTTTTGTTTTGTTTTTAATTTATTTATGTCTTATATGGCTCTATGCCAGACAGTGGCAACATTTATAACTGGAGGTTTCTCTCCTCCTGGCCAGTTTCTGAATATCCACTCCGAGGCTTAATATTAATTACAAGCTGTTTGGCCTTTTGGTTCATGCTTGTTGTTAACTAGCTTTTACAACTTAAATCAATTCATTTCTATTATTCTATATTTTACCATGAGGTTCTTGTTTTGTTATCTCACATCTTGCTTCCCTGGCAGCTGTTTATCATCTCCTGTCTCTCTGCTTCCACCCTTCTTCTCCCTGTATCTCTGCTTGAATTTCATGCCTAGCTATATTCTGCCTGGCTATTGATTGGCCAAATAAGCTTCTTTATTAACCAATGCTAATAAAACATATTCACAGCATACAGAGGGGAATCCCACATCATCACATATGTAGTGTCCTCTGAAATATCATGTCTCATGCATGAAACATTGTAGCGTGCATATGTGTGTGTGAATTTTGATTAATTCATAGAGTGGTATATATTCTTTTCAATTCTGGAGATTATGCAAGGGCCCAAATGTTTTAGTATTGTTTATCAACTAACATGTTATTGAAACCAAATCAAAGATGTCATGAATAAAAGCATTTTTTTTCTCACGGTAGTTCCAGGTGTTCAGGGCGGGGTGATTCAGTTCTATCGCTCTTGGAGTCTATGACTATCCCTTGAGGCATCATTTCTGTACCACAGCTTATGAGGCAGCAGAAGGTAGCTCTGCATTATTACTTATGTGTTGGTGGAGTGAGAAAGAACAATTTCTAATTTCTGCCAGGAAAATTCTTTCCCGTCCCTGTCTGTGGAGCCTGTGCTGGCAGAAGTCATATTCTCCCTCCCCCTCCCCCTTCCAGCCTTCACAGACATGCATTTGTGTTCACGCTGGATTGATGTAGGGAAGATGCAGGAAAACTCTCCTTTCTCTGGAAGCATTAATTCCTCCCCGAGTTCAGAAATTAGGATTGAGTAGCCTGCACATCTAATTGTCTGCTCTGCTGTACATAGGCACAAGCTTATAAAGACAGATGAAGCCTTAAATGCTTTGTGGCATTTTAAACAGCCTGCATCTCTTTAGCCTTTGATAATTATTTTCACTCCACGCCCTTCTCTATTCATTGGCTCACAGTTTTTTTTTTTTTTTGTACCTTTCTTTTGTGTGTGGGTGCTGGCGTCCCAGATCAAAATAGAAACTCAACATGTGTGAAGTGAATGACCGGTTTTATAGTAGGGTCTGCCTACATAGGCTTCCATGGGTACAATGACATTTAAGAGGCCTTACTTGAGGGGTGTTTAATCAGAGAGCTGTTCAGGTATACAGGTCAAGTGACTGTGAAGCTGAAGGGAAAATCAGAAGGTAGAGGTCCTTGTTCTGCCCAATGCTAGTTCCTGTGAGTTTCACCACAAGCAAACAGACTCCGGCCTGCCCTGATCTGAAGTAGCTAGTGTAAACATGGCCTCACACACAGTTTCTAAAAACAAAACAAAAACAAACAGATATACAGATCATATTTCGCATTGCTCTCAGCTAATGTCTGAATGACCAGTTAATATAGGAATTCCTACCTCCAGCAAAGCTTTTTGCATTCAGATTTATTGTATAGGTACTAAGAAGTCGAGAAGAAGATAGTCTTAGAGAGCCCTGGGACACCCTCACACAGAGCTCTGGCTTCCCCTAGTTGAGACTAAGCCCTTCAATCAGGAAAGGAAGCTCTTTCCTTCAGAAACCCTCCATCTTTGTTTTTCTTTTCTCCCTGCAGCGGCTGAGCCCGAGGCCTGGAGGCTGTGTGAGCTCTCTGTCACGGAGTTATGTCCCCAGCCATATTCCTTATTCTTGTGAATTTTTTGTTTGTTTGCTTTTTGAGACAAGGCCTTTCTTTCTTTCTTTCTTTCTTCCTTCCTTCTTCCCTCCCTCCCTCCCTCCCTTCATCTCTCCCTCCCTCCCTCCCTCCCTCCCTCCCTCCCTCCCTCCCTCCCTCCCTCCCTCCCTCCCTCCATCTCTCCCTTCCTCCCTCTCTACCCCACCTCTTTCTTTCTTTTCCTCTTCTTTTTGATTTTTCAAGACAAGGTTTCTCTGTGTAGCCCTGTCCTGGAACTCTCTCTGTATACAAGGCTGTCCTTGAACTCACAGATATCTGCCTGCCTCTGCCTCCTGAGTGCTTAATTAAAGGTGCACACCAACACTGCCCCATTAGATGAGGTATTTCTATGTGGCCTGGATATACTGTGCAGGCTGACCTTGAACTCGTGATTCTCTGCCTCAGTCTCTCAGGTGCTGGGGTTGTAGGTAGACATCCCATGACTGACTTCCAAGCTCCAGTTCTTAAAATACCATGTCCATGCCCCTGTGTTAAGTACCATAAATCTATTATCACGTCTGACTCTCTAACGTTCTATCTTAAATTTCAACTAATAGTACTCTTTTCTATATAGTTCTCTTCTCTGTTCCATGGCTTCAACTACTGCCACCATACTTAATCATTAAATGAGAATATCTCCACATCACTAGTCTGTATCACCAATAGCTCAGCTGATATTTCCCCATAGATCATCATCACCACCCTCTAACCCAGCATCTCTGAAACCCTCCCCTTCCCCCTCCCATTGTGTTACATCACCATCTTTGCCATCACTTACACTTGTGTGTGTGTGTGTGTGTGTGTGTGTGTGTGTGTTTTCTGTCTATTTTCCCATAGTACTTCTTGAGGTCTAATGACTGTGATGGGCTTCCTGGGGGCAGAGCGATCTTCCTGATTCCAGGAACTTTGCTCTTGGAGGCACTACCCTTGGCAGTCTGTCATATATGTCTCCCCTGTGTCATTCTGGGGATGAGTTGCCCACTGAGTTGAGTCCACATCCTTATTCTCACTCCACTTATCGAGGTCTATCCACGCCACCTTTATTATCTTTTGTTATTTTAATGTACAGTCTTTGTCCTAGTGAAGCTCAGGGCTTCTGTCATTTTAACCTCCAAGTCCCCTTTTATCAGTCCCTTCGTCTAGACTCTTTCTCCTCCCAATTCTTTTCACATGAAAAGTCCAAAGCTTAAGTCTGAATGTATTGTCATATGCCTGTAGCCCTGGCGCCAGTGATGCTGAACAGGTGGGATGGCAGACTGGAGGCCACCCTGGACTATAGAGTAAGACCCCAACCCCTCTCTAATAAAAATAGAAAGAAAAGCCCAAGGCTCAGAAGGGATACATTGATGATTGGTGATTTGAGGTCATAGATGTTAAGCAATTGAGCTGGGTTTAAACTATTCTTCTGATCTCCAAGAACATGTTATTTTTCTTTAGTTATTTTTCTTTGGCTTGCTTCAGAGTCTTATGACTGTAGATGAATTTCCCAGATGGAAACTCAAATTGCATTTGTGTTGCACCTGCCTGGTGATAATCTACCAGTCCAGGCCGGCATTAGCCTTTGAAGACTGTCTCCCTTAGATTGGAGCTCAGCCACAGCAAATTAAGACATTAATACTTCCAGCCAAATTCATCTGCAAAATATGGCTCAGTTTTAATATTTTTTTTTCAGTCTTTAGTCCTGGAGAAGAAACCTAAAAAATCAAACAAGATGAATTATTTCAAAGCTACTGAAATTCTCCTCTGAGCCTCAAGTTCAGTCATGGGGGGATCGCTCTAGCTGCCCTAGGTTTGGACTTAAGCTTCAACCCAAAGTTCCAGTGTGACATTTTTTTTTTTTATGATTCTAAAAAAGGAGCTGGTAGCATATGTTCAAGCTGAGCAAGTGACTAGGATGCCAATAGCATGTTTTTGTAAACTCTTGACTATGGGCTCCCTATGCAAATCAGACTTCTCTGGGTCTTGCTTTTCAAATGGGGACATGACCTTTAGTTCAAAAAGAGATCAAAGGTCATCACACTCTTAGCCAGTCTTTTAAGAATTCTTCAAGTGTATAGATATGGATTTTCTGGTTAAAAAACAAACGAAACAAAGCAAAACAAAACAACTGGTAATTTTCTTAAGTAAAAAGCAAATGTCTCTCTCCAACTTCATTTTCTCCCAGAATAAAAGAAAGGAACAATTGTTTATTTCTATCCTTTCAGGGCTATTAATGGATTAATGATGCTGGTGAACATTATCTTAAAATTTTAAAAAGAGATATTATTTGCATAAAGCCACACACAGAGGGTCCCAAGGTCCCCAGGTTTTATTGCTAGTGCATATGACAGTCCTTCTTGTCACTTATTTAGTCAGCCTTATTGTTACCACCTCATTGATTTCTATCAGGAGAAACAAACAAAAAAGCAAAAACAAAAAAAAAAAAACCCAGATTCTCAGAATAAAAACCACCTCATTCTGTTCAAGCTATGCCCATGGTGCTGTTACATCCTAAAAGAGAAGCTGGAACTCATCGTTGTTAAAACCTGGCTCCAGGGTCTTCCACTCTTTTCCCTACGATTTCAGTGCTTTGGCTCTAGAAATTCATTGCTGACAGCAGCAGCAGGTGTGCCAACTTCAGTCCAAATCTCCGTGCCATATCGGAAAAGTATCACATGGCAACCATACAACATCACCAATGGAAGAAAAACACGCTTATCTTACAAACAGTACCACTGGCCACTCTTTCTTTTACTATTTCAGCATCTACCATGTGTAAAACCTTCTGTATAACTGGGTAAGGGAGATTTGAAGATGAACAAGGCAGTGTCTGCCCCCAAAGAATTTATAACCCAATACAAACTTGTTGTACTGTCAATGATCTGTTTCACATTTGTTAACTGAATTATTTTGTGTCTTTTCCTTTTATCCATGGGACAGTGAGTGGTTCACATGTGTTGGGCAGCAGTTTATACACGTTTGCTAAGTAGTTCAAAGACTGAGTTTTGCAGTGACTGTGCCTTTGAGGACCTCGCTTGACTTTGCAAAGTCACTTCACACTGCTCTCTGGTGTGTTTATTTATATTATTAGGAAATTTAAAGCCCTGTTGTTTACCTTCATCAGCTACTGTTAAAATATATCAAACCGTGTGGAAAACACTGGTCCCATGACTTGAACATCTTAGTGACCTAAGTAGACATGAATCTGTGCGTTTCCCCACCTTACTTCCTACTGGGGAGGAAAACATTATTAGACATATTCTTCATTAGACAATGAAGAACTAATACAATATTAAATTAGGAAAATGGCATATTAGAAGGTTAGATACTAAGCAACAAAAAGTGCGGTGTAGAAATTCAGGAAAACAAGATGGAGAGTAATTGCAACCTTGCATAGAGTAGTCAGTTTTGCTGTATAGACAGTCTTGGGGATGTTCACGACCCTTCATGTTGCATTTTCTCTGTGGTAACAGGGAAGACTATCGGAGAAGAGCAAACACCACAGAAATGGCCCATCCCTTTCTGGCTTTGCTCTTTCCTTTCCTTTTAGTTGGACCCAGATAAGTGACCTAGAACTTCTCTCCCTGTAGCCACCCTAAGTAGATATCAAGGTATTGAAACGAGGTTTGTCCACAGTGAGATGTTTCTTAAGTGTGAAAAAGACAAATTGGAGTTCAGAAAAGTGTGTGCACAATGCCAAGGTACTCGTTAACATTTTTATATTGATTTTATATTGAAATTATAGTCTTGTGTATTGGGGTAAAAATATATTTAAAATTACTCTTAGTCAGCTGACCTTTTTAATGTTTAGCTACCGCAAAATTTAAAAGTCTACATGCAGCTCAAATGGTGTTTCTCTTGGGCAGCACACATCCAAAATTTGAAACAGGAGTGTTGCCGTTAGTTTACGCATTGATTTTGTTTTGCTGGGTAAGTTATTTGTAGTCTTCCTGGCTGTCCTTCATCTTCCTCAGAATCCTTTCCTCTGTGGCCTTGGGTCAAGCAAAGCAAGCATGGGATCTGCATTTTCTAGAACTGAGGCGACCCTAGGGCCTAAGTGTGGTGTTTGTGACACAGATGGGCGAAGAAAAGGAATTTAAGGAATTTAAGGGACAGAGCAGAGGGCCACAGGGCCACACTTTGGTAACTGTAAGGTAACCATTCTGATTACGTTGTTTTGCCAATGAAGATAGATTGGTTTGTCTGTAGTTTTTCTTCTGAACCTAAAAATAATGTACATGCTAAGTGAGGGAGATACTGGTACAAAACAGGAACTATTTTGTCAAGCCACCGCCAATTAGGGAGATCAACGAACTTTGAAGGGTCAGATTTAACGTCTAAAAGAGAAAGGCCTACATAACATATATGTAGCGTTGGTTTTGTAAACATTCAGGGTTTAGCACGGTCCACATTCAACCCCGCGCTTGAAACAATTTGCATTGTAGATTCCCAAGTTTCCTGAATCTTATTTTACAAAGTATTAAGAGCCAGGGCAGATGCTAAAGATTGCTCATCTACCTTTCTTCAAGCAAACAAAAAGCTAAATCCTCTAGCTCAGGGAGTTTTCAGTTCTCTTAATGCCGATTCCCCGAGGACAGCAATAAATCTTATTGACTGACTACAGATTCCACCGTGTCCCCTGGTAGCCCATTTCAGTATTTTATCGCTGTAATAGGAAAGGAAGTCTTGCTTGGGCATGACTGAAGCCAGAGTTCTTTATTCAAGGCAATTCTTCTTCTTTCTTCCTTTTATTATCTTCCCCACCTCCCTCACTTTTGTTCACGGAGGGTAATTGACGAACATTAGTCTTTTAAAAATTTTTCAAGTACGCAAGCTGCTGGAAGGTAATGTACCCCTTCTTCCCGTCACTGTAGGAACGGCAGAGCTCTGTGCTGGCGAGCCGGGCTGCCCTCTGTCTGTGCTGCTGTCTGCAAAGCAACTACCTTGGAAATCCTTTACTGAGTTTTCTTCCTCTTGCCCTATCCTCTCATTTATCAAGGTCACTGGAAATGTGTTTTTTCTTTGATTTCTTTCATCTCTCACCACATAAATGTCCTCTTAAGCGTGTGGTATTAGAAAGCTGTGCACTATGGCCCTCTGGAAGCACAGCCTCAACAGGCAGCTAGGGGCAACAAGATTGCCCCACAGAACACAGAAACAAAAGGACAAAGAGTGCCAGGCGTGAAGAAATCAGTGGCTGACCATCAGACAGGAGCTGCTAGATTTGCAGCACAAGGGAGTGAAAAAGATAATGTTCACTGGGAAGACCAAATTATAGTGTATGTCCAAATTCCATAACCTGGATGCTCTCAAACAACAGGTTATTTTTAAGTTCTCTGGTTTTCTGTTTCACTCAGAGTACGTAATCTTTTTTTTTTTTTTTTAAAGAATGATAATAGCAACTCTTGTTCGGGTCCCAAAGTCTTAATTTTCCCTGTAGATCCTCAATGGTTTGTTCAATCTAACTCTAGCTGTCTTACTGAGACACAGGCAACATTTTAAGTGTAAGAAATACTGTCTTGTTTTGTTGGTCAGAAGAATCATTGCTTTAACAAAAATGTAGAATGCTCATGAGTGAATTGTTTATTGGTAAAGCAGTCATCTTGGGTGGGAAAGGATAGGTAATATTGCTTTTTATGACTATTTGATTGGAAAATAGCAATTTCTAGGAAGGCAGATGATAATTCCAAGTGTCTATTGTAATTGCAATTGTCTAGTTTTTCCTGGCTCCTTCCCTGAACTGTGACTGAGGGTGGTGGCAGTGTCTGATTCAGATTGGGATCTCAGTGTCCCTTCTGGCAGGGCATAGAACTCAGTAGATGCTCAATAAGTGACTGAATGGATGACTGTATGGATGGATGGCACAAGTTATCTATTCATGAATAAAAATGAGTGGCAATGCCAATATTCCAAAGCAAAGCTCATTCTTTTCTATGAGACACAGTCTAGCTCTGTGGCCTCAAACTGTGTCTGCCTTGCTAGTTCTGGGATCAGATGCATGCTTCCCTACAGCCAGCTCCTTCATGTTTTACACAGGCATTAGTTGTAATCTAGTTCGTGCCTAATCTTACTCTCTGTAATGATGAACCATTAAAAAGTACTTATTTTCCTTCATTTTATATAGACTAGTTTGAGAAGTGGAGTAACCAATATTAACACTTAATAATTTTACATACTTGCATCTGTGTAGGCCCTTTTATATATCTGTCTATACCTCTAACTGATAGGACCAGGGAATGAAAATCAAGGTGTCATCAGTGTGGCCTGGGTTTAATCAAGTTATGTTGCAAGTGAACCTTAATTCTGATTTTTGTTTTGTTTTTAGAGACGGAGTCTGGCTTTGTAGAAGACTCAAGCCTGGTTCTGAACTTGCGATTCACCCGTCCCAAACTCCTGAGTTCTAGGATCAGGATGTGTGCCACACACGCAGTTTGTGTCTGATTTTAATTGGATGGCAGTAATGAATTGACAGGAGAGTCACTCAGGCAAAAATTAGAATTGTAGGCAACTGAACAAAAGAATGATCAGGAGTTGGGAGAAGGTTGAAGAGATGGCTTAGTGGATACAGCACAGCTTGCCTTGCCTCCCTCCCTCACCCCACCCCATGTTTTCCTCCTTTCTGTGACCTCTCTCTCTTGCCTCCCTCTCCTTCTCTTCCTTTCTCTTTCTCTCTCTCTCTCTTTCTCTCTCTTATACACACAAACACCACAGACACATGTACATGCATACATGCACATGAATGTGCACCCACATACACTATGCATACACACAATAAAAATATTGAGAGAAAATTGATTAGGTACAATTTCCTTTACACCATGGATAAAATGAAACCCCCTGGGGGAATATTAATGCAAATGTTCATATCTAGTTAACAATATTTGTGCCAGTAGGCAGTTTGAAGGAATTAGTATGTTTTACTGGAACCAAGGGTCGCATGCTGCATCACTAAGCTACAGTCTAGCCCCTGATAGTTCTTTTATTCTTTGTGTTTCCTAGGCCAGTCTCCAACTTCTGGGCTCAAAAAATCCTTGTATATCAGCCTCCTAAGTGGCTGGGACTACAGGCACGTGCCACTGTTCATGGCTTGAACTAGCAGAGTTTTTTTTTTTTTAATTATTTTTATTTTAGATGAATTGGTGTTTTGCCTTCATGTATGCCTGATGTGAGGACATTAGGGTTAGGATTCAGGCATTATGCTGTCCTGTTCTGTCATCTGGCAGGATGGACCCAGAGAGTAAAATGTTGTAAAATGGCTCCAGTTGTACCTTGGCAGGTCCCATGGCAGGTGAGGACCACAAGTTGGGTGAGAGAACACACAGGCAGAGTTTAAGTGAAGAGTTTTATTGGGGGAAGGGAATGGAATGGGAAAAGGAAGGGAGAGAGGGAAAGAGAGAGGGAGAGAGAGAGAGAGAGAGAGAGAGAGAGAGAGAGAGAGAGAGAGAAAGCAAAAAGAGAAGAAGCAGGAAAAGTCCTTCCTGTCTTTCAGAGGAACAGCAGCACCTAAAGACCAGAAGTGGGCAGAGCTTGACTCTTAAAGGGACCATTGCACCTGTGTACAAACTAGGACCCTGGACTGGCCAGAGTAATGCCTGGGTACCTCTTGCCAGATGACAGGGCAGACCAGCATAATGCCTGAGTCCTAATAGTTGAATCCACTGGAACTGGAGTCACAGACAGTTGTAAGCTGCCATGTGGGTGCTTGAAATTCCTCTGGAAGAGCAGTCAGTGCTCTTAACCTCTGAGCCATCTCTCCAGCCCTGAACTAGAAGTTCTTCGGCAAGAGAATAACAAGGTAGGGAGGTTGTTTGGAAAGCAATGCAGAAAGAACTAAAGGCTTTAGAAGGGCATTCGGCTTTGTTGGGATACTGAGGATATTATGGGGAGGTATACAGGACAGAGATAGGAATGATGGCTTGGTATTCAACAGGAGAGAGAGATAGGAAAGACTCACTGAAATGAGCCACAGGGCTTTGTACCTTGATAAAATTCAAGAGACAGAAATTAAATTTGGGGTTGTGCTTAAGGACAAACTGAGGATACACATGTCACTAATGACAATGGAGAGTTTAGGAAGGTCCAATGTTTTGACGGGAACAGTTTTTGACATGTTAAGTTTTAGTGCAATTAGAACAGCTGTCTCTGGAAGTGACCAACAAGAACCAAAGATAATTTCTGAGTGTTCCATCCCCTTAGGCTGACTGCTCTGTACTTCAGAAATGATTTTCTGTTTATTTATTTGTTTTACTGGCAGCCTTTGGATCAAATTAAAGCACGACTCTCACTTTGTAGGAAGGCTGAATAAACCTCTGAGCTGAGAGATCTTTTTGTTCACTCATATATCCAAAAGGTATCAATCAAGAATCTTCCCTATCTAAAGGAGTGCTTAGAGACACAAGGACAAGTGACCCCCACCCCAGTTATAACCCAGGCTATAGAGTCATCCTTGCTTGAGGGTCAAGTCCAGAGTGTTTATCATAAACTGTCCCCAGCTTTGCCCCAGCTACTTCTTAGAGAACCAGAGCCCACGTCAAAATCCCCAGAAGCAGCTGAGAATTCCTAACAAAATATCATAAACTTGGGGAACCCCACAGAAGCCCTTTTGCACACTAAAGTCCATAGATCTAAAGGACTCAAGATCTAAGCCTGCATCATAATTGCTCATGGTAAAGCACGGACTGAGGTGGGGTAGGATGGGAGCCTGATTGGACGGGGAGGAGTCAGAGGTCCATACCACTTCTGCAAAACCGATGCATAGTTGGCTTTTATGAACTAGCACCTTGGCATCAAAGGGATATTCCACAATAGCTCTGGGGATCCGGATCCCTTTTTTTTTCTACGTACTTGTAGTTTTGAGGTATAACTTGGGCTGCTTTCTCATGGAATTCCACCATTTGTCTTTGGGGGCCTTTCTGTGCCTGTCTCTCCTGTTTGTCTTTTATCAATTTAAATTTTGGTTTTTAGGCCTAGTCAATTCTCCCTCAGGTATCTATCTTTATACATGAACACTGCCCTCAGACCTGCACACTCTGACAAGACTTCCCCTTCCCCTTTCTCCACTATGCCATCTTTGAGAAAATCGACTTTAAGAGTGTTTTCCTCATAAACAATGGTAATTAAATGAGGAAATAACTTTCCATGCCTAAATCAAAACAATATGATGTATATCTTTGATACAAGAAATTTTTATCTGTAATTGCAGAGTGTTTTTAAAGATATGGGTCACTTTTTGCAACTACACTGGCTCTTTGCATATGCTTATTGTGAAATATTACTTTAAGTAAAGGTGTGATACATTTGTTTATGGTGCATTGGTTTAATGATGTAAAGATGTGTTGCTTTGCCTGTCTAAGGCACCTGATTGGTCTAATAAAAAGCTGAACAGCCAATAGCTAGGGGGTAGAGGGATAGGCAGGGCTGGTGGGTGGAGAGAATACATAGGAGGAGGAATCTAGGCTTGAGAGAGGATGGAGAACAAGGGAGAAAGAGAGGGAAATACCCACAGCCAGACACGGAGTAGGACATACAGAATGAAAGAAAGGTTAAACATAAAACCAAAGAAAGATGTAGATGAAGAGAAACAGGTTAAAATAAGTTGTAAGAGATAGTGGGGCAAGTGTAAGATAAGGCCCAGCATTTATAACTAACATTAAGTCTCTATGTCTTTATTTGGGATCTGGTTGGTGGCCCAAAGAAAATCTGCTACATAAGCTATTCCTCCCTGACAAGTTTAATATGATTGCTCCTTCTCATCATTTATGTCGCAACTTAAATATCACCTTCTGGAGACCCAAACTCTCTAAAGAATCCCAACTTTTAAAAAGTCTGACAATTTTCTGCATGTGTATGATGTGTTTTGGTCATATTCACCGCAATTACTTGTTCTTTGCATCTTCCTTTCCCATTATCTTTGTTTTCTTCCTAGTATAATAATAAGATATGGCTACATACCACTTATCTCTTATTTAATTTTTCTCTGCCTCATGAGGCTATGAATTCTAAAAATGACACAGGAACTATGTTTGGTTAGTTCAATGTGAGGTCAACAGCATATAGATTTAAACATTTGTTTATATTATCTGTATTACAGATGCTCAATAAATACTTGGTAGATAGTGCTTGAATGGGATCTTATCTTCACGGGAGAGAAATAAGCTGACATCAACTCAATAAACTGTGCAAGGAGAACTCGGAATTTAAATAGGCTGAGAGAAAACTTATAAAAATATTTACATTCAAAAAAATTCTAATTGTATTTGAGAGAAAACGCTGGCCTCCTGAAGTCACACAGCGTGCTGTAATTCCACAAAACCCAGCTGGGTTTCCAGGCTAATCAGCAATCAAGCATGGCCAGTCCCCTGACCTAGATTTTGCTAAAATCTCTCTTGAGACCGTCAAATGATTAATTATTGGATTAACACACTGAAGATTAATTGTGCCTCCTGGTTCCAGCGGTTTGCAAAGCTGATTTTAAGTGTTCAAGTCCTTTTGGCCTGTCTTTTGAAAGACTGCTGCTTTCTCTCTGCTGTTGGTTTATTTTCTGTAGATTCTGTGTATAATCCAAAGGACTGTTTGTTACCTGTGAATCTTGGCTTTCTCTTTCAGGACACTCAGAAAAGCAAGAAGAACTGCTAGGTATGATTAAGAAATCGAATCACACATACTTTTAAAAAGTTAAATATGACTCGAATTCGGGCCCCACGAGATTTCCTTCTTCCATGTCGGTATTATCTTGGTTGAGGTCTTGTTTAGGCAGCCGTGATATTGCAACTTCACGGGTGTAGCTTCCCTGACAGTGCTAGGAGACACAATCTTACAGGAGTCATCCTGTTCCTCTGTTTCTTACACTCTTTCTGCCCTTTCTTCCGAGACATTCCCTGAGCCGCTGGTGTAGGAGTTGTGTTGTAGATAACCCAGCTGGAGCTGGGCACCCCAAGATCACTTATTTCCAAATTTTGATTGGTTATGGTTTTCTGTACTGGTCTCTTCCTGTTGCAAAGATAAGTCTGTGAAAATAGTCTTCTTCAGGGAAACTCCCCTAATTGGTTATCTGGTTGGTAGTAAAAATATTTTCATATAGGTAAATGGGTTTTACAGACCATAAAATAAAACCTATTTCTTTTTCTTCTTGGAAAAGCTATGGTTTAAATAATTGAACCAGACACTAGACTAGGATCACAAGATGAAAAATATTTTAGAGCTTCCAGTGTATTTTGGACACAAATTAAACTTGCCAGATCCTTCCAAAAGTAGAAGAGGCAGGCCAAACAAACATTCCCCAGACGAGGAAACCAAGACTAAGAAAGTTGAAAGATGTTTGCAGAGCCACATGGCATTTAGTGATGAGAAATGATGAAACTGCATTTTCAATCTTTAAGCTCTCTGGTTTCCTTAAAAACCAAACCAAACCAAATCAAACAAACTATGGCGGCGGCTTCTCTTTTTCTCCACTCTCCCATGAACAGCTCTCCCGACTCCGTGTTGTGTTTTTAAGGTGGACGTACTTGGGCAGACATATTGAATTAAGAATTCTGGCTGTGCAAACCTCCATCCTCCTACCCAAGCGAAAAATCCTGGCAAGGCCATCTGTTTAGTCAAGCATTTGCCTGATGGCTGTGGGAGGATCGACAACTGCACCATCATGGATTCAGGCCCTAGAGAGTAAATATTGAAACATGTGTTTGTTTCTGTACATGTGTTGTATGGCTCAGTGATCCGGCACATTCTGAGGATAGAAATAATAATAGTCATTTCTATTCTGCCAGCCCTGGTACCACTGCCACACCTGAGCCTTACTTGAAGAAAAGCTAAGATCAAGTTTTTTTGTTTGTTTGTTTGTTTATTTTTTCAGTACTGAGTTTCTGCCCTACCTGCTCTGAAACTAGTTCTGTAGACCAGGCTGTCCTCAAACTCACAGAGATCCTCCTGCCTCTGCCTCCCGAGTGTATGATCATTTTTATAAAACATCTTCCCTCCCATTTGTGCAGTGCCTCCATCCAATCAGACTCCTGCTGTTCCCCTACTCAGGCCTTGCTTTTCTTATTCTTATTCTCCCAGCTATACCTTTTCCTTTGAAGGAGCCTACTGCAGATGGATCTTCCTGGCTCTTCACAGACCATGGATTTATTTCAAGGACATGCTTGCATTTCCGATTCTTTTTTTCCTTTCAATATGGCAGGTTACTTCATTCTGTGGATCAGTAGAAACAAACGATGGTCTGAAGGATATGTTTCAGGGAATATACAAAAGAAATAGGAAGTTGTACCGTAAGATTTAGTTCGGAAGATAAAGAATGAGATCTCATTGGGGGGAAAAATAGTCATTAACTAATAAAGTAGTCAGGTGTGACTTTTGGAGACCACACTACCAAGTGGTGGGTTAGATGGGTGTGGACCAAATCACCCTCATTCCAAAACTGCTTCAAATTGAAACACAATCCAGTATTTAAATGTTTGGGCTGTGCTACTTGAGTATAAGCCTGTCAATTTGAATAAGCCTGTCAACTGCCTTTAGATCAGGTTGACATATTACGTAAATCCCTAAGTTCAGCATTTTCAAAAGACCTGGAATGACACAAAGAAGCAAGTTTCAAAGAGAGCAAACAATTCATGGAACATTTTAGAGAAGTGTTGGAGACGGTTTTCTAGCTGAGGACAGAGATTTGGACCAAGGCAATAGCAAGTATGGAGCGAGGTTTCTGCTGAAGTTAAAGGGAGCTGAGGAGAGAACAGAGTATGGAGGTTGAGGAAGAGAGAGTGAACCTGACTAACAGTAATATCATTAGCACAATGAGTTTATCACAACACACTGTCTCATTTTAAAGATTTCTTCGTTTGTATATTTATTTTATTATGTATATGGATGTTTTTCTTGCATGTATGTATATGCACAACATATGTGCCTAGTATCCTCAGAGAATAGAAGAGGGCATAGGATCTTCTGGAACTAGAGTTATAGATAGTTGTGAGCTGCTGTGTGGGTGCTGGGAACCAAACCTGGGTCCTCTGCAAGAGCAATAATTGCTCTTAACTGCTGAGCCATCACTCCAGCCCCACACCGTATTGTTTTAGTTTCATGAATCTCATTTTTGATGATGAAACAAAAGGGTTAGTAGTTGACTAAAGCATACAGATAACAGACAACACACTACCAACATACAGATAACAGACGACATACTACCAACATACAGATAACAGACAACACACTACCAACATACAGATAACAGACGACATACTACCAACATACAGATAACAGACAACACACTACCAACATACAGATAACAGACGACATACTACCAACATACAGATAACAGACAACACACTACCAACATACAGATAACAGACGACATACTACCGAAGCCTGGAGTTCATGCCTTTTCGTCTTCCCAAATGCTTTAGAAACAGTGTTTCAGATCTACTAGGCTGAGAAGATGGGAGATGTTAGAGGTTTTATTTTCCAGTTACAGTTTGTTTTTGTCAGAGTAATATCGGCATCCAGCTTAAAAAGTCAAGTGTAAAATCTATAACCCAGTCCGGCAGTTCCCTGTCTATGTTTCTATCTTCAGCACCAGTCACCGCTCCTCAGCCAATCCAGCCTGTGTCTCTTACTTTCATTTTGTGCTTTGCCATATCAAAATCATATCTACAGACTTCTGTGGACTGCCTTCTTTTAAATGTTGCCTCATATATTTGATTTTGTAGATGAGGGTTTATCTTTTGTATACTTTTACCTCTTCTTCCTGTCTCTGCTCTATTTTCTCAGCAATTATATAATTTGTAGATAAATTAATATTAAATGTTAACATTATGATGACATTATTAATGCTGTTTACAACCTAGTTAGATAATGTACTGTTGTGGTAGTTTGAATGTAATTGGCCCCCATAAGCTCATAGAGAGTGACACTTTTAGGAGGTGTGGCCCTGTTGGAGGAAGTGTATCACTGTGGAGATGGGCTTCGAGGTCTCCTATGCTCAAGCTATGTCCAGTGTGACAGTTCACTTCCTGTTGCCTGCAGATCAAGATATAGAACCCTCATCTTCTTCTTCTGCACCATGTCTGCCTGTGTGTCACCATGCTTCCTACCATGATGATAATGGACTAAACCTCTGAAACTATAAGCCACCCCTGTTAAATGTTTTTCTTTATAAGAGTTGCCATGGCCATGGTGTCTCTTCACAGCAATAGAAACCCTAACTGAGACAACCATGATTTTTGTTTCCTTGTGGGAAAAGATTCGGCTTTCCTTCAAGTAAGAAACATCACAGTTTAAAAATGACTTTGTTTCCCATTCTTAACTTTACCTCGTATATTTTTTAAAAGGTTTATTTATTATGTATACAGCATTCTGCCTCCATGTATGCCCGCATGCCAGAGGAGGGCACCAGATCTCATTACAAATGGTTGTGAGTCACCATGTGGTTGCTGGGAATTGAACTCAGGACCTCTGGAAGAGCAGCCAGTGCTCTTAACCACTGAGCCATCTCTCCAGCCCTACCTCATAGATTTTGAAAATATCTCAGGACCATTGACAGGGGCTTGTGTAACCCTGACTGGCCTCAAACTTGCTATGTAGCGGAGTGTAGTAGTGAGTCTTGATTGTCAGATTGATGGCATTTAGAATCATCATAGAAAGATTCCTGGGTGTGTCTGTGAGAGTTATACAGGTTAGGTTAACTGCGTGGACTAGAGTTCTGGGTTAAATGGAAAGAGGAACATGAACTGAGTATGGTACTCACTAGCTCCTGCTTTCTGACTGTGGAAATGACGTGACCAGCTGCCTTCCATTTCTGCTATGGTACCTTCCTTTTCATGATGGGTGTGTCTCCTGAAACGGAGCCAGAATAAACCGTTCCTTCTTTAAATTGTTTTCCTTGGGTATTGTATTACCAGGAGACAAGTAACTGAAGACACTGTGGATGACATTGAACCTCCTGACACCTGTGTTTCTACCTTCCCAACGGGGTGAAGCTCAATTGTTTCTTACTTTCTCCTTGAACACCTTTCTCTGCCTGCGTCTTGCCACAGTTGGACCCCTTGCCTGGTGTCATCCACCATTCTCCTGGGCTAGCTCATAGTGTGATGGAAAAACTGACGTTATAAAGAAAATTCAACCTAAAATGAAACCATCATCATAACTCACCCCAAATCACCCTGTCCCTGGCATAGAAGAAATTTCCTGTAAACAAAATCTGTCTTTATATTGTTTATTTTGCAGACTTCTAATTTTAACAAAAAAAGTTATTCTTTTGAAGATAACTACACTGATACCTGGTAATCCCTATATCTTTTCCTATGTACTTAATAAGTCATTTAAATTATTCTGATGTTCATGTTTGGTAAGGAACAATTTTATGTTTTTTTCTGTAGTTTCTACTAATACAGAGCTTCTGTCTCTCACTTGGGCACTTTCGTGCAAGTCATCCAATCCCTCTTAAGAACTGTTCATTGTCTTCTGTGATTACTAAATGTTTACCAATGGCAAATCTGTGAAATTGATTTTCTTTGTACTTTTAGTCGGGGAAAAGAAATTTTAACTCTACATAGGAAACTTTTCTTTATAACAATCTTTGTCTTAGTAAATATAGTTGCTTAAGAGCAGACCAAGCAGAGCAGGGAGATGCAGCCCCAAATTAAGAGCTAGAGGTGCCCCAGACGGTGATGACACACACCTTTAATCTCAGCACATGGGAGGAAGAGACAGACAAATCTTTGAGTTGGAGGCTGGCCTGGTCTACAGTGTTCCAGAGAAACCTTGTCTGGGGCCTCGGGGGAGGGGGTGGAGAGCAAACTATAGCTGGGCTAGTGGGTGGCTCTGCAGGCAAAGGCACTTATTTCAAGCCTGGTGACTGGAGTTGGATCCCTGGGACCGCATGCTGGAAGGAGGGCACTGACCCCCACAAGTTATCCTCTGACGTCCACATGGATGCTGTGTATACACATCTACACATGCACACATAGAAGTACACGTAAAGTGGGTTTTCTTAAATCCTGTAGTTAAGAAGTTATGCTACATAGGGTGGTAAAATATTAGTTTTTAAAAGAAAAAGTGCCCATATAATTTAAGAGCATGAGGAAATAAGAAAAACTACAGAAACCTTTGCCATTATCTAATCTTTAAATGAAGAGAATTTCTGTTCTTTTGTATATCTTTAAATAACTGGTTAGAATCATTGTTTAGATTATATTAGATTTATTTTCTGAATATAATTTACATTGTTAGAACCTATAGATTCTCACAAAGTGAGCAAAACTTATCTGAGTTTAAAATGCTCTTACCTGAAGTATGCTTTTTTTTCTGAATACTTGGTGGAAATTCACAGATAGCTTTCCCATGTTTCCTCTCACATTCCAGTCTCTCTCTGACCATGTTTGGTTATATCCTGTTTTCTGAGAAGTGGCTTAACGACCCTTTCTGATCACTCATGGAACAATTTCCCATTCTTTTTGTTTTTGTTTCTTGAGAGTTTCTCTGTGTAGCCCTGACTGCCCTGACTCACTCTGTAGACCAGGCTGGCCTCAAATTCAGAGATCCACCTGTCTCTGCCTCCTGAGTACTAGAATTAAAGGTGTGCCCCACCACACCCAGCTTAAGGCTCCTAAGTTTTAATTAAAAATTTCTATCCTTTGACAGTTTATATATATATATATATATATATATATATATATATATATATATATATACACACACACACACACACACACACACACACACACACACACACACACAAAATGAATTTTAGTCCTTCTTATCCATCATTATCTCATTCCTTCTTCTCATGCTGAAACCTCCTTCCCAATGATTCCCCTTCCTATTTTCAGGTGTTTTATGTCTGTGGGAGACCCACTGTGTCCAGATGGGATTACCTGCATGCATATGGGTAGTGGTTATTTGCTAGAGTATGGACAACTTATCAACGGCTTCACCACTGAAGAAAGTAATACATCTTTTCCCCAGCTACCATTACCTGTCAATGATCTCTCAGGGGAAAGTGGGGTTTCATCAGCCCCTCCTCTTCCACAGTGAAATAGACAGGACAGTCTTGTATATGACCTGTTCACAGCCACAGCTACAGGTGAGCTCATGAGTGCATCAACCTGATCTTGTCCAGAAGGCATTGCTTCAGAGCAGTCCTTCCCAACCTCTGGCTCTTAGAATCTCTCTGCCCCCTCTTCCACAATGCACCTCGAGCCTGCGGGGTGGAGTGATGTAGATCTCAAATTTAGGACTGACCATTCCACAGTTGGGTATGTATTAAGCATCATCCACCACATAAATCTCTTCTCTAACAAGGACTAAGGGCTTCACTAATCTAGAGCTATAAAAATAGGTATTTAGAGGACAGTTTGATACCATGTCCATTTAGAGAAATAAAAATAGCAAGTTCTCCTCTATGGCTGATGCTTTCCCTCACCACAGGTTGTCCACTAGGTTTACAGCACCAGATATGAGTTTTCTTTGGTGAACTGGGCCTTCACTTCAATCAAAAGGTAGCTGGTTATCCTTATCACTCAAGCCATTATTGCACCAATGGGTATATTTTACCAGGCTGTTTGCTGTTGTGGATCACAGAGATAACAACTGGGTTAGACTGTTACGGACTTTTTTGCCCTAGCAGCCTACTTAGCCCTTCTGGCACTATGAAAGTCAGCCATCAGGGAGCATACTTCCAGGCAAGAATCAACTTGATTTTTGCGTGTTCTGTGCCCCAAATATGTGTGTTTTCAGCAGTAGGGGCTTACCAGTAAGTTCTTGTGGGTACCCAAGAGTAATGGCAATACGGTACGACTCCCAATGTTTGTTCATTTACAGATTTAGGGTTTTTTTTTTTTTTGAGGCAAGGTCTCACTTTGTTGCCTAGGCTAGTCTTGAACTTATGATCCTTCTGCCTCAACCCCTGCAGGCTGTGATCATGGGCATGCACAACTCTCACATCTGACTGATTTCTCACAGGAGTATGATCTATTCCCAGATCTGGAAAAAACAACTGAAATATTACCCTTTTATGCTCATATTATTAATCCTTACAATTTTAGATAATTTCAAGACAATGGATTACTAGGTAATGTCATTAATCTTTTTTCAGAGTTTGAGGATTTTGTAGACTTTATAGAAGTCTTTCTGACTAGCTATCATAAATGTTGCAGGTGATTTCACAACACAGATTTCTAAGATTGTACCAATTCATTGTACATCATAATATCCTTTGTTCTTTTAGAATCGTTAAATCCATGGTATCTAATTTTAACTAGATACTAACCTACTAATATCTAATCATTTATTACATATTTATCTAACTTTTAAAAATACGTGATTTCATTTTCTTTCCTCACCCCTCATTTCTTTCCAAATACAGAGTGCAATGAAATTCTGCTTCAGTAGTTGGGTTCCTAGTAACAGATTTTGTTATGGTAGAGAATTCCAGAAGTAAGACTTCCCTTTTAAAAATAAATAAATAAAAACAAAAACAAATGATTGCAACCCCAAATCCACAATCTTTCCAGTTCATGACTGGAAGGAGAACATTTTAAGACTTCCCCTGGCTTTTCTGTTTTTCCTTTCCATTGTAATTTCCCTGTTTATACAGCACCACGAAGAGATGAACAATGTACGCGAAATCATCACGAGCCATTGTTGGCAGGAAGAAGAACAGCCAGAACAAGTGATTAAAAAGAACTAGGTGAGGGTCTGGTGAGGATGGGGTGTGGGGTTACAGCTGCTCTCTCAGCGGGAGCCCCGAGACCTGTTATGCTCACAAGGGGAACACATGGTCTACTTCCATCTTCGCAGAGCCCCTGTTTCCGCTGAGTTCTCTGCTGTCAGCGGTGCTCCGTCCAGAAGGAACTGGCACAATGTTTACTACCTGGAGGGATCAGAAATAGAGACCAAGACTCCCGTGGTGCCTTTGAACAAGTGAGCTTAGACAGCCACAGAAGGCTGGACAGATTGTCCCTAGCAAAGGGAGGTGGGTATGGCTTCAAAGCATGGGCCCAAGGGAATGCTGTTGATTGGTGACAGGAAGAAGGAAAAGCAAGATTCTCGCCGGCAAACATCTCCTTTCCCCCGGTAGGAACTTAATAAGTGTGCTGTCCTGGGGTTTTATAACATTTGAGGCTTGTTGAGGAAAAGTGGGTACATGGAAGCAGCCGTTCCTACGTTGGAAACTGCCATTTGGCAAGTTCAGTTCCTTGGCATGGGAAGCGCCTCATTTTTCACATAAAATGCAGTGGCACCGGAACACAAAGCTGTTTGGAAATCACCCAAGCACACTTTTGGGGACTTGTTAGGCTGATGGCAGTCCCTTGGAATCACAGAATGTTAAAGTCAAAAAGCTAGGAAATGTCTTGTGTCAAAGTTCTGGGAGGTAATCACTGGCAACAAACAGCGTGGAATGGCTGGGGAGCTACAGGACTCCACTGGCAAACAGCTCCGAAGGAGGTAACCCATTATGGTCCCTGGACTTTTCATCTGTTAGCCTCTGGTATATAGAAGGGCTTTGCTGCCCTGTTAGAGGTAACTCCATTTAAACTATTTTTATGTGTGTGTGTGTGTGTGTGTGTGTGTGTGTGTGTGTGTGTGTATACACAATATATAGTGGGGTGGGGTATATATATATATCGTGGGAAGTTCTACAATAGTCGGCCTTCATACCCCACCCCCAACATTCCATTTAATCTTTCCTGTTGCATTATTTTTCTTTACTCACTTTCATCACTGTAGTCTATTTCCCCCTCCCTTGGATGTCGTCCCCCGACATCCTCTTATGGGTATTCCAAATGAAACACACATCTGAAGTCAAAGGTAGCACCTTGTCACTGATGACACCGCATCCCTGGGCTGTAGAACATAGAGGAATCAAGCTTGGTACTTCCCTGGAGGCTTCATCCCAGCTGGCCACCTTTTATAGTGCTAGAAAGTGCCATGCACACTACTGCGGAGCAGAGGATGTCAGTCTCACCCAGCTGTGAGCCTGTGAGCTGCAGTAATGGTCAGCCTGAGAAGACACGCCCTCTGGTGCAATAGTGGCGTACATGTCACAGGACTAGCCAGCTGCATTCTGACTGCAGTTAAGGCCTGCTCCACAGTTCCATAGCTGCATTGTTAGCAGGGTCAAATCTGGTGCCTATGCAGCTCTTGGACCCTGGGGAGATTCTGCTACCATTACTCTCCTAAATGGGCATAGAATCCAACAGACTTCCAGTGATTTATCGCCATACCCACAGTATAATGTAATTAGCACATCTTCATCAGAAAATCTTTTTGCAGTAGGTGGGGAGTAACACAGAGACCCTTTCATAACAAGACCCCGCCCCCCATCACTTTCACAAGAAGTTAAAGAGCAGAGAATAAGAAAGTGGGATGTCTGCGTCACCCTTCTTCTTCTTAAGATTCAGGGCTTACTGCAGAAGAGATGGGCAGGATGATGTAAGAGCCAGAGGCTGTGGATGACTAAGAGGAAACAGCGTTCTCTGGACACAGCAGGGCAGCGGCACCTATGAACTCACAGCAGTGTGACAGCATGCACAAGGTCTCCACAAGTGCAAGTCAGACAAAGTCACAGCATGGAGGGGGATGTGGGCAGGAAGTCCCACCCCTAACTAAGGAGTTATTGGCAGTTGGAAGCTGCTGGGTGAGGGAGAGTCTTCTTTGAATATGTGACCTTTGGTAGGTCAACTAGCCTCCAATAGAAGGCCACACAACCAAGAGTACATGGACAGCACACATGTAGCTGATGTGTTAAAAAAAACAATAGAGGATACACAGTTGGGTAGGCAGGGAAGGATGGATGGATCTGGGTGGAGTTAGGGAAGGACATAACTATGATCAAAACACATTGTGCAACCTTCTGAAAGTACCACTTAAAAAAAAAAAAGCCAAAGGGCTTTAGAGGTCATCCAGGCAGCCGCGTGTGCCAACAGACTGAGTGATACATGGTTTCACCAAGTTTGGCATCTGCCTGTGAATTTACATGATATCACTTCAATGCTGACAAATGAGCAGCTTGGCTACCGCCAACACTTGTGTGGGCTGCTTCATCCACCGCGTTAGCTGGTTAATTTGATGAAAGTTCAGTTTTCCCGGAGTCAGTTATCCGCAGAACCGACACTTCCACCTAGTCCGTCCGAGCTTCATTTCTCCCTCAGCCCCTCTAGGATTTCTGAGTCACTACGTTCCTCTCTTTTTCATTCTGTGGCTGACCTGAACTGGTTAGCAGCTCAGTCTTCTCTCTCCTGCCCAGTCTCCCCTACTCCCCCCCACCCCCGCCCGCCACACAGGTCTCCTCCAATCAGGGAAAAGAGAGAGTAGAAACCAAGTCTTATGTCTCAGGGTGAGGGGTGTATCTCCATCATCTCTTAACCTGAAAGCCTTCCCTCTGTATCTGGACTCAGAAGTCCTCGGCTCCCTTCCTCCTCGCCTTAAACAGTAAACAGACAGTACAGGTCAGGGCTGGAGAGCAGGTCAGATATAAGGAAGAAATATGAAGACTTACCTCTAAATAAGGTTATGTTGGGTGAAGGCCGCATCCTTCGGCAAAGGGGACCCCTTAGCTGCAGAAACAATGATCCAAAAGCGGGGCAGGATGTGCACCTTTCCCTTAGACTCGCCTGAGTAAAACTTGTGTCTCCTGACTTTAGGAAGGAGCACACTCATCAGGAGAAAAGAGGAAAGCTACAAAACTGAGATAAGCCAGAACAGGAAGAGGTGCATTTCATGCTAAGGGTCAATAACTAATAAGTAGTCCTGAACCTAATCTAGAGAAATCCGAGAATCATAGCTAGATTCCCCATTAAGGGGGAAAACACAAAAACCCTGTTTCAGTGGTTTTCAGCACAGGCTTCACATTGGAATTATTTGGGAGCTTGAAAGAAAAAAATCTCCCTAGGCCCTATTTTTTCAAATTCTGGTTTAATTGGTCTGGGGTGTACTGGTGTCACTGAAGTCTGCCTAGGAAAGTCTAATCTAATAGTCAAGACTGAGAGCTACTTTGAAACGAAATGATAGTATGTGGCAGGGGAACTTCCCGGATAATAAGTTTATTTTTCAGTTCTCTGGAAGAGGTGGCATAAAGGTCCCTCAGAATCACTTCAGGGCTCTTCTTGAGATAGACGTTATTTCAGAATTCCAAGGTGGTTTCTTTCAGACAGGCAGGCGTGTAGAGGAGCCCCCTGGAGTCTGATCTTCACCAGTGGCTGTCTGGAGAAGAGGGGTACAGTTAGGTTCTTTGTGTACTGACAGTTCCAAAGAAAGGGCTGCTCACTCCCAGGTTTAGATCCTCACGGAGAGAAGAGGCCCAGGCACTCAGGGTTCCCTGGTGTCCGGGCAGGTGTCTGTCACCTAGTGTTCCCTTTGTTTCTGCAGCTCTGCGGCTGAAACTCCAACACCCACCCTCCTTCCCAAAGCTCTTCCCGGCCACCCCAAGTGAAATCAATCTGCCGTGCGCTCCTAGAGTACCGCATGCATCTTTCTATTTCCTGCGCTTGTCAAACTGTGTTACAGTTATTTGTTTCTCTGTCTGTCTTTTTTCCCTGCTAGACTGTGGATTTCTGAAAACCTGACTCTGCTTTTTCATCTTTATGGAATAAATGTCAAGAGTGCCAGACATGTGATAGGTACTGAACAAATATTTATAGAACTGATCAGAAATCCTAGGTTGGGTTTCTAGGTAACTCAAAATGCAATTCCATTTTCGATGTAATTGAAATATGTGTGGGGGTAATGGATGGTAGGGAAGAATGGTGTGACGTCATCCTTCTCTTCGCAGTCATATAAAATTTATTTAAATGCAGACTAAGTAAGAACATAAAATGCCCGATTCAGAAATTCACTGGGTATGATGGTTCACGTCTTGTAGTCCCAGTGCTCAAAAGTCTGAGGCAGGAGGATCATGGTTGAGACAATGTGGGTCTATATATAGAGATCTTGTCTCAAAAGAAAAGAAAAGAAGGAAGGAAGGAAGGAAAGAAGGAAGGAAGGAAGAAAGAAAGGAAGACTTGGAGGACAATGTACACAGTGTGGAAGAATGGCTGGAAGTGAGTTTGGGAAGACTAGGAAACCAAAGCTAAAGTCTCACTATAGGAAACTTTGAACTCTATGGTGTTGTGTGTCCCAGAAGTCACTTAAACAGGAATGCAGGTCTAGTGACTTCCTGATGGGCTGATCACTGCTTGTTAAAGCGGGGACACCAAGAGATTGGGAGAGATGTGGAAAATGTGTTTTCTATTTCTAGTTCCAAATAACAGACAGCAAGTATTCCAGGCTAAATTATAATTCTACAACAATTCATGTGCTGAGATCCTAAGCCAGTGAGTGGGTCTCAACCTTTCTAATGCTGTGACCCTTTAATACAGTTCCTCATGCTGGGCTGACCCCAACCATAAAATCATTTTGTTGCTTCTTCATAAGTGTAATTTTGCTACTATAATGTAAACATCTGCTATATGGCCTCAGACAGGCCACAACCCATAGGTTGAGAACTACTGTTCGAAGTTCTCAGAATCTAATTCCTTTTGAAAAAAATACATTAAAATGAAGAAAATAATGGTGGCCCTGGCACAATAGGACTAATTTCCTTATAAAAAGAGGTTGTTAAGGTAGACCTACAAAAGGAAGACGTTAGAACAACAGTTCTCAACCTGTGGGTTGCAACCCCTTTGGGAGTCAAACGACCCTTTCACAAGGGTTGCCTAAGACCACCAGAAAGCATAGACATCTACTTTAAGATTCATAACAGTAGTAAAGCTATAGTAATGAAGTAGCAATGAATATCATTTTATGGTTGGGGTCATCAGTACATGAGGAACTGTGTTGCAGTTGCAGCATTAGGAAGATTGAGACCCACTGCTCTAGAAGACACAGAAGGAATCTGATAAGTAAGGAGGAATGGCACTAGAAATGAACTCTTCTCTGTCTCTTTCATCTTAGACTTCCAGCTTCCATATATATAGTTTCTGTTGTTTAACCCGCCCTGTCTTTGTGGAGCTTTTGTAGGATACAGTCAACTGCTAAGTTGCTTGCTGCTTCATGTTTTCATTTTCATGACCTAAATCTCTGGGTCTTAGCACATTTTTAGGAGCCAAAGAACAGATAGATATTTTAGTGCATGATATTTGATCAAACTCTAAAATAAAACAGAGGACTGGGGAGATGGCTCAGTGATTAAGAGTATTGTCTGCTCTTGCAGAGGACCTAAATGTGATTCCTAGTAACCACATACAGCTCACAGCCATCCATAACTCCAGTTACAGGAGATCTGATGCTCCCTTCTGACCTCTGAGGGCAACAGGCACACGGAACACAGACACAGATTCAGATTAAACACCCATGCACGTAAAACGGTAAAAATAATTTATAAAGGTAGAATATAGGATTTTGACAAACAATAAGAGGTTTTCCAAAACCTTTCTTCCAGAAAAGACACCTAGAAACTGAGAGCAGGGGTAGTAGAATGGTGTTGAGTGTGGGAACTGAGGCTGAGTCTGACTCAGGGCTTTGGATCTGGCCGATTCTCGAGAGACATTTTGATCCACAATAAGGTCCTTATTTGAGCTCCCACAGCCTCTCTTACTCTAACCATTGTAAGATTTTTCTCCTTCAACTTGTTTTGCCCTAATACAAAGGCACAAATGAATCCCAAGGTTGAAATTAAGCTTTAACACTGAGTCCACAAATCATCTCCGGTAAGCCTTTGGATGCACCTAGCTCTGTACATCCTTTCAATTTTCAGGGCAGAGCACGAAGTCTGCACCACAACGAGGGGGCTGAGCAGAGAAAGGAAAACAAAATCAGCGAAGTAACTGCCTCCGTGATTCATGTGAAGTTTACTTTGAATTTTCTTAAAATAACGTTTTCATTTAAATATGAGTGAGTGCATATGTATGACTCTATCCATATGCCAAATGTACCATAAAAATGGTTAAAGCATTGCTTAGGAAAATAGAGAAGGCAGAGGACATAGAGCTGAGGTACCACGCTCCATGATGCTCACAGGAACCAAGCAGCTTAAAATCTACCCCTACAATAGTAAAATGTGCACACGAAGAATGAACGCTGCCTGATTTAAAGAGAGATACTTTAAACAAATGTCTTTGTTTTCTATTTTCTTCAGCTATTTTAAGCATTCTCAACAACCAAGCAAAAAGCCATTCTAAACTCATGGGTTTTTAAGCAAGGAAGATTTTAGGAGCTTTCTGAATTGCAATCAAATTCCTATATGTGAGCACTTCAATCGTCCTTAATTCTCTGAAAATTCTTGGCAATGTGGTTCGGGAGTGTGGCTTGTTTCCCTTTTCACTGGTATCCAGTTTTGCCTCGAGCATCACTTACCATGGATACTGCCAGGGATTTAGGCTAACGGTCCAGCTGCTTCTTATAGAAGGGATGCTCCATGTTTGGGAGCACTCCACATTTGATGGAACTACATTTCTAGGCAGGGTTCTGTGCTCACTATGAGTTGTGAAAATGGGCTCCTGATGTGAGGATGCATAGCTATAATCCCACAGAGGAGGACTGCAAGTCTGACTGTACAGTGGGACCCCACTGCAAAAATTAAACTATGTGAAAATGGAATTGTGATGGGGTT
This sequence comes from Myodes glareolus, assembly GCF_982192425.1. NCBI lineage: Eukaryota > Metazoa > Chordata > Mammalia > Rodentia > Cricetidae > Myodes > Myodes glareolus. The sequence goes on along the minus strand of NC_142027.1, from coordinate 44,580,007 downwards.
ATAAGTTGAGACAGCCTAAGCTGTTAGAGGAGAGACCTACCTGGATTTTTGACCTCACTGGTCAACTCTGGCTGTCCCACAGGGTGGCTTTCGACAGGCCTTCATTAGGATAAAGTCTAGCATCTTTGACAGAGAAAACAACTGGGAACCAAAGGTTAAATGACCAGTAAAAAACTAAAAACAATGAATCCCAGAGACTTGAAGGAAACAAAGCAGTTAGGTGAGTACCAGGTATACACGAAAGGCTCAGCGTTTAAGTTTAGTTACTAAAGGCAACTTCCCAAGGCCCAGACTAGGCTCACTATTCTTCCATTGAGCTTCCTGACCTTTCTGTCTCCTAATTTTTCTATCTGAAAGACAAAACAAAAACTATATGATAATAATGGTACCCCTCATATTTTTGCTTTGAGAATTAAATATGGTAATATATGTAAAATGATTTGCATTCTATCTTGTGTGTGACAAAGGCTTTATATTGACTCAAGTCTTGCCCATCTAGAGAAGATGGACAGAGGGCCAGGGTGGGAGTGCTCAGGGGGCCCTGAGGTCCGTGTAACTTGTCTGTATTCACTCTACTGTGCTCTCTACTTGTGTCTGGCACAGATGAAACCTGTGCTCCTCTGGCTGTGCAGCTGCACCGACACATGATAAAATAGGAAATCTGGGGAGCTAAGAAAGCAAAGAACAGCTGTGCCGTTCTCTTCTGTTCAGCTTATTTTTGCTTTTTGTGAAGGCCACCAGCTCCTGAGACTGAAAGCAACATCTTCTCCCATACCCTCACACCACCAACCCTTCCCCATTCCCTTCTTCCAGGGAACCAGGAGATCTAAGTAGCAGCTTCTGTGACAGGCTCTCTGGCAGTCTGGCTCCTGTGTGCTGACGCCTCTCCGTTCCTGCCCATCCCTGTCTTGGTTTTGGCTTCCCTCCTCTGCCTTCTCTGCATAGCAGCAGAGGGTGTGCTCACCAATGACTGGCAGACCTGCAGCAGCCTCGGTGAAGGGAGCCAGGCTGCGCTTCAGTGCACATTTGGAGGGCATTGCTTGTGGATGCCGGTGACTGCGTTAGGTTTTGCATTTTTGTTATCAGTGGATTCTCTGTGATTATTTTTCTGGTTAATAATAGGATTATTATTATTGGTTGTCTTCTTAACCCTTTTTACCACCATCTTATTTTTTTAATTCTTCATTTTTCTCATTGTTTCTTATCAGCAACTACATATTTTTAATATATTTGGTTATAAGATCCTTTCTTAAATTCAATGTATACATGAAAATTCATCATGAATCCTTTTGGGGGTTCCACTTAATAACTGACAAGGCTCCCCAAATTTAGCCTATAAATTTAAAGCCTGTGGATGGGGAAAAACAAATGTCTTCAACAAACCTACATATCATATACAGATGATGAAGTCATCAGGCCTCCAACCTCTCCGTGTGAGTGCACACACAGGGACAGAACTGGTCCCCATCGTGATGTCTGTAACTCCAGGGTAAGAGCATATAGAGCACTGGGAGCACTGCGGCTGATTGAATCTTCTACTGTAAGGTTCTCTTTAGTAAAGGATTTTACTACTAAATAGAATTTGAAAAACCTTGACACTGTATGAACCAGAAGCTCGATGAGAACCCAGAGAACAAGCGTCTCACTCTGTGAATGCAAAATACGCAAGAAAAGTGGTGGCGATGTCTTATTAAAAACAAGAGATGGAGATGTGGCTCCGTGGTTAAGAGCCTATAAACACGTCATGTTTTTTGAGATAGTTATGTGCAAAGCACACAGGCCTATTGTTGACTGTCACGGAGGTATTCATAACATTAGGATTAGACCAGGATTCAACAAGGGTGCCCCAAGAGCTTCTGTGGTCCGATGAATCAGTTTGCCGAGAGACATGGTGGTTGGCTCTGAACCTCTCCATCCTTACTGAGCATAAGAAACTGTTCCATGAGCCTTGTGTTTTGGGGTTTGTGCTACACATTCTTTGTTGGCTGGTTTAGTTTCTTCATTTGTCTTGTTTCACCTTGCTCTCTGTTCTTAGGAGGCTGTTTTCCCTGAAAAACCTGGTCAGCTGTATTTCTTTGTCCTCTCGCATTTGACTAGGTCTCGTCAAACAATGTATCTAGACATTGGGAGGGAGAAGGAAAAAGTAGGATATCAACTTTCCTGACTCCTGCTGTTTGAGGCTGTGGTTTGGCAGGGGTTGTTTACATCTACCAGAGTGCACACTTCGTACCTGGTAGCCTTCTAATACAGCTGCAGCGCCTTCTAAGTTCTGGTCACTGTTCTGCCCGCCTTTGCCCCTTCATGTCTACAGGAAGCAGTGGCATTTCCAGTCTTGAGGAAATTTCACTTTCCTTGGTTGGTTTCCCTCTACACAGCCAGATCTTTGAAGAGTCCCTTCATTAAAACCTTTATACTCACCTTTCAGAGTTTTCCATCTGCGTTTGAACTTGCCATGTGAGCTTTGTGGCTCACTGAATCTTCTATTGTAAGATTTTGTTACTAAAAGATTTAACTGCGATATAAAGTGTGAAAAACCATGATACTGGATGCATCAGGAGCATTATGAGAACCTAGAGAACAAATATCACACTCTTTGTGAATGCAAAACACTCAAGAAAAGCTATAGCAATGTCCTGATAAAATCAAAGCAAGAGCTGCAGAGATGGCTCAGCGGGTAAGAGGCATATACTACTTCTGCAGAGGCCCTAGGTTTGGTTCCCAGTACCGATATGAGGGTATTCACAACTGCCTATAACTAACTCTGCTTCCAAGGGATCCAGTGCTCTCTTCTGGCCTCTGTGGATACCTACACCCATGTGCACACACGCCCACACAGACACATGCACATAAAAATGAAACAAATCTTTAACAACAACAACTACATTGAATTAAGTATTTTTTTTACCAGCAATTTTAAAGTTTCTATTAGGAAATACATTTTATCTAGCACTACATTTAGTATTAAAAAGGTGCATATCCTCCTTAATTTTGATCATTTAGTTCACGAATGGAAAGCTTGATTGCACAGAAGCGGGTAAAGACCAGCAAATGTCTCTTCATTTGTGTTTTGCTTGTGCCCCCTTTCTCTGTGTTAGAAACCCTCCTGATCCCTATTCAAATTATCTTCTGAGGCAACCAGAGCCCCTTCCATTATCTCATCAAAGGTGGACCTAAGAATTATAGCAGTAAATACGAAATTTTGGAATTATGTCCAAAACGAAGGATTTGTGATGGAGGATACATGATATTGTGTGGAAGAATTTTGGACAAAGAAACCAGAGCTTTCTGAACCAACAGGGAGGCAACCTTTATAGGACAGTTGTAATTCTAAACAACTAAGGTGTCTAACTTGCTGCAGGTGGCCGTTATATGTTTTCTATAAACACGTGGAGAAAAAATGTTCTAACAAGAGATACAACAGGATCCTACTCATGGGGCAGCTGTCTTTGGGGTTGCTGATAGTTCGCTGGAAAACTGTTTCTTAGAGTCTGGTTGCCAAACACCCCAAACCAGAACCATCAGCAGTACTTGGGGTCATGGTTAGAAAAGCAATTTCTTGTCCTTACCTTAGACTTAATATATCAGAAAGTCCAAGGTAATCTCTATTTTAACAAGTCCTCCATTGCTTATGCTAGATACCAAAGTTTGAGAACAGATCACTAGACCACTGGGAATTCTAACCTAGGCTCCATGGGAAAGCATGCAGTAATTCACTAGTGGTGTCTGCTACAAACGCACGCGAGAGAGGTGACAGAAACGCATCATGTATTTGGGATCTCTCTTCTAAACAGAGTAGATGAAAAAAAATTCAAACAAATGCATAGTTACTCAAAATTTTGGGAGAACAGAAAGAACAGCTGGTCAGAGAAAATACCAAGAGTTAAATGGAATGGTGTCTAGGAGTTGACAGAGAACCCAGTGTCCCTCCATAAACAGGACAGGAGGCAATCATTTGGAAAATATGGGTTTTCATCTACATTTGGAGAAACGAGTAGACAGTAAATGCAATGCTTATTGTGGCATACAAACAATAACCCCCAAACACCCAGAACTTTTTCTCTCGTTCTATTATGGTTGTCAGTGGAGTTTATGGATCCTTTTGTACAGAATCTGTGTGAGAGGTGAGGAAGTGAAATGCAAAGGACCCAGAGAGAGAGATTGTCCTGCAGGAAGAAAGAGGGCCAGGAGGATAAAATGATAGGTCAAATGCTGAACGAAATGGAGGTCATCGAGAGGTTAGACTGGTTTAAGGAGATCTATCTTAAGTTTTGATAGATTTGGAGTAGAATTTAGGAAGGTAAAGGCATACAGAGTGAGGAAAGAAGGAAAGTTAAGGACCTTGCTATGTGTTGGGATAAAATCCACACTTGCTATTGTTGAGAGACTTCTGTGAAGATTATATTAATTTTTAGAGATTGTTTTTAAAATCACTACCGTTATAATTTCAGTTGTTAGACAGATGTTTCTTCCATGGTACAATGGTAAAATTGAGTTCCATTTTTTTTCTTGTATATTTATTTTATTTGTTTGTATTCCACATCCTGCTCAGTGGTCTTCATTTAAGCTGACAAGGACAACAATCCTAATAGCTTATATTTGTCTGAAAAGTTTTATAGGACTTTTTAACACATCATATTTTTCTTTTAAAATATTATAGTGAGACAGATAGGGCTGATATTATTGCTCTCATTTACCAGACAAGGACTGAATATTTATGAAGTTATATTCTACAACTACTAAATGGTAAATTTGAAATTCAATCTTGAATCTTCTAACTCCAAATTCAGCATTCTCTTTAATAACTCAGTTGAAGATAGTGGTTACTGTAAAGGACCAAGTCTCCTGTTGTTAAAAGGTAATTTGTTTAAACTCTAAACTTTCATGATGTCTCATAAGTTATGGTTGTGTAAAAGTAAAAAAAATAGGGCTTTATCTGGAAGGTGATATTATTAAAGAAACCGATTTCTTCAAGTATCAGTTAATTTTCTGTTGCTACTAACTATCACAGATTGAGTAACTTTATAAAGTAATTAATTTTACTTTGGCTCACAGTACTTGGGGTCTAAGGTTAAGGGGCCATATCTGCTGGTGGTCTTACTAACTGAGTCATGGGGTAAACTGGGAGGGGAGTCTGTGAGTGTGCATGTCCTCCGTGAGTGAGCATGTACGTCCTCCGTGTTTGAGTGTGCATATTCTGTGTGTGTGAGCATGCATGTCCTCCGTGTGTGAGCATGCACGTCCTCCGTGTGTGAGCGTGCACGTCCTCCGTGTGTGAGCATGCATGTCCTCTGTGTGTAAGCGTGCATGTCCTCTGTGTGTAAGCGTGCATGTCCTTTGTGTTGAGCGTGCATGTCCACTGGTCTCTCTCCTTCTTTTTATAAAGACGTCAGGATTGAGTTATGGGGTACCACACCAATCACTTACCGAATTTTATTTTTATTTTTTATTTTTTTGAAAGTAAATTTTATTAAATTATAAAAGTTTCCATTTCCGCCCCTCTTCCCAACACCCTCCCACTCCCCCCACTCCCTCTCCTCCTCCCTCTTCGTCCCTTAGGGCAGTAAGGGTTTCCTGCCCTGTGGGAAGTTCAAGTTCCTCCCCCCTCCCTCCAGGTCCAGGAAGGTGAGTATCCAAACAGACTGGATCCCCAAAATCCAGTATATGCAGAGGAGATGGTATCTCAAAGTGGTTTTGATTTGCATTTCCCTGATCGCTAAGGAGGTTGAGCATGACCTTAAGTGTCTTCTGGCCATTCGAAGTTCATCTGTTGTGAATTCTCTGTTAAGTTCAGTACCCCATTTTTTAATTGGGTTAATTAGAGTTTTAGTGTCTAGTTTCTTGAGTTCTTTGTATATTTTGGAGATCAGACCTTTGTCTGATGAGGGGTTGGTGAAGATCTTCTCCCAGTCAGAAGGCAGCCTTTTTGTCCTACTGACAGTGTCCTTTGCTTTACAGAAGCTTCAAAGTTTTAGTAGATCCCATTTATTCATTGTTTCTCTTATTGTCTGTGCTACTGGGGTCCTACTTAGGAAGAGGCCTCCAGTGCCTATATCTTGTAGACTACTTCCGACTTTCTCTTCTATCAGGTTCAAAGTGGACGGATTAATGTTGATGTCTTTAATCCATTTGGACTTGATTTTTGTGCATGGTGATAGATATGGATCTACTTTCATTTTTTTACAGGTTGACATCCAGTTATGCCAGCACCATTTGTTAAAGATGCTTTCCTTCTTCCATTGTATACCTTTAGCTCCCTTGTCGAAAATTAGGTGTTCATAAGTTTGTGGGTTAATATCTGGGTCTTCTATTCGATTCCATAGGTCGACTTCTCTGTTCTTATGCCAATACCAAGCTGTTTTCAATACTGTAGCTCTATAATAGAGTTTGAAGTCAGGGATGGTAATGCCTCCAGAAGTTCTTTTATTGTATAAGATTGTTTTGGCTATCCTGGGTTTTTTGTTTTGCCATATAAACTTGATTATTGTTCTCTCAAGGTCTGTGAAGAAGTTTGATGGGATTTTGATGGGGATTGCATTGAATCTATAGATTGCTTTTGGTAGAATTGCCATTTTTACTATGTTGATTCTCCCAATCCAAGAGCAGGGGAGGTCTTTCCATTTTCTGGTATCCTCCTCAATTTCTTTCTTCAAAGACTTAAAGTTTTTGTCAAATAGGTCTTTCACTTCCTTGGTTAGAGTAACCCCAAGATATTTTATGCTATTTGTGGCTATCATGAAAGGTGATGTTTCTCTGATTTCCCTCTCTTCTTCTTTATCCTTTGTGTATAGGAGGGCCACTGATTTTTTGGAGTTGATCTTGTATCCTGCCACATTACTAAAGGTGTTTATCAGCTGTAAGAGTTCTTTGGTAGAGTTTTTGGGGTCACTTATGTAAACTATCATATCGTCAGTAAATAACGAAAGTTTAACTTCATCCTTTCCAATACGAATCCCCTTGATCTCCTTATGTTGTCTTATTGCTATTGCTAGAACTTCAAGCACTATATTGAAGAGGTATGGAGAGAGTGGACAGCCTTGTTGCGTTCCTGATTTTAGTGGAAAGGCTTTGAGTTTCTCTCCATTCAGTTTGATGTTAGCTGTCGGCTTGCTGTATATTGCTTTTATTATATTTAGGTATGATCCTTGTATCCCCAGTCTCTCCAACACCTTTATCATAAATGGGTGTTGAATTTTGTCAAATGCTTTTTCAGCATCTAGTGAGATGATCATATGGTTTTTTTCTTTCAGTTTATTTATATGATGGATTACATTGATAGATTTGCGTATGTTGAACCAGCCCTGCATCTCTGGAATGAAGCCGACTTGATCATAATGGATAATTTTTCTAATGTGTTCTTGGATTCAGTTTGCCAGTATTTTATTGAGAATTTTCGCGTCAATGTTCATGAGTGAGATTGGCCTGTAATTCTCTTTCTTGGTTGTGTCTTTGTGTGGTTTTGGTATCAGGGTAACTGTAGCTTCATAAAAGGAGTTAGGCAATGACTCTTCTGTTTCTATATTGTGGAATACATTAAGGAGTATAGGAATTAGCTCTTCCTGGAAGTTCTGGTAAAATTCTGCATTGAAACCCTCTGGTCCTGGGCTTTTTTTTTGGTAGGGAGATTTTTGATAACAGCTTCTAATTCTTCGCGACTAACAGGTCTATTTAGATTGTTCACCTGTTCTTGGTTAAACTTTGGTATATGGTACTTATCTAAAAAAATGTCCATTTCTTTTACATTTTCCAACTTTGTGGCATATAAACTTTCATAGTAAGATCTAATGATTCTCTGAATTTCCTCTGTGTCTGTGGTTATGTCCCCCTTTTAATTTCTGATCTTATTAATTTGCATGTTCTCTCTCTGCCGTTTGATTAATTTGGATAGGGGTTTGTCAATCTTGTTGATTTTCTCCAAGAACCAGCTTTTTGATTCATTGATTCTTTGGATTGTTTTCTGTGTTTCTATTTTGTTGATTTCAGCCCTCAGTTTGATTATTTCCAGTCTTCTAGACCTCCTGGGTGAATCAGCTTCTTTTTTCTCTAGATCTTTCAAGTGTGCTGTTAAGTCTCCAATGTGTGCTTTCTCCGCTTTCTTTAATGGGGCACTTAGTGCTATGATCTTTCCTCTTAGCACTGCTTTCATAGTGTCCCATAGGTTTGAGTATGTTGTGTCTTTGTTTTCATTAAATTCAAGGAAGAGTTTAATTTCTTTCTTTATTTCTTCCTTGACCCAGGGGTGATTTAGTAGTTGACTGTTCAGCTTCCATGAGTTTGTTGGCTTCCTGGGGGAAGCATTGTTGTTGAATTCTAATTTTAGTCCATGGTGATCTGACAAGACACAGGTAGTTACTAATATTTTTTTGTATCTGTGGAAGTTTGCTTTGTTACCGAGTATGTGGTCAATTTTCAAGAAGGTTCCATGAGCTGCAGAGAAAAAGGTATATTCTTTCCTATTTGGGTGGGGTGTTCTATAGATGTCTGTTAAGTCCATTTGATTCATTACCTCCAATAAATCTCTCAATTCTCTGTTTGGTTTCTGTCTGATTGACCTGTCCATTGGTGAGAGAGGTGTGTTGAAGTCTCCTACTATTAGTGTGTGTGGTTTGATGACTGCCTTGAGTTCTAGAAGAGTTTCTTTTACATATGTGGGTGCCTTTATATTAGGAGCATAGATATTCAGGATTGAGACTTCCTCCTGATGAATTGTTCCAGTTATGAGTATGAAATGTCCATCTCCATTTCTTCTGATTGATTTTAGTTTGAAGTCGATTTTGTTAGATATTAGAATGGCCACACCCTCTTGTTTCTTAGGTCCATTTGCTTGGAAAACCTTTTCCCAACCCTTTACTCTGAATAGGTGTCTGTCTTTGTGGTTGAGGTGTGTTTCTTGTAAACAGCAGAATGTTGGATGCTGTTTTCGTATCCAATCTCTAAGTCTGTGCCTCTTTATAGGTGAATTGAGTCCATTGATATTAAGTGATATTAATGACCAGTGGTTGTTGACTCCGGTCATTTTTTTTTTTTTTTAGGTAGTAGAGTGTATGTGTTTTTCTTCTTTGATTTGTGCTTGTGAATGGTTGCTAGATGTTCGAGTTATTGTAGGCCGTGTTGGGAATGTTGGATTCCTTCGGTAGTGATTTTCCTTCTAATATTCTCTGTAAGGCTGGATTAGTAGCTACGTATTGTTTAAATTTGTTTTTATCCTGGAATATTTTGTTTTCTCCATTGATAGTGAACAATAGCTTTGCTGGGTATAGTAGTCTGGGTTTGCATCCATGGTCTCTTAGTTTCTGCAGTACCTCTATCCAGCATCTTCTGGCTTTCATGGTTTCCATAGAGATATCCGGTGTAAGCCTGATAGGTTTACCTTTATAAGTTACTTGACCTTTTTCCTTTGCAGCTCTTAAAATTTTTTCTTTAATATTTATGTTTTGTGTTTTGATTATTATATGGCGAGGGGATGTTTTTTTCTGATCCAGTCTATTCGGTGTTCTGTATGCTTCTTGAACCTTCATAGGAATATCGTTCTTTAGGTTGGGAAAGTTTTCTTCTATAATTTTGTTGAATATATTTTCTGGGCCTTTGATCTGCAGTTCTTCTCCTTCTTCAATCCCTATTATTCTTAGATTTGGTTTTTTTATTGTGTCCCAGATTTCCTGAATGTTTGTGAAGAGAATTTGTTGGATTTGCCGTTTTCTTTGACCAGAGCATTTATTTTCTCTATGGTATCTTCAGATTCTGAGATTCGTTCTTCTATCTCTTGTATTCTATTGGTTATGCTTGATTCTGTAGTCTCCGTTCGTTTACCTAGGTTTTCCATATCCAGCCGGTTCTCGGTTTGTGTTTTCTTCATTGCCTCCATTTCAGTTTTCAATTCTTGCACTGTTTCCTTTACTTGTTTGATTGTTTTTTCTTGGTTTCTCAGGGTCTCATTCACGGATTTACTTATTTCTTCAAACTTTTTGTTATATTTCTCATCTATTTCTATACTCATTTCTTCAAACTTTTTGTTATATTTCTCATCCAATTCTTTAAGGGAGTTATTCGTATCCTGTTTAAGGGACTCTATTGCTTTCATAATGGCACTTTTTTCCACTTCTTCTGGGTTAAGGTGTTCAAGTCTTTCTATTGTAGGGTCCTTGGGATCTGACGTTTTCATGTTGTTTTTCAGATTGTTGGATGAGGTCTTGCCTTGGCGTCTGCCCATCTCTTACTTCAAATGTTCTCTATTGGAACTTCTGTTACCGGGTCAGGTTCCCTTCTTGGGCAGGGACTTCACTGACAGAATGCCCACCTTTCCTCAGGCAGGCTATTGAAGCACAGGCACTCCCTCTTTCCGGGATGTGCTTACAATGCAGGCTCAGCTTTCAAGGCAGCTGAGCTGGGGAAAATTTTATGGCCCCAGGGGGAAGAGAGAAATATAGGAATTCGTACCTGGATGGGAGCTGGGATGGCAGGCGGGAGGGGGTAGCCAGCACTGCAGGGCGACCTGGGCGACTGTGGGGTCGGGGAACGCCAAAGCTCCTCCCCACCAGGACCCTGTCAAGGCCAGAAGCAAACTCACCCCTCCGATGGCCCTCTGCTAGAAGTCAGGGCCCCTGCTGGTCAGGAATGTGGCTGAGCTGGCACCTGGTCCACCTGTCCTCAGGGAGGCCTTTAAGACCCAGGAATTGCCTCGAGCTGGGCTGCACCTACAGCCCAGGCCCAGCTCGCAAGGCAGCTGAGCTGGGGAAATTTTATGGCCCCAGGGGGAAGGGAGAAATATAGGAATTCGTACCTGGATGGGAGCTAGGATGGCAGGCGGGAGGGGGTAGCCAGCACTGCAGGGCGACCTGGGCGTCTATGGGGTCGGGGAACACCCAAGCTCCTCCTCGCTGGGACCCTGTCAAGGCCAGAAGCAAGCTCACCCCACCGATGGCCCTCTGCTAGAAGTCAGGGCCCCTGCTGGTCAGGAATGTGGCTGAGCTGGCACCTGGTCCACCTGTCCTCAGGGAGGCCTTTAAGACCCAGGAACTGCCTGGAGCCGGGCTGCGCCTACAGCCCAGGCCCAGCTCGCAAGGCAGCTGAGCTGGGGAAATTTTATGGCCCCAGGGGAAAGGGAGAAATATAGGAAATCCTACCTGGATGGGAGCTGGGATGGCAGGCGGGAGGGCGTAGCCAGCACTGCAGGGCGACCTGGGCGTCTATGGGGTCGGGGAACGCCCAAGCTCCTCCCCACCAGGACCCTGTCAAGGCCAGAAGCAAACTCACCCCTCCGATGGCCCTCTGCTAGAAGTCAGGGCCCCTGCTGGTCAGGAATGTGGCTGAGCTGGCACCTGGTCCACCTGTCCTCAGGGAGGCCTTTAAGACCCAGGAACTGCCTGGAGCCGGGCTGCGCCTACAGCCCAGGCCCAGCTCGCAAGGCAGCTGAGCTGGGGAAATTTTATGGCCCCAGGGGAAAGGGAGAAATATAGGAAATCCTACCTGGATGGGAGCTGGGATGGCAGGCGGGAGGGCGTAGCCAGCACTGCAGGGCGACCTGGGCGTCTATGGGGTCGGGGAACGCCCAAGCTCCTCCTCGCTGGGACCCTGCCACAGCCCGAAGCAAGCTCACCCCACCGATGGCCCACTGCTAGAAGTCAGGGCCCCCACTTACCGAATTTTAATCATTTCCCAGAGACTCAACAAATTCAGTTTTTACACTCTAAATGTCAAACACATGAAACTTTAGGGAGTATACCTCAAACTATGTCCAAACCATAGCATCTGGGTAGAAAAACTGGTTTCCATACTAGATTTTTGATCAATGGCAGATTGAGAGCAAAACCTACAGATCCATCATAGTCCAGCTTTGGAGGGTTTAAAAATCTCTTGGTGAGGATCAAGAGAGCTCCGAGAGGCAATGCACACACATCTTCAGATGGCAGATGCAGACAGAATGGGACAGAGGGCAGACTTATCACAAGACTCCCAAACCCAGGCTTTGTGAAGTATTGTTTTTATTTTCTTGCACTCTGTCTGGTTCCCTTTAATTCTGTCCATTGAACAAGCTGTTCGAAAATGATATCCTCTTTAAGCCATACGAAAAGGAACTAAGGAAAGGGAGGCTCCTCCTCCTTGGGTTGGAGCTTTCCCCGTAGCTCAAGCAGGATTACGAATGGTTTGTCAACAGAAAGGTGAACAGAGAGAACAGTGCAGTGGTGTGGACATTCGGCTCATCTCACCCAGAGTTCCTCCTTTACTGGAAGAAATGTGAGGAGACTGCAATAATTTATTCCTATTTTTAATTTCCTCTCAGGGAGAAAGATAATAGCCCTGAAAAGAAGATCGCTGCATGATTTGTAGTGGAAATGAGACAAAGAAGAAAAAGTTCAGAAAGCATTGCTTTCTAGGGTTTTGAGATGAATAGCTACTCTTCCAGAGGATTTGGGTTTTGAGTCCCACATCTTTAACTCCAATCCCAGGGGATCTGACAGCCTCTTCTGGACTCTATGGGCACTGCACACACGTGGTGCACAGTCATGTGTACAGGGGGACACTCATACACACAAACAATTCAATTAACACACAAATTTAAAACTAAAGGATTATTTTCTAAACACAGAATTAGAATGAAAATGTTGATGCAAGTGTGGTGCACTGGAGGCAAGGCAGGAGGCTCGGGAGTCCAAAGAAATTGTGAGTTTGAGACCAGCTTGGAATACATGTACCCTGTCTCAAACAAACAAAAAACAGGAAGAAAACCTCAAAGAACCTTAAAAGATTTAAAAAATTGTTTACAAATAAAATTTTTCTCTACTGCTGTCTGGTCTTTGCATTTTCTAAATTCAACAGATGTGTGTGTGTGTGTGTGTGTGTGTGTGTGTGTGTGTGAGAGAGAGAGAGAGAGAGAGAGAGAGAGAGACAGACAGACAGACAGAGACAGAGAGAGAGGCCCTCTGCACAATGTCAATTGATAGGCATCACAGTATAATTCTCAAATATAAAAGAAAAATAAATCCTAGAATACGCTTTCATTTGTTTCCGAGCTCATAGAAGAAAGAACGAGGACTTTATTCACTTACAGATTTCTAATTTAAAAGTTGGGAAGTTTTCTAATTCTGCTGATTAGTCCTTGAAGTCTAGGGGTACATGGCAGTTATAACAAACATCTACCCCTTAGGGACTAGACTCAAGAAGTACATTGTCCTATTTTTTTCAAACATAATAGGAAAAGGTAGAGAAAGAAAGATGGGGCTTCTTCCTGATTCATAAAAACACTGAAACATCGTTACTGGTGCATGAGAGTTCGAAATACACAAATGAGAACAGCAGACTATTTCACTGACATTATTATATTTCCGTAGCCTCCCACATTTGCCATTGAGGTCTTGCTCTTCTGATATTACTGTTTAATTACCTGTTCAACCTTGACAGTGAAATAAGTTTATAGAACTAAAAAATTGTTCATGTTTAATCCTGTGGAGACCCATAATCCCATTGTTCTATGCTATGGGTTGACATTTATATGCAAAGTAGCCAATTATCTCTGTTTTTCTTTGTTTTCCTTACAGTAGAGCGGTAGACCACTTTCTTATCTGTATTCTTCTAAGAATACAAATGCTAGTGGAAGAAAAGGGGTTTGCATGCACTGTCCAACAAGATATGCTGATGCTGGCGCTACTAGGATGATTAAGACTTTCTTTTGTAGGCTTTTTGTTGCGGTTTTGCTTTTTTGTTGTTTGTTTTGATAGAGTCTCAACATGCAGCCCTGACTGGCCCGGAACTCACTACATAGGCCAGGTGGTCCTCGAACTCAGAGATCTACTTGCCTCTCATCATACCCAGCTTATTTTGTTTTCTGAGGCAAGGTTTCATGTAGCTCTGGCTGTCCTAGAACTCACTAGTTAACTAAAAGTGGCCTTCAATTTCTGATCTTCCTGCTCCTACTTTGAAAATGCTGATCTTTGCTTTGGCATTCTTTGTCTTGGGCATGCATTATTATGCCTAGCAACCAACACTTCTGTATGTAAGAAACATGTTGTAGCTTCTTTTTCAGGGAAGTCCTTTATGGTTAGAGAAAAGAAGGAACCACACAAAAGGAAGGTGGGTTTCCTTTTCCAGTCTTCTTGTAACAGATGTTCTTTCTCCTGTGGCTGCTTCAGCCAAGTGAACAGAGAGGCAGCCAATTAACTCCCTTGAGTAACCAAATATTTAAAACAATTGAATACACAGAAACCTTTTAGTGGCCTTCATTTGTAGGCAAGGCAACCACAAAGAATCAATAAACAAATTGACCAAGCACTTGAAAGTAGGTGTTTGTCACAAGGCTATGTCACTAAATGATAATCATCTGACCTAGCCCTGAGTTCATCAAACACAGGGTGGCTCTTTCCTCCCATGTCTAGGCTTGGTGTCCTCCCAGGATCTTAGAATAGTCCAACCCAATTAGCTGACTTAGACCCAAGTCACCTTTGTCCTTGGTTGCTCTCTCCCACTGGCCGTTCTGTCTGTTTACTTCCTGTTCCCTGCACAAACCATTGGCTGAGCTCTCTGCCGCCAGCCTCTCCAGATCTCATGTTCTTGGAAGTTTAAGCATGCAATTTTTTTCAGAGATGCTATAACAAGGTACCAGAAATTGTGTGGCTTGAACAAAAGAAATCAACAATCTCAGAATTCTGGAGGCTGAAAGCTCAAAAATATGGTGTCACCAGGACTGGCTCCTCTGAAGACTGTGAGAATCTGTTCCCCACTTCTTTTCTACCTTCCATTCTTTGGTGGTTCTTTGACCTGTAGAGACATTGTTCTGGTTGCCTTCGGGGTCACAGACATTCCATCCCTGTCTGCATACCACCGATACTGCATTCTTTTTTATAAAGACATCAATATTAGTGGATTAAGGGCTCATACGTCTTCATTATGATCTCAAGTAATCTAAAGAGACATGATTTTGGAGATTAGATTACATCGAAGATACTGGAGATTCCTATTTGAACATATTGCGCGTGCATGTGTGTGTGTGTGTGTGTGTGTGTGTGTGTGTGTGTGTGTCTGTGTGTGATTCAACCTATAATAGTTTATTAACTCTTCTCTGACACACTTCTTTGGGAAGACTGGGTAAATTTTGTTTTGTTTTGCTTTGTTTTAACCTGATATTTGAGTGGGCCTCATGTAACTACCGAGTCTCTAGAAATGGAAGGAGGAGGTAAAAGAAGATTAAATTAATGCAGGGTTTAAGGGAAGCTAGGCTGCAGGCTTAGAAGGTATAAAGTAGGGGGAAGCTGGCCAACAAATGCAAGAGGTCTCTGTAGCTGGGAGAGGCAAGACAATGGACTTTCTTCTGAAGACTCCAGAAAGCAATGCGATGCTAACAACATCTTGATTTGGGCCCAGAGGGACCAATGCTGGACTTTTGAACTATGGAATTTTAGTACATAAACTCTAATTGTTTAAGATTCTAATTTTGTGGTCATTTGTTATGAAAGCAGTAGAAAACTAATATGAGCTAAAAGTTAAAAGTCTTTTGCATATGCTCTGATGGGTAGATCTTAGGTTTGGTCTGCCTTGAAAGGTCTTCCTAGTCTTTGGATCCCAGACCTAGACCAGTTTACCATTCTGTCTCCACTTCAAACCTCAGAATTAACATACATTATGCAAATAATAATGTGGATGTTGAATCAGATTGGACTACAGAGTCTGATTCTGGTATTTCCTGGCTGTGTGCCCTTAGATAAATCACTCAGCCTTTCTGATCTGTAATGATCATCCCATTATTTACAAAAATGGGGCTAACAAAACATAGCTTTCAGCTCAGCAGTTAAGAACATCTGCTGCTCTTCCAGAGGACCTGAGTTTGGTTCCTAGGACCCAAGGCAGGTGGCACACAACCTTCTGCAACTTCAGCTAAAAGGGATCTGTTGCCCTCCTCTGCTCTCTGTGGGCACCCACATGTCTGGCAAATTCTTACACACTGAGAGAGACATATAAATAACAAAATAAAATAAATCTTTAAAAAAAAGGGATTTGGTTCTTGCTGTGAAGATCTGTGGTAAGAACAGTTAATGCAGTCGAGACGTTATGTTGCATATGCTAGGTATCAGTAAGTTTGAGACTCTTAGAGCCACCATTTCAATTTTCCACTATATGCCACTTTAAAGAAGGGCTTACTTGGGATTTGGAATATAAGCCAGTAATGGGATTTTAAAAAGAAGAATTGGTGAAAATTTATATCTTACAGTACTTACTGTTGACTGGATAAATATCTAGAAAAAAGAAAACCACAAAAAAACACACTCAGTGCGCACGCGCATGCGCACACACACACACACACACACACACATCAAATAAAAACATCAGTGACATTTGGGGATGAGAGAGGACATCAGAGAGAACATTGAGCATACTGAGTTAATTGTGAGCTACTGGCTATTCTGCAGTGGATAATGGAAAGACATTTGCTGGATTGAACAATAATGTGTAATAAGTAACTTGAAAGCAGTTTGGGAGATCATATCCATGTATTCTTTTCTTTTCAAAAGGCTTCATATTCATTACCCATCATAATAAAGTTGAAAGCCTCAAAAAAGATTTTTCAGAAAAATCTAAATCAGCTGAGTCAGCACAAGGCCACCTCACCACATTAAAAGCAGGAGCAGGCCCTGTTATCTGATAGCAGGAGCAATGGTGTTTGCTGTGTGCCTTCCCTGCTTGGAGCCAGGAGCCTCAACCGGCTGGGATCACTGACCACCTCTTGCAGAGTTGCCAAGATGCTGTAGGCAGTGGCGATTGCCAGCAGTGGCAGCATTATGGCCAGCAGCCCAGCGGTTACTCTGCAGTCAGCCCCGGCAGTTGGACTCCTATATTACCCAAAATCCTCCTGGTAGACTGACTGCTTGGGGCTGTTGAGGAGATGCCCCTTTGGCTGATCCCAAAGCTTAAGACTTATTGTATCTGGATTGAATAATGCATTTGTCAACTAAATGAAGATGAAAACTGCTCAAAATCTATTTTGAAATTCAACATGAATTTCTAATTGTAAGAACCAAGGAAGAAAAGTAAAAGAATTTTAGTAAGAAACAGGAGTGATTTGCTAATTCCTATTGCTGAAAGCCTCCGGAATGCCAAGAAAAATGAGACTATATGAGATTAGTCCTATGGTCACATTTTATAGTACTGAAAAACAAGCACCGTGATAGCTGCAGAGAAAGATGGGATTCAGTAGATGATCCAGTCAAAGGGGTCAAATATGACGGCCAGGGGTGAAGTCAGAGTCTCAGTACCAGATAGGACCCTGCAGAAGGCAGAAGAGCATCCAGCATAGGATGGGAGTGAAGTACCCAGAAGAAATACATACTTCCATCCCGAGGAGGAGGCAGACGAGGAGTCAAGAGGTTGAAAACCCGTGTGCGGCACCAGAATATATACAGAGCAATGCGATCAATAGGATTTATGGGAGGGCAGGAGGGTGCTAGATACACTAAAGGAAAGAGGGATGAAGACACAGGCAAACACTAAGATATCCCTCAGGATCACAGAGCAGGGAAGGGGTGGGGAGACATAACCACGCAGTTTCTGTCCCCAGGAGGTCATTCACTTCTAATGGTCAGCTTGTGGGCATGCCCTGATTTCCAGCATCAGCCGGGATCTTCTGATGGTTGGTTATCCTCAGTTCCTAAAGTGGTCAGGGTTGGCCAGGTGGACAGCAGTGTGAGTCTTGGCAAACAGCATCTCTGTGATTTAATATTACAGAAACAGAATGTCTTCAGGTGGCAGGCCCCAGAACCCGATCTGAGATGCTGCCAAGCAAATAAGTCCAGAAATATGATGGCAATGCCTTTGGTCAGCAAGACGGTTGGTGCATCTTGCTTCTTGTCTGACAAGAATGTTTCTGCGTCTTCAGCCAGAGAGAAAATTAAACAATCACTCCAAACCAAAATGTAACCTGATTTTTGGATGAGGTAGAAAAAGTTGTTTTAATTTGGGCAATTCTGTAATTTTTAGAAGTCTATGGAATGAGAGAAATACAATATCAGGTGCCCAGAGTCACTTGGGAATTTCCTAATTCATCTTGGTTATTGACTTATGTAATGACGTCTGCCAAATGGCCTTGGATAAGAAGCCCAAGTCCCAGCATGCATTTATAATTCCAAATAGCATATACTGTTGTGATAGCTTTTCCTGTAGGTTAGAAACACAGGCACCAGAGCTCGGAATTTCATGGATCAGAAGCATCAGCTCTAGCTCACCTGGGTGAACAAGCAAGTCTACAAGCCATCTACACTGCTGAAATACAGATGACAATTTGAAACACAACACACATCTAACCAGAAATCATATTATTTCAGCTCTGCCTCCTAAATTCCCTAGCTACCTTTATAGCTGAAATAGATTCTTAAGCAATTTGTGATCTTATTTTCCATTGGATCTTTTGATTTCTTTTCCACACTGTTTGGATTATTATTTTTCTAAATACCTAGCCTGGTCATTTCACTTCCTTAAACCTGTTGTGTTTGGGGATATGTCTCAGAGGTATAGCACCTGCCTGGCATTTACAGCCTCCAATGGCATCTTGTTTTCTTGCTGTAGAGCCAACCTCCCTTGTCATTTGTTTCAGCAGCTTGAATTTCCTGTCTCCTGCCCACTAAGCAACCTTCAGCTCCTAGTCCCCATGCTCCTGCCTCTGCTCTTCATGGTGTTACCTCCGTTTCTTCTTCTTTGTCGTCTTCATCCATGGCTTTCTTCGCTACCTCTTTCCCTCTCTCTCCTCCTTCCAGTTTTATGACCAAGTTCAACTCACCTTTCAGGTTTGAGCCTCTATCTCTTCCACCCCTTCCATCCTTGGCAGGCAGACTGGGTCATATTTCCCAGCCTCCGCTGCAGTTAGCTATGACCCTGGGACAAATTCACACATGAGTGAAAGTAGTGTGCTTGCTTTCACCTGTTTAACACAGACCAACCAGCAAACAAAAACCTGCCACAGATCAATCTTTGTTTTATTTCTTCATCTGTCCGTTGGGAGGAAAGAATTCAGACAGCTTCAAGGAAGGCAAACCCCTAAGATGGAGGTGCTAGGAGTTTTCTTTTGATTGAAACCGGAGCAGGAAATGAGTCACTGGTGGGTGGGGCTGCAGAAACAGGGTGTGCTTGTTTACAGCTGGCATTCATTTCCTGCAGCGGCACAGGTCTCAGCTGAGTCCTAAGTTCCTCTGGGAAAACTCGGCTGGAAAGTATCTGTCCTTTCAGTTTTCCTGTAATCCCCGAAAGGTCAGGGACCCTTATCTTTTTCACCATTTTCTCTTTAGTTCTTGTTAGTGTCTGTCCACCGTGTGAGGTCACATGAAAATGTCTGCCCCGTGTTGAAACAGGTTTCATGTTTATCTCAGAACCTGGGCAAGCACATAGGATTTCATTTGACAGACACATTTAACTTCATAACTGGACACAGTGGAAATTATGAAAAACTAATAATCCCTTACATCCAAGCAACCAAAACGACTTAAAACCCAAATCAACACTTTTGAGCAAGAAAAGTATTATAAAAGTGAGATTTATCTCTCACTTTGACATGCTAGTTGGCCTGCATTTGGTTTTATTAAGAACAGAAACAATGATAAAGGTATCTGTCATCTGGCATGTCAATAAGCTTGGAAAAGTTGAAATATCTCTGATTATTCTTAAAGTTGTAGAACTCCCAGCATTTCAAAGTGTTCATTAACAGTTGAAGTACCTTGTTATAAAACCATAATTAATGGTCATCGACTTATGAGAATAATGTTGTCAAAAACAACTTTTCATTTTAATCATTAATATAAGGCAATGTACAGTTCTTAAACTGAATCTCTAGATTCTGTGTTAATTGGGGTTCAATGAACTTAAGAGTGGCTATCAAAAATTAACTTACGGAAAGCAGAAAGGGGCTAGAAAGAAATACGTGGAGGGAACACGAAGTAGAGTATTGTCTTCGTGAGGACAGAGCCTTCAGCGTTTCACGGATCTCTCTCAACTACATTCTCACTAGCACCAACCACGCCACAGGTAGGAGAGGATAGGGCAGAGGGGCATTTATTATTTGCTATGCTTCTGTCATTTCTTTTACTTAAGAACTTGTCAGATTTCTGCCTCTGCAGGAATGCTGAGAGCCTGGTCTCAGGTGGCTGTTTAAGGAACACGTGGTCAGATGCCTGCTCTGAGTCCTCCTTGTTTCTTCCTTGCTGCTTTGCTTGTGTCCAGTGCCAGATGATGCAGCAGAGTTGGTAAGCCAGGGGAGCCATGACAGCTCTCTTCCCTCCCCTCCCCTCCTCTTCCCTTCCTCCCCCTCCTCTCAGCTCCTTTCCTTTCCTTCCCTTCTCTTTTTACAGTTTGTGGTAGACATGAGGCCTGATTCTAACTAATGAAGCCCAAGATGAAATTTGCTGAATTTGATAGTATTTCTTGGGAACTTTTGTTGTCTTGATTTAAAAAACAAAAGAGGAAGGGCTGGCCTATGTTGCTGCCATGATTCTCCACACTCACCCTTTTAATTTTGGGTACTAAGCTTTGGCAGTCAATTTTCTACCATGAGGTGATAAAGGCAAAGATAAAACTCAGTGGACCTTTTGGACGCTAGAGAAGAATAGAAATGGCAAGGGTCTTTGGTGTTATTGAATACTTCAACTCATACCAACCCAGACAAAAACATTTATAACTTACTTAAAATGTAAGTAAAATAAATCCCTATTTGTTTGTGCCTCTCTTTGTTAAACTCTCAGAAACAACAACAACAAAACCCATAAAACAAAACAAAATAACAGCAACAACAACAGCCTCAAAGTCCACCTTCCCACGTGACATAACTCCATCAAAGCCACACCTCCTATTCCTACCCAAGCAATTTCATCAACTGGGGACCAAACACTGAAACATATGAGCCTTTGTAGGTCATTCTCATTCAAACCACCACACCCTATGACTTTTTCTCTTGCATATCATATGAATGTTCACACACACACACACACACACACACACACACACGCACACATGCACACACACACATAAGTAAATAAATAACTGTTATTTGGAAACAAAAACATAATGAAAGGGAAAATTTGAGCTAGCTGAACCATTGAGTTTGCATATGAAGAAAATTGGGATTTGAGCTTAGTACCCTGACCATAAGTTCACTGACCTGGGGAAGGCTATTCTGTTCTTCAGTTTCTGTGACTGTGGAATTAAAAAATAAAATAAAATAAAATAAAATAAAGCAAACCAAACCAAAAAAAAAAAATCTGTCCTTGCACTGTCTTTGTGAGACAGAGATCAGGTAACATGTTTAAGTTTTTTTGTTTTTTCATGCTGTTAACTGTTAATGTGAATGCTAGTTTGTTAGAGAACAGAGGTGGCAGAAGATAGCAATTCCTGTGCCCGCTATGGCACCTGATGTCACCCGGGGATCACCGAGTTCTCTTCATTGCTTCCCTCCATGTATCATGGCTGACTCCTGAGCACTGTTATCCTCTAACACCCATAGCTGGGGTCAGGGGTTGAACAGGAGGCTAGGGTGCAATTGCTGGAGTCACAGCCGTGCTATTAGCTGGCGTATTTTTGCTAACCCCTCAATGTTTCTGCCAACCCGAGGCATGCTTCTCAGTTCAGAGACTGCTGTCACTTTCTGTTAGAGGCTGAGAAAGGGCTGAAAGCCTTTCCATGGTTTTTCAGAAAATACAACTGTCAGAAAATCCAACATGTGCAGTTTTACAATGGCCTAACACTTATTCTTTTAAAAGATATTTAGTATATGAATATGTAAAATTTTTTAACAATTTGTGATGAACAGTCAATCATTCATTGTTGTTTTTAAAAAGGAGAAGAAACATCAATAATATATAAAAGCCTGGTGGGTTCCTTCTGACTGAAACCCAGGTAAACAACATCTTGAATTCTATTTTTTGTCCTATAATATATTTCTTTGTATTTTTCTACTGACAAATATTGATTCTAAAAGAAAAAAAAAAAGATCAGCTCTTACCAGACACATCACCATTGCAGATTTCAGCATTCGCTCATATTATTTCCTTAAAATTTCTTCCTTTTAAAAGGGTAAATTTTCATTATTATATGTGTTTTTGACATCTTCAGAACTCAGTCTGGGTATATATATATATATATATATATATATATATATAGACATATAATATATATACATCAATCCTCATCTTTATCCCCGATGGGATGTCTCCTGCTCCTCTCCTCCTCCTCTTTATTTGCATTAGCATGTGGACTTCTTGTTCCCAAGTGAGTCACTGGAGATATAACGGATGTCAATACCTCCTGGAAAAAAAAAATGCCATACTGTCTTAAAAGTTGCAGAAAGCCCTGTTTGAATCAACGCTGGAAAAAAGAAATGAGAGCTCATATTAAAGTCGAGATTTCTGACTTCTTTCAACAAATAGAAACCACTGATAACACAGTGCCCACATTCCTTCATGGCAACACTCCACTTAAACCAACCAGCAACTGCTTCCTCAGATGGGTACTCTCTATGCTGCTGGATTTCTATGATCCCCTTTTCTCCCTGAGATTAAGGTCTATGTCAGGTTCCATTTTTTCTACTGGGACCGCTGTTAAGATAAAAGCATTTTCTTTGTCTGCACCAATAGTAAAACTGTTAAAAATCAACCAAAATCAATCAAAGGAGCAATTCCTGCTCTGAAGTTGCCCACGAACTTGAACAAGCACCTCCCAGTTCCAAGCTGAAGTGTTCTCATTCTCTCACCAAGCAGATTGCTGCCTTCAATCTTCTGCTATAGAAACTATCTCTAGGTACCACCACCGCAAGCCCTGGCTACATGTCACTCAAGCCCCATCCACCAACCATCAGCATCCTTCCTGTCTAGACTCATCTCAGGGCAAGGAGAATAAAAATGAGAAGGAGAAGGAAAGGGATGAAAGTTAAAAGGCTCCCATCTTAAAGTATACCTTTGAATTTAGAAGTGAGGCACAGACATTCACACCAAGCTGAAAGGATTATTTGCAGAACAAATTCATAGAGTGATATCTTTTGAATATGCTGTTTAAAGCATTTTAGTGAGATTAATATGTCTGCATCTCGTTTCAAGCCAGTCTAAAGATGTGAGGATGAAGGATAAACTCTAACCTTGGGAATTCTATTAAGAGATAAACCCTCAATGACAGAAGCATTCAGTAGACTAATAGATAATGTTAAAGAGGGAGGTGGCGGTGGGCAGGTCGGTTAAGATACTGTTAGTCCTCCATTATCAGCGTCTGCAGAAGAGAGCTACTGTGTGTCAGGCCTGTCAGATAAATACAAGAATTCCAGTTACAAGTAATATATCGTCTCTTCAGAATAGGTATAAGTCATCTGGCTTCTACATCAATTATTTACAAGATCTCTTTAATTATTATTTTGGGCATAGTGTCTCAGTTAATAGACCTGATGTCTGAACATCTGATTTACAAACAGCTGTGCGCTTCGGAGTGTTTTCTCAGTACTACTCACAACCATCTCCCACAAATCATTCTTCCCATATGTGATGCTCCTGCTTTGGTTAGTCTACTGCAGGCCACACGAGAAGTGAAGTACGGAGCTGGCAAACAAAGTGCCTGGATAGATCAGCTTTAGCTCCGGCGTCTGTTTCCACTATAGAACCCTGACACTTCCCACCCCTTCTTCCCTAGGCTGCTCAGCCTTCTCTGAGAAAAAGAAAAGGCTGAATAGGGACAATGCACTTTTTTGTTTATGTTTTTTAAAATGTAGAAGTAAGAATGTCTTTCCATTTAGAGATGATATTATCAGCTATAGCTCCATGTATTCGGAATTGTGCTACACTCAAACATATTTTTGGTAGATTTACCAGTTTGAACCAGAATGGGACTCCATATGTAACTAAAGGACATACTCCACATTTAAAATTGTGTACAAATGAAAAATTGAAAACAACCTACTTATGAACTTAGGAAATAAATTATTACCCCTCTGAGCAATTTAACCACATAGCCTCTTTACCTCTTGATTTGGGACAGGAGAATTAATGTTGAGTTTAAACAAAGAGCCTTAGATTTCAGTACTGAGATTCATTCACTGGAAGCTGTTGAGTAACTACCATATACCTGGCACTGCTCTGGATTGTGTGTGTGCCTAGGTACCTGTGCATACATATGTTCATACACATGGGCGCATATGCTTGTGGAAGTCAGATGTTGAAACTGGTGTTTTATTCTACCACTTTTCACCTTATTTTTGAGACAAGGTCTCTTGTTGTACCTGGAACTTACAAATCCAACTAGCATGGTTGGCTAGCAAGACCCTAGGGACCCTTCTGCCTCTGCCTCTGTCTCTGCCTCTGCCTCCCCAGCATTAAGCCACTGCTCTTGACATTTTATATCAATGCTGAGAGTCAAACTCAGATTCCCCTAATTTGCACCTTAAGTATTTCACTGATGGATCTGTCTTCTTCGTCCCTGAATTTATTTGATTTTAAGACACAAAATAATTAAAACAGATGAGGTCCCTGCCATCATGGAACTCTCAGTCAAATGGGAGGAGACAGATGCTAAACAGCTGACTGCACACACGATCAGTTACTAATTCTTTCCAGTTCTGTAAAGGCACAGCAACCCACCCCCTACTCTGATGATTACTGTGCTGGTTCGTTTTTGTTAAATTGACAAACCTAGAGACACCTGGGAAGAGGGAATCTCAATTGAGGACTGCTTCCATTAGATTGACGTGTCTGTGAGCATATCTGTAGGAAATTTTCTTATTTGCTAATTACGTGGGAGGTTCAGTCTGCTTTGGGCATTGCCATCCCCAGGCACGTGGGCCTGGGCTGCTGTATAAGAAAAGTTGTGGCATAAGCCAAGGGTGCAAGCCAACAGCAAGTTTTCCTTCATATTTCTGCTTCTGTTCCTGCTTTAGTTACTTGTGTGACTTCCCTTAATGATTGGCTGTGATTGATAGTATAAACCACGTAAATTCTTTCCTCCTACGTTGCTTATGGTCATATCCTTTATTACAACAATAGAAAGAAAACCAGGAGAGTTGTCTAACATCCTTTGTGAATTAGGAAAGACTAAGGTAGGCTAGACATGACCTGAAGGGTGCTTAAGTGTTGGCTACAAGTAGAGAATGAGTATCCCAGTTGGAGAGGCTAGTAACTAAACAGAGTGCAAAGTGAGGAAGAGCTTAGGTTGCTGGAAGAAATGAAAAGAGGCCTTAATGAATAGAGCCTATTAACATGAGCTAGGGTGGGGATAGTGATAGTTCCAGATCAAGAGGGTGGTCTAGACATGGCAAAGTCTTCAGAGTTTGCTCTGATTATCTGTGGGAAGCCAGTGCACTATTTTAATCAGGATGATGGCATAAGTAGATTCAGGTTTATTTCCAGTGTCTATTAACCTCATGTAGGTGTAGCCATCCCTGCAAAGTAGCAAATGCACGTCTCAACCCACCACGTTGCCAGGAGTGGCATCCCATTAATGCATTTCCAAGATCATTCTTGATGTGAATCCTTAAGATATAGATTATCTCACCCCAAATTCCTTCCTAGGAAAATCGACTAAAGCTTTGAACTAAGGAAAGAATAGTTACTAATGTTTTCTTTATTTCACTTTTAATCTTTTAAAATTTAAATTATTTATCAGATTTACTAGTAACCTCTAATCTCCTGTCTGGAAATTTGATGGGAGCTCAGAATCTGTGTCAATTCTTAGGTCAGCAGGATTTCATTTAGGGAATCAAAATGGCATTTTAATAACAAGCTAGGATGGAAGCCCATTTTCTTATCTTCATTTTTCTTTCTGTGTTTGGACCATTCTGCCAATCAGTAGTTACTCGTGGCTTGAGAGAGTTAATGCAGCATCCGGATTGTTGAATTTGTGTGCAAGAGATTGTACTTGTAGGATCAGCCTTACAAAATGCTTTGTTGCCAGCGTTTCCAGTGATTCTGTCACTTCAGTGCCTTTTAAAAGAAATTAAATAAGACCGAAAATACATTGTTTAAATGAATCTCAGACTGCTGCTACTGTTTGTTTGTTGTGCGCAGAGAGAGCCCTCTCTTTCCAGTCATCAGCGAGCTCAGCCTGCAGAAGCAGTGAGGTGGGGGCGGGGTGGACAGACCGTGATTTTGGCCTTCCCCTGCAAACGGCTGTCTTCTCAAATGATGCAGGCATGCTTGGTCCATCTGTCTTCAAGGACTCGCAGAGCAGTCAGGAAAACTTTCTTTTCAGTGTTTGAAGCTGCACTGCCAGATATTAATAACTCATTTTATTTATAACTGATTTGCCAAAGTAGAAAAAAAAACAGGTGGTACTTATGAAGTACTCTGTAGTAGCCAAATTTCAAAGGTCAGATGCTCCGAGTGCAGAATGAGAGAAAGCATTCTGTGTTCATACTCTTATTGTATAAATGTTTGAATGCGGCTGCTTTCCACAATACTGGTATCTAAGGCCTTGCAGGACCTCTGTCTAGAGCCCTGCGGCCAAGCCCCAGCCCAGTTTTTACCCTCCAGGCTGGAGACTTTTCAGGCTCTTTTCATGGCCCTTTATTTTCTTCCCAAGTGGTCTTGCTTTGGTAAATTGTAGTCACAGTCTGGTGTCACAAACTGATCCATGAGCTGTTCTCGCAATGATCGTTTGATGTTAAGCCTCTTCTGGAGATAATGACTACACAAAACAATGGCAATAATAGAGATAGATTTCAGCTATGCAGCATGTCCCCAGGCAAGAGGATTGTGGGCCGGTTGTCGCTTTCCTGTGTTGTGATTGTGCGAATAGTGACAGACTTCCAAGAAATCAGGAATGGAAGAAACCCTAGGAGACAGCCTAGTATTCAGATTTCAAAAATTCAGATTTTCAAAAAAAATTATATGTGACAGTACAACATTCCTTTTTTCTTTGTTTCATAACACATTTTTTTTTCTTTTGAGAAATTGTTTTCACCATGGAGGCGGGGGTATCACTTGGGGTATTCTGTTGCTCCCAAGTCATGTGGTTGACATGTGACTTAATAGAGCATCAAAATGACCGAATTTACTCTTTATTCCACCCTCCTGGGGCAATTTGTAGAGGTTATTCTTTAATCTTGCTGTGGAGACATTTATAGTTGGTCTGATTCTTGGTTTTTCTGAACCTGGTTACTCAGCTCTTTTTAGTGATGTACAAAACTGACTTTACAGGGTGTAGAAACTGAATATTCTGTTTGCCAATATGGAACCCTAAGGAACAATGTGTCCAGGATATTTTACTCCCTCACCTTTAGAAATCAAAGTTGCTAAATAAAAATACAAGAAAAATGGAAATTATTAATATTTCTTTGATTTGAATAATGTGTAGTCTCTATTAAGATTAAAGTAGACAGAATCTATGTCTATTATTTTAATTTTAATCATAATTAAATAGAAGTGAAACATTAAATCAAGATTATCAAGCTCATCCACTATAAAGATTAACAAATCTCAAAATCACTATGATTTAAAAATAATCTCAGTAAATTGACATGATGATTAGTATTGTTAAAAGTTGGATGAAATAAAACTACTGTTACCCATGGGTGTGTGATTCTGATTTCCATGGGTTTGGATTTCCAGTTCTACCACATGCCATGAAATGACTCAGGTCACCCACATCTTTTCTTTACTTGAAACATTGCAAAACTATTACTTATTGAGGACACAGTGATGTTATTTGGCCTGATTTTGGTGTGTATGCATCATTTAAGTATGAAGAGATCTTTTCGTTTTTCATAAACTAAAAAATTTAAAGTCTCATGTTTAGTACCAGTGTGAAGATAAATACAGATGTATGAGCAGGCATAGGATGGCAGTCCTTGATTATAAAAGGTCATTTAAATTATATCAAATGTTTGTGTTGATTTTTAAAGGATTAATGAAATGAAAACAGCAGAGTAAGTCTTTACAATTTAATTTGCTTTTATTGTTTGTGGGTGAATATTTGCTTGCATATGTGTATGCTCACTATATGCATGTCTGGTCCCTGCAGAGAAGGTATGATCAGACCCCCTGAAACTGGAGTTACAGATAGTCGGAAGCCAACATGTGGGTGATGGGAACTGAACCCAGGTCTCCTGGAAGAGTAGCAAGAACTCTTAACTGCTGAGCCGTCTCTTTAGTGCCCACCAGAGTGACTCATTAGTAAGGAATTCTGAGAGGAACTTGAAGGGCCTTGAAAATATGTCTGCCGACTATCGGGGCTTATATGTTTTAGTATGAAAGTCTTTGTTCTTGATATAGAATTCTAAAATTCAGTAAAATATGGCATGTCTCAGCAATTCTGTACTTTCTAATTAATAGAAAAGATACTAAAATTACTAAATTTGCTATTAGGTCATTATCAACCCAGAAGGCTCTTCAAAATTTTATTTCATGACTCCATCTTAATTACAAATGAAAACAGAATACATATGAAAGCAAATATATCAAGGTAAGCTAGAGCTAAAATTAGGTGTGCTGCACAGAAAGAAAATAAGCAAAACAACCTCTGCTTCATCTCCCTCCCAAGATTTGGTTTCTATGTCTTAAGATGTCTCTTCCACCCACTTCCCTTCTCTTCGCAGTGGTGCGCTGACCTCCAGAAGGTCACTCCTCCTCATTCCCGTCACTCTCCCCAATAGTACAGCTGTCTTGATTCTTAGATTTCTTTACATATATAGATGTTCCTACCAACTTCTGACTTTTTAGTTTTTTGACCCTTCTCTCTTCCCATGACTATGCCTTCCACCTTCGTTTTAGCCACTCCAGGGGTCACATTTTACACTAGTAAAGGTTGACGCGTTAGTACTGGAACCCTTGGGCATAAGTTCAGTTTGGAGCTTTCCACTCTCATTATTTTCCCCTCAAAACTTTCTAGTTCCTCTATTCTAGTACCTCAACGCCAACAGTCCTCAGAACCCATCAAGACCAATAAAATATCGATCCTAATGTCCCCTAATCACTGATTTTGTCTCCTTTGTTACTGAGCTTGAATTCTATAATCAGTTATAATATGCCTACCCCCAGCCTCAGCTTCTTTCTATTCTTTTGCTATATTTTCGCTTCAGTCTTCCTTAAATACCATCTTCTGCCTATTACATGCCTGTACTTGAATAGTTCACATAACTAGAGGACAACATAGAGCTATTCTGTCTGGCCTCACTGAATATTCATGATCATCAACCTTAGTGCTGCCTAGGTATCATGCTTCCACTCTGTTAGACTGGATTATTTCACTATTCCCGTTCTCTTAGGGCTTCAGCACTCCCTTCTTCATCTCCACTCTTCACTTGTTTCCTTCTTCTCTAGGAAAATAGAAACAATGTTTAAAGAGCTCCACGAAGCAACATCACCGTCCATGCCTTCCCAAGTACACCGATGTCTATAAATATGTACACCAATGTCAATAAATAAGTACACCAATGTCTATAAATAGAATACTGTCTTTCTCCCCATCATGACAAAGAAACCCCACAGTCAGATATGGCCAGGCTTGCAACATGGTTCTGGGCCTTTGCGCCTCTTCCACTCAAGGTTGTCTTCCCGCTGTTTTTCCCAACTCTCACGTATCATTGTTTTTCCTGTTTGCTCAAAAAAAAAAAAACCCAAAAACAAGACAAAAAACAAATAAACAACTAACCACCCATTTTTTATTATCTGCCCCCCACAAAGAAACCCAACAATAAGTCAACAACACCTCCCTTCTCTTGACATTGCTTCTCCTGCAGATCATCAGCCATTTCTCTTGACGGAAGAATTGTAATTCCTCCAGGATATGTAATATTACATCACATAGCAAAATTGTAAAACATCTCAAGTCATTGTTTCTTCTCATTTTCTATACTCGAGCTTTCAGCTTCTCTTCCTGCCTCCCTTGAACTTGTTCTCCACCAGCTTTGACCCTAGCTACTGCAATCACTCCTGTAAATATCATCCACGACTCCCAGCCCTGGGCCTAGACTTTCAGCAACGTGTGGTGCAGGAGAACACCGTCTCCCTTCCCAGTACACTGTTCTTCATCTTCCTCATGGACAGCCCCTTTCCACTCTTTTTTTTCGGTCATTACTCATTTTATAGGAGCGTGCCTTAGAGTGCAGTCTTTGAAGACCCCTGCCCCATTTCTTTCTTGTGCTAAAGATCAAACCCAGGGCCTTGCACATGTTAAGTAAGCACTTTAACACCAAGCTACATCCCTAGCCCACCTCTTTTCTTTCCTATTTATTACCTTGGTGGCCCGATTCAATATCATCATTTTAAATACCATCTAAATGCCAGTGACTCACGAATTTATATATTTGCAACAGTTATAGAACAGATCCTCTTTCTTGAATGCCTGACTTAAATGCCCAACTGCTAGCTGCCAGCTACCAAAATATTAACAACAAAAATGATGTTCTGACTCACCCCAAAACTTCCTTTTGTCTCAAAAGTCTTACCTTGATCCATTCATGACAGCTCTATTCTTATTCACAGCCTGTATTCTAACTGATCACATATTTAATAGTTATTCACATGAGTATCTTTTTAAGTTATCATTAGTCACGTTTTTTTTTTTCAGGTAAGAGATCTTCCAATTTATTAATGATGAAAATGGTAATCTTCACATTCCTAAGAGCCATACTTTTAAGAGGCTTACAGGCATTGACAGGAAAATGTCAAGTTGGGTGTGGTGGCAGGTGTCTTTAATCTCAGCACTTGGAAAACTGAGGCAGATGGATCTCTGTGCATTGAGATCAGCTGGTCCTACAAAATGGGTTCCAGGCCATTCAATGCTCCACCCTGAGACCCTATCTCAAAAAGAACGTAAGAAGGAAGCATCTAAGACACTGAGGAAATAATGTTTACAAGGAAGTACTAGAGAAGCTAGGATATATTCAAACTAGAAAAGAAAGAAATCAAAATTATGTCTTCTATGTGTTCTTCATCAGATGTTGAAGATGATTAATGCACTTGGATTATCTATTTCAGTCAAGTCATTGGAAATATCACAATATTTTTTGTAGTAATGAAATAGACTTGATAATCAGCTACTAGAACATGACAGTGTAAGACTTAAGACTCGTAGTTCTTAATATTTTGTATTGTTTAGTATTCTGTTAATGTGTTGTAAACTGAGTCACCTGGAAAGAGGGACCCTCAATTGAGGAATTGCTTCCGTCAGATTTACTGTGGCCATGTCTGTGGGGGCATTTTCTTAATTGCTATTTGAAGTAAGGGAAGCCAACTCATTGTAACAGGTGCCATCCCTAGGCAGAGGGACCTGGGTTATATGAGAAAAGTAGCTGAGCAAACCAGAGAAAACTGGTAGGCAGTATGTCTTCATGTTTTCTGCTTCAAGATCCTGTCTTGGGTTCCTACGGTGGCCTCCCCTGACCATGGACTATAACTTGTAAGCCAAATAAGCCCTTTTCCTATGTAGTTAGTTTTTGTCAGCAACAGAGATGCAAACTATGACATATATATGTTATAAAAGGGAAAGGAATAGAATGTTTAGATATTTTAGTCTTACTGTATTGTCTAATGTTATATGGACTGAGAATTTCTACATGAGTGTTTATTTGCAATATCTCTACTAGAGTATAGAGGAGACCCATCCTTAAATATGCTAAAATGAAGAGGTTACTTGGATGGTATCATAAAGGAGAGGGAAATGTATCAAATGAAGGTTAGTAGTGACTGCAGAGAACCAGACTTTAGAGGAAGCTTTTTCCAGTCAAATCTTAAGATGAGAGACTTCTCTTCTTCTCACAAGTGTAGGAGTTTAAGAAAAAGATAGTTCCCTGAAGGGCTGAAAAATAAATGGCAGTTATATGTGATGTCTGTCATTCACATTGCTAAGAACACTTGCTTTCAAAAACTAATCTATTGTTTAATTTTGACCTGAAAATTAGACAGGGTTTTTTGTGTGTGTGTGTGTCTTATTTTTTTGTTATTCAGCTTCAACTAATAATTCCCAAGAGATTTTCTTTTAGAACCAGCAGCTAAAAGCAGCTAAAATCAGCAGGGTGATAGGGGTTTGGCTCTTTGAAAACCAGTTTTATCATTTGGGGCGTTGCCGTTAAAGCAACAGCTCTTCACCTTGATTGCCTTTAGAGTCATTTTGGAAGACTCAAAAATTTTGAATTGTGGATTCAATCTCCAGTGATTCGTACTAAATAAATACGATGAAACACATCATATGTAGTCGCCTGAGCATGTGGGATGTTTTGTTGTTGCACTGTTATTACTGATTTATGGATTTTATTTTATATGTATGAATATTTTGCCTGCATGTATGTCTGTGCACCACATGATTGCCTGGTACCCGTGAAAGAGAGGAAGAGGATGTTGGGTTCCCTGAAACTCAAGTTACTGATAGTTGTGAGCCTCCATGCAGGTACTGGGAATTGAACTCTGGGTCTTCTGCAAGAGCAACAAATGTTCTTAACCTTAGAGCCATTTCTCCAATCCGATATTTGTTTTTTTCTCTTAAAGCTTCACTCAAGTCCTGTTTTGCAGTCAAGACTAAAAATCTCTCTCTCTTAAGTTATTTTAGCCCATATTTTCATTGGTGAAAGATGATGGAAAATGGGGAACAGGACCAATGTTCAGCTATGTAGTAACTGGATCCAGTAAATGTTGATGAGATCATTTAAAGATTAAAGAGCTAAGTGGAGTAGATGGTTCATCTTTCCCAGCCTTGTGATTCTATTGTTTTTGTGTCTACCCAACTTAATGAGCATATAGATTCAAAGATATATATATATATATATATATATATATATATATATGAACACAAATTCCTTTAACTTACATGAATCAAGGTGATTTTGCTAATCTCCCTGCATTCCTGTTTGCTGCTGCTTTGAATACATGGATTACTTTTTTTCTGCAGAATACTTTTCAGTCACAACTTCATTAGATTACAGTATGCACAATGTCATTGAGCCAAGATGAGATTAGCCTACTAGAAGAAGCTTCCGAGCCAGCTGTGAGAGCCCCGTAACATACATCACAATGTTAAATAGTAACGTGAAAATGTGAGAGTAGGTAGTAGGGGAGAGAAGTTTAAATCAAATTTTAAAATGTGAAAGAGGCAGCAGCACATGGGAAATAAGTACTAGTTGTTACCAACCTCAATTATTTTTCTTTTTTCAAGGTCAAGCTGGCAATTTTTCACAACTCCTACCCACAAATGCCCTTCCTGATTGATTGACTCTTACAGCGAGAAGCTCTCCTTACACCCAGGAGGCGAGCTTGCTTTTTATCGTATTAAAAAAAATTCCAAATGCCAAAGTGAAAAGAAGACTTGGCTTCTGTTTATTTTTATCTAAAAAAAAAATCAAAGCATCGTGTACATTCCAAAGCAGTTGATTTTCATCTTAAGGATTTAATTTTTTTAATTATTTCAAAAATAATATACTGAGGAAATTGCTTGTTAGCTTACAGCACTAAATGAAGTCTTATTATAAAACTGCTGGGTAGGAATCTTTGATTTCTTCCCATTCAATAAATAAGGAAGAAAACCCTTCACTAAATCTTCACTCTTCCTATTGTAGATGAAAAGACATCCAATGCTTGTTTATAACTACAGAAGACTAGTTTTTTCTTGGATTTTCTTTTTGTCTCAAAGTTCAACCATAGCTTAGAAGAATCAGGCTAAGGGTTCATGGCTTTGTATGTAGAGAAGGTGAGATGTTTTGACAGTTTCTAAATTGTTATAATTAACACATATGGACACATTTTCAATTTATAGAAGTGTGAAAACGTGATTGGATGTAAGATGGTGGGAATAAAGAAAGAGGTTGGTGCTGTTAGAAAGGTAGAGAGATAGACAATTCCAAAGCTATCATTTGATTCTAAATATTATATATTAGCTGTCATGCTTTTCAGGCTAAAATCTGCAAATGTCCCTTTTTTGGTGGTGGTTTATTCTTGAGACAGAATATAAACATACTGTTTTTCTCTTGGAGATCATATAGGTCATAGAATTGACAAAAACTAAGAGCTGTCCATGGCCTGATTGTCAATGAGTGAGGTAAGAGCCAGGAATAATTGCTTGGTTTTAATTTACTTGACTGAACTACTAATATCTGAAATGAGGATCAAAAATAGTTCATTTGGAGGCTTTTTAAAAAAGATTTCTGGGAGATATCCAAATGGGGATATCAATGGGGATCTGAAGCTCAGAAAGAGGTTTGAACTATTGTTGTCAGTATGAGGGTCGTAAACCTATAGATAGTATTTAAAGCCTTTAGATTAGATAGAATATAGGACCTAGGAATTATCACGTAAAGAAAAGACAATCTAGAATAAAGTCTTAAGGCTAAATAACTCTGCGGAAAGAAGGATCTAGACTGGAATGCCTAGGAAAATAATAGAAGAATAAGGCTTTAAAGCCAAGAGAATAAATTATTTGAGATAGAGAAATAAGATTAACTGTTAAATACCTTTTGGAGACATCAGACATAAAGGGAGCTGAAAAGTATTCATCGAGTGGAAACCGGTTGGACATTAGTACCCTCAGCAAATACAAATATGTCATAGTGATGGGAAAAGAAACTGGATTAGAGTGAATTAGACAAGGAAAGAGAACTGAGGAAGCCGGAACAGCTTTGAGACACTTGACTGTAAAGTGGGGTAGAGAGATGGAAAATCAGCTGAAAAAGAGATACAGAAGCTAAGCCACGTTATTTTAAGGTGGGATGATCTTACAAAAGAAAAAATCAGAAAGGAAAGGACTGAAAATGTAGGAGAGAGAAGGAATTAATGCACATAAAGAGGATGAGGTTTCTGAGAAATGAGGAGATAGATCTTGAACACATGGGTTGGATGGAAGGGAAATGCCTCTTCAGTTGACAAAGATACGGGAGGCAGATGAGCTATTGGGAAGGCAACGAGGCGCGCTGCTGCCCTCTTGTCCAGAAGGCTCGATGGCAAAGGGATGAAGGCTTTCTCATTAAATGGCTTCTATTTTCAGCTGTCAGTTAAAATTACTATTTGAGAGGAGAAATGAACAGGTTGAGAAAGTAGAAAGATTATTAAATAGCTGTTACAGACTGTGACCTTGTTTTATTGATTATCTCATTTTACTCCCTGTTTCCCAAGACAGGGTTTCTCTATGGACCTGTCCCTGGCTGTCCTGGAACTCACAGAGATCCTTCAGGCATCTTCTCCCAAGATGTGCATCACCACCGCCCAGCCTCATTTTACTTTTTAATGTTTAGCATTTTGTTATCTAGTTTTATCTCTTTGCATAAAATACTATAAAATCTCAAAACAATTCACATCTCTAGCCTTTCTTTTTAGCCTTTTCTTTTTCTTTGTTACTTCTTCAAATAGTAATTTATAATTTTCAATTCTTGCTCAAATAACATTTGCTTCTTAAATATTATGGAGTTGGGAAAGTAATATGATTTAGTGAAGAAGATGAAAGAAATTCCAAAGACACATGAAGAAAACTAGCATAGAGCTATGTTGAAGAAGCTATTTTTGTACTTAAAGGTTCAAGAAAAACTAAAACCCACCTTCTCAATTCATTCACCTCTTCTTCATGCGGGTACACAGAAGGGATGTTGCATGATTCTATCATTATTCCTATAATACCGATTCATAATTAGTTGTTTGCATCTGTCACCCCATAATTATTATTAGCTCTTCAAGCAAACATTACTTCTCTTTTGCTTTTCCTTTTTTCTGCTTTTATCTTTTGTTTTCATCTATCACCTACAGCTTTGTACCCAATTCCAAATACACATGGAGCAGATAGCTATTGAATGAATGAGATAGCTTATCTAATTTATAACTTTAAAACATCTTCAAGTTCAGGCCTGAAATTCTATCCTGATTTATGAATACCATTCATTAGTACTCATTCATTCATTCATTCTTATCTATAAAGTACTTACTATGCACTGAACATTACTGGGGGTATATATTAATAAAACAATCAAAAATGCATTTTTTCAAATTATTTTACAGGTCATAAAAATAAAATAAATACTCTTTTTTTTTTTTTAAAATGTGCATTGGTGTTTTGCCGTGGGTGTTGGGTTCCCTGGAAATGGGTTACAGACAGTTGTGAGCTGCCATATGGGTGCTGGGAATTGAACCCAGATCCTCTGGAAGAGCAGTCAATGCTCTTAACCACTGAGCCCTCTCTCCAGCCCCCAAATTAAATATTCTTATTCTTGACATTTTTCTTCTTTTCTAACTCTGCGCCATCAAAACCCAAGGCTTTCGTGGGGGCTGATATTCAGAATGAAAATGAGGCTCTGTCCTCAGTGTCTCCTTTACTTTCTGTGCCTCGTGGAATGCAGGTTTTGAGTTTTAAGCTTTAGCCATGATTCTGTCAACTCTCTTTCTTGGACTTTGGAAATCTTCGAGTTGATCCATGGGGCTGGAGAGATGGCTCAGTGGTTAAGAGCACGGACTGCTTTTCCGGATGGCCTGGGTTAGATTCTCGGCACCAACACGTGGTGAACAATCTCCTGCAACTCCAGTTCCAGAAGATCTGAGGCTCTCTCCTCGCATCTGTGGGCACCGTGTGTACACGGTGCGCAAACGTGTGGGCAAAAGATCCATAAACGTGAAATAAAGATAAATCTTAAAAAGAAGAGTCAGCATGACACATATGATAAAATAATTTGTCTGCCAATCATTACATATTCTTATAATTTATTTCTTATTTATAAATTACTTTATACCAAATATTTTTGTGTTGTAAATTTAAATTACAATTACACATCTAGTGAGGCCCCTTCATTAAAAATGATGCAATTCTATGGAGAAAAGTAAAAATTCAGTCAACATGTACATTATTTAATACAATATTAGTATTGTCATTTCCATCATGCACTACTGAAATGATGACAGAACTTCTTGTTTTGTTTAAAGAAGTCAGTCTGATTAAGAATTGTTTATTCTTTCCATCTCCGCCCCCCCCCCCCAGGACTTTTTGGCAAGACACTGAGACTTCCTGTGGATTACTGAGAAATCTTTTGCAGTGCCGGTGATTGTCAATGGTTATGTTAATCTCTTTACGTTTTTAATTAGAAAAACAAAAGAGACCAAGAAAATGAATAAAACCATCACAATTCTTAGTCTTGGAGTTTGAATAGACACAGACTTAGGTTACATATTACTGTTCTGTTTGAAATACTATTTCCATCCATACTGAAAGCTGTTCCATGTATTTAGCCATCTAAAAAAAATGCATTTCCTCTTCTCGTAGCAAGTTTTCTTAATGTCTGGTTTGAGGTTCTAGAGTTTATTAAGCAGATAAAGTGTGACTGAGTGACTTGTCTATTCTTTCCCTTCTACTCTGTGTCTCTACCCAAGCCTAGCCAACTTCACAGTTTCTTTGAAGATTTTATTTCTAAACAATGCAGTCACTAGTAACCCTTAAATAGCCGGCTATCTAAGCTGCAGATGTTAGCCGGCAACAGATGTTTTTGTTTTCATGGTTTTACCTTGCGGGATCCCTTGTAAGATTTTTGACAATCACCACAATTCATATGAGAAGTCTGGTGCTGAAAAATGGTAGGGACAAACATTTGTGGGTAATTTCCAATTCACCGGGCATCTTCTTATGTGCCAGCATGGATCCTGTCATGCAGTCTTCATATCAATTCATAATCTTATATTTCCCTAATAAACAGAAAACTGAAGCAAACAGATGGATTTGTTCACTGTCTACAATGAGTAGATAGCAGACTCAAATTCATCTGACTGCAGAGATTCTGTTCTTAAAAATGTACCATGGGCAGCACATCTCTTAAAGGTCTTGTCACTCAAATTCAAAAACAGCGTAATGGCAAATAGTCATATTTGTTGAGGCACTGAATGTTTTTGATGGCTTCTGAGAACAGTGGTACGGAATATTTTAAGTAGGAACTGTTCCAGAGAGTTCATGATATTTTGTTTCCATAATTAGAGTGTATCAGACACTGACACTCTTGAAAAGCTATGCAAATCAATACAGGATTTGTATTAGAAAAGGACTATGGTTAAAGACAGTAGAGAACTGGAAGAACGGGGAGCGACAAATGAGGCTGAGAAATATGGGTTTTTCCTAACTGAACAGAGCCAGAGGGACAAATAACCCATAAATCACTCGCTGCTACTGAGAAAAAAAAAAAAAGAAAGAGAAAAAAAAAAAAAAACCTTGTAAACTGCCTCCGCTTGGCAAAGGTTAAGAAAACAATAATGTCTTGTCAGTCTAAACTAGTGAAAGAGCTGATTAGAGCAGAGGCTTATGCTTCGGCTAGTGAGGACCACATAAGGATTCTCTCTTGTCTTGGCGCCTACAGTCGGGGCAGACAGGATGTCACTCATCTCTTCTACCTTCACACTGGATTTGAATTTTTGTTCCTGGTACTCTGGCTTATTCTCCAAAGCTCCAGTTGACGATTTTAAAAGAACTAACAACGAGTATGGATATTTGTAAACATTTTGACATTTAACCCCTTGTTACCCACCCACCATAAAAATTAGTAGTGCTGTTAACTTTGTTATTGTCACTACGAAACAAATGCATATATCTGCCTAAGTGACACAGTCTTCCTGCGTCTTGGTGAGTTAAAGCTCCAGGCGTCAAAAGGCTGGATATAAATAGAACTGCCCCAAGCCCAAGAAAATCAGTCCGTCTTTATAGTTTCTATTACCTAGCTCAGAGTCAACAAATCTATTATTTGTTGTTTGAATCTTGTTGTCAAATTCAGTTTGAATGGTCATTTTTTAGAGTTAACATCACTCCTTACTTTGTCCATAGTTGTTGAAAGCCAAACTGCTTCAAACATTCTTGATTGTTTTTTTGAGAGCTCTATCAGAGGATCCAGCAAGGGAGAACAGCTACTCCACCCTTACTGAAGACTGCTTCTGTGTATTTGGAGGAAGGCTGTCCTCTTTGATGGAGCATGCAGTTACAGGAGGGAGGCACATGGAAGGAGGAAGGGGATACCCGCCTTGTTAGCCATATCAGTCAAATCAACCCTGGTGATCAATGGGGTAACAGATGTCTCGGTCAAATTGCCCATACATTTACTCGATTGTTTTCTTAAGAAGCTTCCCTTTTGTAGATCTAGCTACACATCTTTATTGACTTTTCCAGCTTTCCACGTGACGACTTCCTCATGTCCATCCACACAGCGGCAGTATGTGATATCAGTAAGTACCAACAAAATGGAAACTTGTTACCACTTTATACACTTAGAAGTCAAATATGTGTTACCAGTTCTTTCTCAGCTTTCTGAAAAGTCTATGAGAACTTTGGTAGTTTCTCTTTCGAGCCAAAACCACAAGCGCTCACGTGTTCTTTGTCAGGTCGTGTTTGATTCAGTGTGAACATGCATTCATCATCTTAATGCGAGCCTCAAATTTTATCAACAACATCTAGAAA
Source organism: Myodes glareolus (assembly GCF_982192425.1). Taxonomy (NCBI): domain Eukaryota; kingdom Metazoa; phylum Chordata; class Mammalia; order Rodentia; family Cricetidae; genus Myodes; species Myodes glareolus. Next base: position 44,540,689 of record NC_142027.1, on the reverse strand, counting down.
AAGTTGGCATAAATGCAGGTCATATCAAATTTCATTTTACACTGGTTCTTTGTACCGTGAGTTTTCCACAGGGATATATGCTCTTAATGAGGTTATAAATTTGTAAAATCTTTAAAACATAGAATTTAGAATTATGTGTGAAAGTACAGTATCCTGGCAGAATAATACCTCTTAAAAAGCCCTTGGAAACTCTTCAGATATTTAGTATAAAGGCATTTACTTATTTTTATTTATAATAATATGAAATTATTACTGAAATATACAATAATATAGAAATGATTGAATAAACTATGTCATATTGGTGTGCTTGATTTTCAAAACCAGCATGTCTAAAGAACAATTAACGTAGTGGGAAATGCACACCACAAAATGTCAGCTATGAGAACTGGAGATTAAAAGCATATGCTGGATACTTAAATTTGTTAAAAATGTTCTCTAAAATGACTAAAAATACATGTTTATAATTGTTATAGTTTCTTAATGATGAAATTATGCCAGTACATACAAGTAGAAATATTAATAAAAATGTAACCTCTAGAGAGCACCAATTAGTAGAAGATTTTAAGGGTTTAAAGATTTAAAAATGCTTTTAAAGATCCTCGTTTGTTTGGTTTTTGTTTTGTTTTGCTTTCTTACTATGGGCTGCAGATAGTCTCTATTGGCAAATGCCTACATGGACACTGTTTAACTTAGCCTTTCAGTGAAGCTTTGACTAAAAGTACACAAAGACAGAACTTAAAAGTCAGCTAGTTCAATCTCCCTCCGTCTTTCAGTGGCAGTCTACCCACAGGCACAGGAGACCTTCAGATCATGAAAACGGAAGAACAAGTCAAACATCAAACCAACCTTTGTAAACTGTCTCACAAATGTAAAGAAGAATGAAGATAACATATTTGCAAGTTGCTTGCATTCTATAAATCACTTTTACATGCTGTTTGTTTCATGTGATAGCCTAGGTTGTTTATTATATGCAGAGAACAACTTGTATTGAGGCTGAAGGTGCCTGTTAGTCACTAGGCTCAGGCCTGTGTCAACATCAAACCCCTTTATCTTATCATATCGCAGTGTGATGGATGAGTATGTGAAAATCTATTTTAGAATATGCACAAAGAACTGATTTTAATTGCATGTTTAACAGTAAATATTTGAGTTTTGTCCTAGAAGGCCTGAGTTCTGTTTGCAATTCTGTTATTGATTGTGTGCCGAACCATACTTTGTATGTTTTTGTCCTATCCTTATGACCCCTGGCTTTTTATCTGAAACCCATGGGAGCTATGACATTATTTAATTAATTAACCTTATGTGCTTTTTTTTTTCTTTTGTGGGCTTGCAGTAGGCTGAATGAGAAATATTTTTATTTAAAAAAGCCAATGGTTATTCCCTGCTATGTGATAGAGAGCTGACAATTATTAACCAGTTCCTCTGATGGAAGATATATATGATAAGGTCAGGAAAAAGCCTGACGAAGATTTGGAAGGAGAGATAATTTTTTAGTCTGCTTGAAAGTTTGCTAGAAAGAATATAGTCGGGACGCGGCGTCTTCGCTGAGTTCTCATAATGAAATTCTAACTCCTAGGTCGGCAAATAATGATGTCACTGTAAATTGTCTGATGAACCTGAAATGGGTGACAGCTTAGGTTATTTGGTCTAGGACCCATTATCTCACAGCAAGTAGATTGGAGAAGTTTGCTTTTGCTAATATGAACAGTTGCTTGCCTTGCATTATGGGAAATCCTGTGTTATCACTCTTTCTACACGTAGTCTCTCCAGCTGCTCTGATATTTGCTGAGACTACATCCTCACTCAGGAAATTAATACTGCCTTGCTCTGTCTAATTAGTTATTGAATAACTGATTGTCTTCTGTTCTAACGGGACACACCCTAGTGACTCTGTTAATATATTTCAAATTATACTCAGCTTTCCTATGAGATAACCTTCCATGAGTGCCATCCCAGAAGGCTTTGCTTTTCATATTCTTTGCCCTCCAATTCTTAATTGTCTTTTAGTTGCATCCAAACTCCTGATGAAAAATTTTTAATGTTTTATCCCTATATTTGAACCTGACCATAATTAACTTTCTTAAATATCAAAGATTTGCATATATGAGATTTCTCAAAAAGAAAAATACCAGCATGAATAAAGTCTTGGAGCCTCCAGATAAGACTGATGATCTAAATCTCTGTTTCCAAGATTATGTATGATCTTGGGCTTAAGAATTCACTTTTTTCCCTTCAGTTTTACCACCAATAAAATGAGTTATCGGTAACTACTGCATGGCATGTCTGTGAGGATTCAACAAGGAGCCAAATGTAAGAAATTGACATAGATCTAGTGTACAGTAGATGCTCTCCAAAAAACAACAAATTTGATGATTGCATTGCTATGGGCTAAACTGTAGCCCTCCGCCCAAGTTCATACTTTGAAGCCCCAACCTTACCTCAGGAAGCAAGTTCCTTTGAAACCGGCGGCCTTAAAGATTACATTCAAACAAAGCCGTTAAGATGGGATCTACTACAGTTTGGTGGATGTCATAGGATGAGGGAATATTGACACACAGAAACCTAGGGTTCTGGTCCCCAGACAACAGACTAAGCAAGACACGGAGGAGGTGGCTAGGTATGAGTCAATTAGGGCTTCAGAAGAAACTAAGACTGCTGATACCTTGATTTTAGAACTCTAAATTCCAAAATGGTGAGAAAATACATTTTCTTGTTAAAGGTACCCAATCTGTGCTATTTTGTTATAAGAGTTCTGTCAGATAGATTGCATATATTCACATTTCCCAGAATATCTGATCACCCTCTCCTATTCTAGTCTGTCCAGTCCTCTGATTAGTGATAGGCAAGCGAGTAGGAATGTGGTCCTGTAAATCATTCCTAGATTGGAGGATGAGATTATCTCAAGTAGCCTTGGGCAGAGCTCTTTCTGAGCCTGAAGTTTTCCTTTCTGTGTAATGTGGGGAGAATGGCTGCCTGTCTCTGAGTATAATGAGGAGTAAATTGACGAGATGTTTGTCCGGTCCATAACTTCTGGTGTTTGGAATGTAGGTGACATCCACCCCTTAGAACTTTATATATGCTTGCTTTGCCTCCCTGCTTGCTTTTCTTAAAGCCCAGCCAACTCCACCAATCCTCCTTTCTAGTTGAAATGCCACACAAGTACATTTTTTGGGCTATTATTTGATTGTCTTTTGGTGTGGAAAAGTGGCTTTGATCAGCCTCATAGTTGGCTTTAGGCCAAGATGATGACTCCTTAAAGAGAGTTGTCACATGCTTCCAACAAGTATTCTAAAACTCCTTCCAGTTTATTAGTTTCATTGAATGCTTTAATTACTTTGTTGCAAGCATCAAGCTCAGACAGCTTTTCTTTCTGGGAGCTCTTTCTACTTGCCATGTAGGTAGGAAGAAATCAGGGTTAATTCAGAACTCCACTCAGGCAATTCCACAGTGTGATGCTATTCCTTAAGGGTACTTGATCCAGCTTTGGCATTTTCCCCTGTTGTTTTAAAGATATATTGTACGCTTTGATCTCATTTCTGCTGCCAAATGGTTTATAGAATAACACCCCGTTGCTTTTTAATTCAGGATGGAATGCGCTTCCACACATATTTCACCATGATTCATGGAGCAAGGTTCTTCTGTAGAAGTGGCCGGTGCTGTTTCCTAGCTCCCAAGGTGCCTTCTGCTTTCTGTCAGTTCCTGTCTTTACTTATAGTCTAGGCTGTCATCACCATATTTTTTGTCCACAGGAGATTTTTATCTCTTTTACCCATTACAATTATGTTAAAATTTTCACATTCGTATTTTATTCAAGTTAATATATGCTGGGTACTTGCCATGTATATGTTATTGTAGATTACTGTAGATTATTGCTAATATTTAGATTAATGCCAGAGAGTCCTAAGTATATTAATTCATTTTAGTTTTAATTTGGTTTGTGTGTGTGTTTATGAGAATAGAAGCAGAGTTACACTTGTTAGACAACTGTCTCACCATGAAGTCATATTTCCAGTTGTTTTAGGTTTCTAATATTTAATTTGGAACCATGTATACATATATATATGTATATATACGTATACATATATACATATTTAAGATGATTTACTGATTTTTATTTTATATGTGTAGGTGTTTTACCTGCCTGCGTGTCTGTGTGAGGGTGAGGGATCCCCTGAAACTGGAGTTACAGACAGTTGTGATCTGTCTTGTAGGTGCTGGGAATTGAATCCAGGTCCTTTGGAATTGAATCCAGTGCTCCCAACTACTGAGCCATCTCTTCAGCCTGGAAGCCTTTATATATTTTGACATGACTTTTCTCCTACATTTTATACCTATTTGTTCCAGCAGGATGACTGTGTGCTTTATTACTTAAAAAAAAAAAAAAACCCTCAACAGAATTCCCTTTGTGATCTTCAGAAAAGTTTTTGTCAATCTGTTTCATATGCTTTCCCCCTTCGGCCTTTTGTTTTATAGACTACAGACCACCACCTAGTTTGTGACAGTGCAATGCTTGTGATAAGTGATTCAGGTTTTGTTTGTAAACATTCTTTCTCTCTTTTCTGAACTGGGATATCTTCTTTCTTCGCTTTCACCACAAGACCAGACCTCCAGATGCTATGGACTTGTCTTCATTCATTCAATGCTTAAGGAGTTGCAGGTAGGTTAATTTTGCTGAAGGAAAGAAAATCTTTTAGCTTGCATTGACACCCATGTTTGGAGTGAACAACGGGCCAGAAGTAAGAAAAAAGGGTGAGAGAAGACAGATAAGGACAGAAATACATATTGTTTGGAATCTAATATAGAATTTAGAAGCATGCCAAGATCTAGTTTATAACATGGAATTTGTTATACACTTATTTTTTCACCCCTCCCAATCTTCCAAATTTTGGTATCATTTCATAAATCTTTAACTGATAGTTATTAACTAGTCCATTGTCCAAAAACCCTTAACTGTTTTTTGCAAGTTAAATATTGTGGCAGGTGCTAAATTAACTAGAAGCACAAAATTCCATTCCTGCCCTTAAGAACGTTACTATCTAGTTGTGACAATGAAAGTATAAAGGGGTCACAAAAAGGTAATACAAACGTTGAGGAATTAAACACTCAAAATGAGAATGTGAGCATTGAGCTGAGTATGTGAAAATCCGAGCGCTATTCCATCACCATGGTTCTTTTGCTACGTGCATGAGTAATTCATATAACAGTCAAATGTCCCCTTTTTCTTCTTCTCATCTCTCCTCTGAAAGAGAAAGGGGAGGGGCTGCGGATGTCGTCCTTTATCTAAGATATAAGACAATAAATATTTGGAATGATTACTAATGGTCTCTGTTGTGTTGCTCAGACTGAAGTGTACTGTTAATTATGGACCCTAAGTTGCCTTTTAAGAACAACCAGTCGGGACTCTGAACTACGTCTCCCCATAATGGTGCGCTGTTTTGTTTTCCTGTATGGAATAGAGTATTTCCCAAAATTATCCAAATGAGAAAAAGCTTAAAATGAATCTTGACATGGTTGGAGAGAAATGTTTCCTTGAAATTTTAATTTGTCTGTGTGAAGAAGGGGACCGTTGGTCTATTTCATAGACTGTGCAAAGCTGGGCAGACAATTCCTTAAAATCTGGAAGCCACCATTCCATCGAAAACCAATTCGTTTTGGTAAAGGTCACCTGTTAAGCCATAAGGAGGCTAACAGTTTGTATGGATTATTTACAAATCCACGTTAGACGCAGATAGCAGGACGGCGAAGGGAGCCCAATAGATGCACCTGGAGAGCAGAAGAGATACAAGGAAAAAAGGCTGGGAAAAAAAAAAGTCCAGATCACAATATGGTCCAGAGCGAGACCCAAGGTAACCCGCCCTGCAGCCTCGGACTCCTGGAGCGCCAAGTTCTCCAGCTTGCGAGCATTCTATTGATTCACACTTGCGTCCTTCAACAGGTAGCGCCAATTACAGCCCCCAAAGCACGGCGCCAGGGCATACTGGCTACTAAGGCTGTCAATCAAATACCTCCCCTACTTTCCTAAATTATCCCCTCCTCCTGTCACTGGCTTTTCGACCGACCTATCCCCAAACTTCTTTCCTGCCTGGAGTCCCGGGGACACAGGTCAGTGAAGCTTGTCATTGGCGAGAGGATGTCCCGCCCTCTGGCGCCTAGAGGGCCCCGCCCCCGCCGTGAGAGGCTGGGAGAGGGAGGAGGGCGCGGGCCGGCTGGGGCGGGGCCTACCCCCCACGGCGGGGGTGGAGCCTGCGGCAGACCCGCCCTCTCGGTTAGGACCTCGGAGAGCGCCAGGCACCGGGACCAGAGGGACCCGAGAAGCGGCCGGAGCCGGGCTGGACCGTCGCCCGCCTGCGAGCCCGCAGCCTCCGCGCCCTCCGCCTCACGGGCTGGCCGGCGCTAGGCGTCTGAGGAAGGTGCTAAGTCTGGGGTCCCGAGGGACACACGTGCCGATCCTTCGCGGCTCGCCCTCACACCTGTGTGCGTGCTTGTGAGTGTGCGTATGACTGTGTGTGTGTGTGTGTGTGTCCCCGCGCGCGCGCCCGCCCGCTCTGCTGTCTGTGAGGTGCGTGTGGCGTGCGCCGCTGTCTGCGAGGGCTCCGGGGCTCGCTGCCCGCCGTGGTAGCCCCGGCGCCCTGCTCGGCAGGAGGGAGCGAGGGCGCCAGCTCTGCGCGCCCTGCAGGCTGAGGCGGGACTCGGGCCCTCAGGCGTCACCGCCGCCTCACATTCCCTCCCGAGAGCCGCCGCTGTGCCGAAGGGGAGCCGGGCAGGGAGCAGACACGGGAGACCAGGGGCGGGAGAGGGACAGAGAGAGGAGACGGGGACAGGTGGAGGCAGGCGGTCCCCCGCTCGCCCCTCCCGTCGGCTGTGGCCGTGAGTCACCCGCAGATGTTCTGGGGTCCGGGTTTTTGGGAATACGGGATGAAAGAAAAAGCCATTTTTGCCCTGTCCCCCAATTCCTACTGAGAAAGAAGGAGCGTTGAAGATGATGGGGGGGGGAGCCCCGAACATGGTGGCAGAGTAAATATTGGCTCCCTCACAACATCGCTTTTTCTGAAAATAAAAATTTCGGAGCTGACCCTGAAGAAGGAAAGCCCCCTTTCAGAGCAATGCAGAGGGTCTTGATCTGCTGGGCTCTGGTCTGATTGTATAATAATGATGATATAATGCTAATGACGGTGATGACACTGCCTTTTATTTTTACCCCAGTGCTGATAAAGCAGAGCTACAGCTGGGGAGAAAGCCCTTGAAAATCTCATGTGTGAGGAAGGAAGACTGTTGCTCTCGGAGTGGTGTTCTCTTTATTTTATAAAGACATGGCTTTTTAAAGTTAAAATTCGACAAAATGAAGCCTGAGCCCCAATCTCCCCTAGACTACATCCAAGGCTCATAAAATGGGGACTAGCTACTCCTGTCTTGACGGATGCCCCGTGTGAATCCATGTTCGTCACCCCTTCTCTTTCCTTTTAATTTTTCAACAGTGTTTAAAATGAAGAAGTTTAATTTCCGAAAAGTTTTGGATGGTTTAACTGCCTCTTCCCCTGGCAGTGGCAGCAGCAGTGGCAGTAACAGCGGTGGGGCTGGAAGTGGCTCGGTGCATCCAGGAGGGACTGCAGGGGTTCTCAGAGAGGAGATTCAGGAAAGCCTGACTTCAGACTATTTCCAGATCTGCAAGGTAGGTTTTGAATTGGCCTTAAGGCCTGTTAAATTTTTATTTTACTGTTGCGAAGGAACAAGAAAACACATGTAACACACACACACACACAGACACACTCTCACACACTCAGGGCTATAAATTGTTGGGGAGCCAGCCTCAAAGAGCCCAGTACTAGGTCAATTAAAATCAGACATCAACTTGGGCATTAATTTATTAAAAACAATGGTAGTTTAAAGAGAAGGAAAACACAGAAAAAGTAGCATTTGCAAGACGTTAAGGCCCGATCAGTGGAGAAAAACATATTTGTGTACGAGTAGTAAACTGAAGGAGACATGATAGTCGTTTACTTTCCCGTGTTGTCATCGGAGAATCTGATTGCTAATTCTCTTTCTCTGTTCAGTAAAAGGAATAAGGCTCTTACCATGTTGCTAGAATTAGGTAGGCAATAGATTAATGAGTCCAATAATAACTTTAAAAATTCTAGATACGAAAAAAATAGTTTAGACCCTTCATGAATGTACAGATGCTATGGGTTTAATGCTTTTGAGAACTTGCAATACTTATAATAACTCCAAAGTAATCATTGTTCTGGTTTAGCGAGGAAACATTTTAGGCAGTTATAGTTTGACTTTGAGCTTCTAATAAACAAGCAGAATTTTGGGCAGGAAAAGAAAATGAGAATTTAATAAAACAGATGTAACACTACTACATAAAGATATTCTAGTATCACTTTGTAAAGTGATACTATGTATATATATATATCTTTTATTGCTCTTTTTGGGGGTTGCCTTTGAGTATAATTTTGACATGATTTATACAAGGAAAAAACTTTAAGTCAATTTGTATGATACAAATGAATCTAGTTTTATAACTGTGTTTGAATACATTATAAGAAAAATACTAAACTTTAGAATTTGCAGGAAATAAGTACCAAACAATTTTATTCTTCAAAAGGAAAATTTTGCAAATTCTTAATTTTGTAGTAAACAAATGATATATAATAAGGTTTTAGTCATTACCTCAGCTCTTTCTAGGATTATTATGAAATGTTAAATCTATAGTCATTAGTTTACTTAAAGTTCAAGCTTATTTAGAATTAAACGTATTTAATCAATTGTGTGAAATTTGAATGCAATAATGATATCTCCCCTCAGATGATATAATAGATATTATATCAGTGTAAGGAAGAGCTTAATAAAGTGGTCATGAAACAAGGGTGTGCAAGAGTCCTGGAAGCCAAATTTGAATTGCTATGCAGGGGAATTATATCTTAATTCTCTATTTTGTTTCTATTTCCTTTCCCACATCCTGAGAAAACTTCCTAATCCCCTCAATTAATGAATCTGATAGTGACACAGAAGAATTTTATTAGAGATAAAATTAGAACAGAACAGGTAGACTTCTAAACCAGATGTTGGACAGCCGAGGCTGTAAAGCCAGGAGAGAAAATTTTAAATAAGAGCAATTCCGATGTGTAAATACAGGAAAGAAAGTTCAGCACGTGGTCACCTACAAGTTCATTAGGAAATGGATGGTCATGGCAAGTGGCATAAGTTAAGTGTGTGCTATTTCAAATCCAGATGGCACGGTAGGAAGAGCACTGGCCTATGAACCAGATGAACCAAACTTAAAACAAAGCCTGCATCTGCCAGCCATACTATCATGGGAAAGGTGTTTTTCTCCCTGGAACCTTGGTTTCTGCAACTGTAATATGTGATTTTATGCTTTCTTTATCTGATAGAAAGTTTATTAGAATCTGAGGAGAAAATGTGGGGAAGCCAGTACACAAGTTGGGAGGGGTAATAAAATATTTGTATTTTTTTGTTTTTGTTTTTGTTTTTGTTTTTCGAGACAGGGTTTCTCTGTGTTGCTTGGGAGGCAGTACTGGAACTAGCTCTTGCAGACTAGGCTGGCCTTGAACTCACAGAGCTCCGCCTGCCTCTGCCTCTTGAGTGCTGGGATTAAAGGTGTGCACCACCACTGCCTGGCCATATTTATATTGTTAAATATATAAAAAAAAACCCTTATTTGTAGCAGAACAAATACAGCCATTATATTATATTTAATATAATATAAATAATATATATAATAATATATTTTTATGGCAATAAGTTTCGAATAATGAGGCTAGGCAGCTGCATTAGCTATGCACTGATAGTACTTAAGTCACCCCAAAGAAGGAAAACATAATAGCTTCTTTGACAAGGATTATGGTTAATTTTGAAAAGTGATTATGTAACTATTTTATAGGTAACATAGTCTATAATGAATATATAAAATGGATTGAGGAAATCCAAAATTAGAGCCATTATTGAAATGAGAACTTCATTTAGACTTACTGATTAAATGTACAAAGAACATTCTATTCTGAATGGTAAGAAGTCAGCACCTTCTGTGTACTTTTACCTTTCCATCATGGCTAAAATTAAAGTGGAAATCTAGATCCTGTTTTGTTGAACCGAGTCTCCCCCCCACTATCTGATGGAGATTCAAATCTTATTTCCTTTGTAGTTCTTCATTTTATGCCATTTCCCCTCTCCAGGACTTGTTCATTTCATCTTATTTTCTTGATTTGTATCTTGAAAATACATTCTGATTTCCTCACTTCTTATTTTACCTTATTATACGTCATTTTGTTGTAACAATGTTATTACCCAAACACAATATGGTTTGCCTGGGACAAATTCTATGTTAGTTTCCATAGAGCAGTAGTTCTTCAGAAACAAGTCTTGTTCTGCTCCAGTAAAACCGATTAGAGCAAATAAGTGTGGTGCTTTATTGGCTTAAATTGATCTGAAGAATTATAACAAGTTATACAGCCAATCAATAGTTTTTTTGTATTTTGTGTTTTTTGTATAATACTGTCCATAAGCAGGTATAGGCATTTGTTACCCTGTAAATGTAAGCTAAACTCTTCATAATAACTGAAAATGCTCACGATCAGAGAGACAGACTAATGCATCAGCTTATTATAACCCATTTCAAGTCCAATATGTGCACTCGAATGCTCTCTTGCTCAGCTACTTGCAACATACACAAACCACCTTTCCCAAATATGAATTCTGTGCAACTCAACTTGAAAACACTGCTTTCCACAACAAAATTTAACTTTGATTTTCTTATAATTCTATTCAGAATGGTGTCCTGTTTACCTTCCTGCTTATATTTATTTCCTTGGTTTCTAGGTATATTGTATTGCTCCAAAGCGTCGTATTGTCATATATCTAATGCTTCTTCCCATTTCTTGACTTCATTTAGAGCATCTCTTCACCTTTAGCATTCATAATTGTCCATTTATCCTTTACCATATTTTTTAATGACCACCTCTATGAGACCAGTTCTGACCACTGCCCCTGTTATTTCCTCTATGCTATGGACATTCTGAAAAGCAAGTGTGTCATTTTGCTTTTATAGCTCACTTAGTTATTACAGACTAGTGGTTCTCAGTGAATTCTAGCCTCACTCCAGTGGTAGGGAGTCAAAATATGCAGGGATAAGGCCCACAGCTTGGCATTTTAATAAAGGCCCACAAAAGATTCTCAGGCACAGTAAATATTGAGAATGAGGTGTAGATGTGCTTTTTAACAGAACAAAACATCACACATCATTGGTTGCTTAACTAAAAGTAGGTTAAGGCAAAAAAACTACCAATAATTATGTATTGAAACACTTCTTATTATGTGCATAGTTGTTTTGTGAGCATTTATGTCTATGTATTGCTTGTGTGCCTCACGTCTATGGAGACCAGAAGAAGGCACTGGATTCCCAGGAAGCAGATGGTTGAGAGTCATCATTTTGGTCTGGAACTACAACTGGATGCTTTGGAAGAGCAATCAGTGCTCTTAACTGCTGGTCATCTCTCCAGCCCAAAGATTTATTTTAAATTACGTGAATATCTCCGTGTGTGTGTGTATGTGTGTGTGTGTGTAACCTTGATTTCTGCAACTGTAATATGTGATTTATGCTTTCTTTAGCTGAAAGAAAGTTTATCAGAATCTGAGGAGAAAATGTGGGGAAGCCAGTACACAAGTTGGGAAGAGTGATAAAATATTTATATTGTTAAAGTAAAAAAAAAACACCTTTATTTATATTGTTAAAGTAAAAAGTGTGTGTTGATCTCCATGTGAGTTTGTGTGTGTGTGCACGCGTGCACGTGTCTACAGAGGCCAGAGGCATTGGATCTATTAGATGTGGAGTTATAGTAGGTTGTGAACCATTTGACATAGGTTCTGGCAAACAAATTCAGGTCCTCTAGAAGTACCGAATAGACTGTGCTCTATTTTATTTTTACTGAAAACAGACATAATAGTAAATATTTTAATTTGTTTACTTGAAAACATAAATATGTGCCACTTTACAAATCACTTTATGAATAACAAATATATTTTTGGTTACTGAGAATTGGTTCTCTGAATAGAATTTCATAAATTCTGTATGGATTTGTCTTCCACAGCCCATTACAAATCAATCTGTACAATTTTTAGCTTTTATTTATTCAAGTGATATAATAATGCTTATAAAGCAAACCTAGTATCAAATCATATATTTTGTATATTACACATTTTTATCCTTATGATTAATGGATCTACATCCCAATTTGATGTTTTTATTTGAGAGTAGTTTACTAGATTTTAGCATTCAGTGAGCCTTTAGTTTCCATGTGTATACTTTACAGAGAAATGAGTTTTTGCTAATATTACTAGCAGGTTGATTAAGTTAAAATTAGTTTGAGAAGTATTTTATTATACTTTCATAATGACCATGTAAGGAAGGCACAGGAAGTACTATCTAAATTCTATTGATAAGATAGAAGAGGTCAGAGAATTTAAAACCTGAGGTTTCCCAAAATAGCTAATAATTTCAACACCATTTTTTAAAATCCAGGTTCTTTTTGACTTTTTATTTGATGAGAAGCCAATATGATAAATTCTTAAGGAACATGGAGACTTTGAGAAGGTAGACTATTTCCTTAACTTTTTGTTCAAAATATATGTTAAATATAATCAAATCCCTCCACTTCCTATTCTGATACCTTGATCAAAGCCTACAATATTTCCTGCATGGGCTGCTACTATATAGTTTTCTGTGTTCTCCCCCATTTCACTCAGGCCTCACTAGAATCTCCTCTCTTTCTCTCCCCTGCCCCTTGAGCCAGGGTTTCTCTGTGTAGCTTTGGTGTCTGTCAGGGAACTAGTTGTAGATCAACTCACAGAGATCTGCCTGCCTCTGCCTTCCAAGTGATGGGATTAAAGGCGTGTGCCACCTCCGCCTGTCTTAATCTTATTTCTTAACCAATGGAAGAAAACCTTTTATTACCATTCCTATTAAAACTCTCCAATAGCTTTCAATTTCTCTTAAAATTAATAAGGGTAGGCATAGTGGTGCACACTTTTAATCCCAGCATTTGGGAGACAGAAGCAGTCAGAACTCTGAGTTTGAGGCCTGCCTGGTCTACAGAGCAAGTTCCAGGACAGTCAAGGCCTCACAGAGGAACCCAGGCTCAGGAATTAAAAAAGACAAACTTGAAGTTCTACTATACTTTCTAAAGCTTCAAATTATCTGCCTCTTTATAAAACTATTTCAATTGCTATTTCTTTTATACTATATTACCTGTGTTGTCCTTCTTGCTGTTTCTCAGACATAATTTCTACCACAAGGCTTTATATATTTAGTCTTTACTTAGAACTCTCTCCTTTCTACCACCTCCTCCTAGATTCCTAAATAATGGCTCCCTTTGCTTTATCTGCTTCCTCAACACCATTCAGTGCTGTCTGTTACCATATCAGAGAAGGCCTCACTGGGCAATGCTTAAATCCTTTACTCCGTTCTCATGTTAGGATGACTCTCTCTTGGCAATTACTAAAATTACTTGTTAGTAAATTATATATAGATATTAGTAAATTATACACACACATTCGTTATATACCCTGTGTGTGTATGTGTTGTATATTTCACCTCTACAGTATAAACTTCATGAAGACAGGACTTTATTTTTCATATGTATATCTATATATGCATATATATATATATATATATTACTGATGTATACGACATCACTTTCCTTGTAAAACATAGTTAAATATTTGCTGAATAAGTGAATGAATGAACGAGTGAATGAATAGGAGCAAGGAAAGTATTAGGAGCATACTCAGAAAAAAATAGATCTTATTTTGAACAGTTTCTTGGAACAATTTTTATGAAATACATTTTATTAAAGAGAAAAAAGAAAATTGAGCCAGGCAGTGGTGGCGCATGCCTTTAATCCCAGCACTTAGAGGCAGAAGCAGGCCGATCTTTGTGAGTTCGAGGTCAGCCTGCTCTACAAGATCTAATTCCAGAACAGGCTCCAAAGCTACAGAGAAACCCTGTCTCGAAAAACAAAAACAAAACAAACAAAACAAAAAAAAGAAAGAAAAGAAAATCATTGAAAGAGGGATTTTTACATTATAAATGTGATATATATTTTTAAAAATCAGTGGGAGACTATAGATAAAGTTTATTTCAGGTTTTATTGTATAGAATATTAGGAACATCTTTGTTTCCACATGATCAGTGAAATGGTTCAAATTATTAGACTGATAATCTTAAGCACATGAGATGTTCCAGATTTAAGATTTTTAAGAATTAGGAAAATGACAAAAATCATATCATAATCGCTAAAGTTCTGAATAAACTCTTAAATTAGCTAACTCACTGTTTACCAACATTTATTATCATGATCTTTTTTATAAATGATAATGTCATTAGAGCTAATATATAAACAACTAGTGTAATTTCTGATCCATGATCATGATCCTCATATTAGATAATATATCAGATTTTCCAAGCAAGAAAATAGACACAAAATCAGAAATACAGGCATGGACTGTAGGGGCTAGGGTATTTAGAACTCTGATAGATTCCTTCCTCACGATCTCCACTGTCTCTTCATCTCCCGACTTCATATTTTCCACACTTGTGTAGTTATGTAATTGAGATTGACACAAGGACATAACCCTAGTTCCAAATTTCTGCAATCTTTTTATATGAAAATAACTATAAAAGATTCCCTGAAAAGTATTGACATTTTTTTTGTTTCTATAGTTACAAACTGGTGAAATAAAACATAGGATTACTTACTATGGATAAAGCATCTGACAGTGGCCTTATGCTATAAAAATAGCAGTAGAAGAGGAATAGCCCTGAAAACATTATACAGACGGAGACGGTTGTTCTTATATACTTAGGAATAAATATAAGTATATGTATATCAAAAAATTAATGAAAAATGATGGCATGAATTTGGAAAAAGAGCAAGGAAGGGTGTATGGGATGTTTGGAGGTAGGAAAGGGAAAGGGAAATGATGCAATTATACTATAATCTCCCAAAAGAGAAGAAATGCTAAAACATAATGGTAATGGAGGAAAATCACAAAGAATCAAGATATAATCAGGACTGAGATGTTAAGATTAAAAACCAAAAATAAATCAGGTTTTAAAAACTAATGAAAACTGGGTTATTCCATACCACAGACTACCTTTGCTTATTTTAAGAGCATAGGAGTATGGGGCATACTTGAGTTAGGGATTATAGACATATAGGAAGTATGTTAAAGATTTTAAAAGTCACCATAGAGAACAATTTTTATGAGTGATCCTTTGGTGCTAGTATATTATTGATAAATAAAATTAATGAACTCATTTAGTATGGCATTTCTGATGATCCTAAAAGCTAACAGTGCAGTCAATAGCTCTTTGTGTATATCTTAAAAGAATTAATTTAAAATATTATATAGTCTGCAAAAGCATGCTTATCTATAGGATTATTTACTAGTAATTCTAGTAATTAAGTGAAATATCTATTTTTCTTTCTTTTCTTTACCTTCCTTCCTTTCTTTTTATTTATTTATGTATTTATTTATTTATTTAGGCAAGGTTTCCCTGTCACTTTGGAGCCTGTACTGGAACTAGCTCTATAGACCAGGCTGGCCTCACACTCACAGAAATCCACCTGCCTCTCCCTCCTGAGTGCTGAGATGAAAGGCGTGTGCCAGTACTGCCCAGCCGAAATACCTATTTCTCAAAGTTCTGCATATTTTCCCAGATATTCTTCTGGCTTTGTTTGAAGACGTGCTTGCAAAAAAGAGTCATAGGATTAAATCTAAGTTTACTTTCATTACTATAGTGATTATATTGATTTACTAAATTACAATTCTGGAACATCATTTGCATGATCATTTAATAGCCACAATCAAGTGTGGAAGCATATGCTTGTAATAATTACAGCACTTAGAGATAGTTTACAGAGGATCACAGTTTCAAGACCAGCCTGAACTATATGGTGACACCATGAAGCTCCCAATCAATTAAATAAACAGGTAAATCGGGGCTGGAAAGATGACTCAGTGCTTAAGAGCCCTGGATCTTCCAGGGACCCAGGTTCAACTCACAGCACCCACATGGAAGGTCACAACTGTCTGTAACTCTAGTTCCACAAATCATACACTCTCACAGACATACATGCAGGCAAAACACCAATATGCATAAAATAGCAGTAAGTATAGCATTACAAATTTAAACAAATTAAAAGCTGTTTAACAGCTATAAATAGCACTGATTATATCCATTAAAAGTTTGAATTAGTATTCCTGGTTAAAGTCTTTAAATTTAAGGGTTTTTTCAATAAGAGAATTGAAAATTCTATTCCTACATATCAAAATGATTTTTATAAAATTTCTTATTTGCAGTGATACTTTTTTAATTTTAAAGGGAGATAATGTTTCTTAATTTATTTTTGATACCTGAAGGGCAAATTTTCTAAAATGTGTCAAATTCTCATATTTAGTAAGTATTTAGCAAGTTTTTTTTGGGGGGGGGGCGGGGAATCATTCTTAAGTTTCTAGATAATGCTGAGTTTAACTTTTAGAAGACTAAATACAGAAATTATTATATTTAAAGGATTCATGGAAGGTAGTTGTAAACAATAAAATGTAAAAATTTAAAAAGTATACTGTAGACACACTGTGATAATTGCAGAGAGAATTAAGTGAAAGATAAGTGGTCACTGAAGGAATAGTTTGATATTTCACGATTTAAAAGATGGTTTTAGTTCTAAATACAACTTTAAAATGATTAAAATATGTGTTATCCTCAGCTAGTCAACCAAATGTGGAAATATTTTTAGGGAGTTGATTTACTAGCAAAAATTACCTACAGTGCTTTTATGGACTTCTATATAAGGGGACAGTATGATTTCATTTCTTTTTAAGGTATTAGATTGTCAATTGATATTGATAATTCAGTGTACTACAGATGGATTTTTGAAATTCCCTTCTGAATAAGTGATATCCTTTTATCCTGAACTGTTCTAGTAGTTTATGATGCTCCTGTGGGGAGGCTTTAGTGAGCATGCTCGAAAACAGGAAAAGACCGTGATAGTCTCCATGAAAGTTTGAGATCGTCCATTCACATCATTTTGCTCCGTTCTCCGATGACTCTTAAAACTGATTTCACATTTTCCATCTCCTCGAATGTTACCCACTGTAAACACTTTCCCCACACTCAATATGACTTCACAAATGACTGTACTGCTCAAAATTCGCAAGTGCTTTTGGCTCTCAGATTTATGGTCAGGGTTTTAGTCAATTCACATAAGCAAATTAGACTGAACACTAAGCAATACAATCAATTTTCTTGACAGCAAACTAATTTTGTTGCCTTTATTTGGGGGAATGGATCAGAGTTCTAAAGTCACTGGCATAACAGCAAAAACCCTTGGAAAACTGATGATTTTCTCCAACAATTCTCACTTTCTAAGGTGTTAGATATATTTGTTCTTAGAACTATCATTATAAAATGTTAGTTTTGTTTATAATGAAGATATATTTAAGTTCCTAATAAGATGTTGATTTCATGCCAAAGTAAATTAGAGTGGGATAAGTTCTTTAGATTATATTCAATAGTATTAATTTTTCCCTATGAAATATGTTACTAGAAGGGGATAGGATTAGATTCAGTTTAAAATCTCTTAATTGAAACAATATAAAGTTTGACAAGGACATTTAAAACAATACAACACTTCAAAGTTACAGATCCATAGGATAACAAATTGGTTACAGTCTGCTTTAATTCTAACAGATTTCTTCTACATTATAACCAAGACTCAACTCTCAGGGTAGATACACTTGAGCCGAACTGGGTGGAGTTAACTGGATGACTAGAACACAGATGAGGGATATACTTAGACTTACTGAGCTCTATTTACAAATAATATGTTCACTGTGTTTATTAAATACATTATTCAAACATTCCTTACTCTGCTTTCTTATTATCTTGTGGTGTTTTCTTTAATGTTTGTTTTTTTCTCTCCAAACTAAAATCCCTCCAACATTTGAGGCAATAGTTAACGTTTTACGCTTTTGTAGCTACCCAGCTTAATTTGGTGACATTGTTTATTTTTATTTATCAGCTTAAAATTGTTTAGTTAATTTTTTTGCATATAATGTATTTCGATCATATTCTTTCCTTTCCCCCTACTCTTCTCAGATCTCCCTACCTCCCTATCCACCCAACTTTATGTCCTCTCTCTCCAAGAAAAAAAATTAAAGCAAACCAAAATCAGACAAAATAAAAAGCCAAAGCAAAATGAACCCCTCCCCCAACAAATAAGCAAACAATGAACATGGCATCCATTTAGTGTTGGTCAGCTACTGGTCATAGGTCCTGCCGTGGAGTACAGCTGATTCCCCGTGACACTCCTTTGGAGAGAACTGATTTTCCTCCCAGGCAGGTGCCAACTGCAAATAGCTTCTCAGCTAGGTGGGACTCTGTGCTCTTCCCATTCTCAGAGCTGGGATTTTGCCTAAACCTGTGCAGACCTTGTTCATGCGGTCACAGTCTCTGAGTTCACATATGTGTCACTCTTGGTTCTGTCTATTTCCTCGGAGTCACCCACCTCCTCTGGCCCCAGCAGCCTTTCTGCAGCCTCTACTGCGTAGATCCCTGAGTCTTGAGGGGAGGGGTGAGATGGCAGCATGGCATTTAAGACTGAGTTCTCTTTCCACAGTGTCTGCTTGTGGGTGTCTGTGTTAATTCCCATCTGTGGAAAGAAGCAGTTTCTCTGATGAGGGCTGAACATGTACAGACTCTGAGGGTTTTCTATGACATTCTAAGTTTTTCATTTTCAATTTTATTTCAACTTGGGTTTTCTTTAATGACTCTATTTCTTTGTTAAATTATGCTTTCATGTCTTGAGTTGTTTTTATTACTTCATTCGACTGTTTGCATTTACACAGTCTTCATTAAGGCATTTATTTATTTCCTCTTTAAGGTCCTTGAACATACTCAAAATTGCAATTTGAAGCCCTTGTCTTATGCTTCAGAAAAATTGTTTTTTCAAGGGCTATTGCAAAGGGGTTGCTGGCTTCTGGAGGAGACATATTGTCTTGGTTGTTCATGTTTGGGTTTTTGCATTGAAATCTAGGCACCTGGAATCATGACCTTTGAAAAGTTTCTTTGTGTAGATATCTGGTTTCATCTTTATCAGGTAGGTATTCCATTTTTTGGGTAATGTTGTCCACACTGAGTACTAGCCAGTTGTGGTGGCTGTGGGATCCCTGGTACAGAGTGGTTTGTGAGTCAGTGTGAGGGTGACATCATTTATTATGTAAGCATCATAGATTTATATATCACTCTATACCAAATACTTTAAAAATAAATTTTCATATGACAATGTATTTCTTCAGGTATTCTGGCTGTTTCCTTTACCCACTGCATACTCCTAAACCGGTTTTCCCATTATCATTTCTCTCTCTCTCTCTCCCCCTTCTTTCTCTGAATGTGTGTTTTTTAACCTAGGTATTGCCTAACATTCTCCTTTTCTATTATTAATGCATATTGATTATACAGAGTAATAGGTCTCACGGTGGCTCTTTCATATTTGCATAAAACATTGGTTCTCAGTCTTCCTAATGTTGCCACCCTTTTAGAGTTAGAGTTCCTCATAAATGGTGACCCCCACCATAAAATTATTTTCATTGCTACTTTATAACTATAATTTTGCTACTGTTATGAATTGTAATTTAAAGATTTTTAGAGATAGAGCTTAGCCAAAGGGTTGAGACACACTGATTGAAAAAAACCCAGTGTTTTAATTAGCACTTTATAACCCTTTCCCTTCCTTACCTCAATACCCTTTGACTTCCTTAATAGACCCCTTCTACTTTAATGTCATCTCTTTTTTACTCCCTGTGGGAAAAAACATGACGATTATTTTGTTTAATGTTATCTCTAGTTACATTCATCTTCCTGCAACCAATGTAATCTCATCCTGCTTTATTGATTCATAATATTTTACTGTTTACCCTATACCATAATTTCCTTTAAACATTTACTTATGGATAGACATCTAGGCTCATTCCATAATTTGTCTGTTGTGTGTGATGCCCCAGTAAACAATAAATAAACAGATATTTACATATTTACATTACAGAAATTTACATTCTGTTTTCAAAAACTTTCTTTGGGTATATACGAAGGAGTGAGATGGCTGTACTGTATGGCAGTTGCAGTTTTAGTTTTTTGAGGAACTTCCATGGTAACTAAACTAATTTACAACAGTACCAACACTGTATAAGAATTCTTTTCCCCCTATATCTTTGCCAACACTTTTAAAATTTCTTTTTAGTTGATTTTTAAAGGTTAGTGTGCAAATTAATGGACTTCATCATATATACATATTTGTGTGTGTATGTACATATATTTATGTGTGTATGTGTGTTTGTGTGATTTCTTGTGTCCTTAATAATAGTTATTCTAACTGGGAGTGAGCAGAAATCTCAGTGTATTAATTTGCATTTTCCTAATAGGTAAAGGTAGTGAATATTTTTCATATTATTATAGGTAATTTTTACTTTTTTGACAAGAGTCTGCTCAGTTCAATTGTCCATTTGTTGATTGGATTGCCTATTTTTCTTTTGTGGTACTTGTGTTAAACTCATAACCTCATAATGCTAGGTAAGCACTCTGCTATGCATCAACATCCCCAGCCATGCTTGTTCCTTTGCCACTTTTTGAGTTCTTTATGCATTCTGGCTATTAATCTTCTGTCAAAAGAATGGCTGGCAAGGATTTTTCTCTCTGCTTTGGAGGTTGTCTTTGTTTCCTTTGCTGTGTAAGACTTTTCAAAGTTGATAGAATCCTATTTGTTGATTCAGGCTCTTATTTCCTGAGCTAATGGAGTCTTATTCAGTGAGTTGCTTGCCATTGCAGTACCTTAAAGTAGTTTCTTACATGTTTCCCTCTAGTATCTAAAAGTTTCAGGCTTTACATTAAAAGTTTTGTTTTTTTCTTTTATCTGTTCAAGGTTTTTTTTTTTTTGGTATAGAAAAGAGATAATGATCTTTTTACTAGGAATTGACTAATTTACTATATTTACTAGACACTTTAATTTGGCCTTCTTGTTCTTCATTATCATCTTTTTTTTTAAAGAATAGATTTGAGAAGCAAGTACCCCTGTGTAAGCCATTTACATAATTTTGTAATTAACAACTTATACCATATCTAAATATTTACTTTTATAATTTTTATAAAGCTTCCTCTTTTACAATGGATCATATCATATTATCGCTGCTGTCCTTCTTTTTCCCTGCATTTTTATATTGATTTTTATTGAGCTCTACATTTTTCTCTGCTCTTTTCCCCACCTCTTCCTTCCCATTCAACTCTCCCCAAGATCATCATACTCCCAATTTATTCAGGAGATCTTGTCTTTTTCTACTTCCTGTGTAGATTAGATCTATGTATGTCTCTCTTAATGTCCTCATTGTCTTTTGTGATTTGTGGGCTGGTTTTCTTTGCTTTATGTTTAAAAACCACCTATGAGTGAGTTCATGTGATACTTGTCTTTCTGTGTCTGGGTTACCTCACTCAAAATAATGTTTTCTAGCTCCATCCATTTTCCTGCAAAATTCAAACTGTCATTTTTTGTTTCTGCTGTGTAGTACTCCATTGTGTAAATGTACTACATTTTCCTTATTTATTCTTCGGTCGAGGGACATTTAGGTTGTTTCAAGGTTCTGGCTATGACAAACAATGCTGCTATGAACATAGTTGAGCACGTGTCCTTGTGGCATGATTGAGCATCCTTTGGATATAAACCCAAAAGTGGTATTACTGGGTCTTGAGGAAGGTTGTTTCCTAATTTTCTGAGAAATAGTCACACTGACATCCAAAGGAGCTGTACCAGCTTACACTCCCACCAGCAATACAGGAGTGTTCCCTTTACCCCACTACCTCTCCAACATAAATTGTCATCTGTGTTTTTGATCTTGGCCATATTTCAGGTGTAAGATGGAATCTCAGAGTTCTTTTAATTTGCATTTCTGATAACTAAGGATGTCGAACATTTCCTTAAGTGTCTTTCAGCCATTTTAGATTCCTCTGTTGAGAGTTCTCTCATTTTTTATTGAATAATTTGTTCTTTTGATGACCAATTTCTTGAGTTCTTTGTATATTTTGGAGATCAGACTTCTGTTTGATGTGGGGTTAGTGAATATCTTTTACCATTCTGTAGGTTGTCATTTTGTCTTGTTGACCGTGTCCTTTGCTTTACAGAAACTTCGGTTTCAGGAGGTTCCATTTATTGTTTCTCTCAGTGTCTGTGCTGCTGGGGTTATATTTAGGAAGTGGTCTTCGTGCCAATGTGTTCAACTGTACTTCCCACTTTCTCTTCTATAAGTTTCAGTGTGGCTGGCTTTATGTCAAGGTCTTTAATCCATTTGGGCTTGAGTTTTGTGCATGGTGATAGATATGGGTCTATTTTCATTCTTTGACATATTGATATCCAGTTATGCCAGCAACATTTGTTAAATATGCTTTCTTATTTTCATTTGATATTTTTTGCTTCTTTGTCAAAAATCAGGTGTTCGAAGGAGTGTGGATTAATATCTGGGTCTTCTATTCGGTTCCATTGGTCCTCCTGTCTGTTCTTATGCCAATACCAGGTTGTTTTCAGTACTGAAGCTCTGTAGTAGAGTTTGAAGTCAGGAATTGTGATGCCTCCAGAAGTTCTTCTATTGTACAGGATTGTTTTGGCTATCTTAGGATTTTGTTTTTCCATATGAAGTTGAGTGCTGTTCTTTCGAGGTCTGTGAAAAATTTGCTGGGATTTTGATGGGCACTGCATTGAATCCGTAGATTGCTTGGTAAGATTGTTATTTTTACTATGTTAATTCTGCCTACCCAAGAACATGGGAGATCTTTCCACTTTCTGATGTCTTTTTCAATTTCTTTCTTCAAAGATTTAAAGTTCTTGTCATATAAGTCTTTCACTTGTTTGATTAGAATTACTCCAAGATATTTTATGCTATTTGTGGCTATTGTGAAGTGTGTTATTTCTCTGATTTCTTTCACAGTCCTTTTATCATCTGTGTAAGGAGGGCTACTGATTTTTTTTTTTTAGTTAATCTTGTATCCTGATACATTACTGAAAGTGTTTATAAGTTGTAGAAGTTCATTGGTAGAATTTTTGAGGTCACTTGTGTAAAGTATCATATCATCAGCAAACAGTGAGAGTTTGACTTCTTTTTTGATTTGTATCCCCTTGATCTCCTTTTGTTGTCTTATTGCTCTAGCTAGGACCTCAAGAACCAGATTGAATAGATATGACGAGAGCAGACAACCTTCTCTTGTTTCTGATTTCAGTGGCTGCCCTTCTTTTTAACACCTGATAATTTATCTGAACTCTTTCTCTTCATCCTTTGGTCACCTTAATTTTCATGTATATTTATTCTTTTGCTTAAAAGTCCTTTTATCCTCAAATGATAGAATCTGAAAATGTTTAAAACTTTTCTTCTGCGATGACTTCCCTTCCCTGGGTGAGTCTAATATTTTTATTGATATCATTAACACAAAAATAGTTCTTTGAGTCAATTTCCGTTTTATGTGCTAACTTCTTTCTGTAAGGACTGAAAACTTTAAACTTCACCATTATATCATTAAGGAATTTTCCTTAATGCCTTTTTATCTCTGATAATTAATGCAGTAATTTCTGTCATTATGAAAATCAGGATTATACATTTGCTATAATTTTATTTTGTTTTAACATTTTTTCACACTGATGTTTATTTTATTCCAAGAAAAAAACTATAGATTTAAAAATCTTATAGCAAAAGGTAAATATCAAGAGAATGGCTGCTAAGAACTAAATATTTGAGAGTTGTCCTCTAAAAATAACATAAGAAATAGCAAGAGGGAAGTGTTTGAGATATACTTTATACAGGATACACTTCACAGATTTTAATACTCAATTCAATGTATTTGACAGTTCTTCATATCTGGGTGGTCATCAGACAACATAAAAAATAGGGTTTCTTAAATAGTCTTAAATTTCTCATCTTTTTATATTCATTCAGTTTTCCACCTCTACCCCTTTCCAGAAACAACTGAATTGACTTTTCACTATAGTTTAACTTTGCTCTAATTGAATTTTATGGAAACCATCACATAACTGAGAGGTTGAGCACAGGAAGGAAAGTACTAAGTGATCTCAATCATAAGAAGAACATAAAACAGTTGATCTCATAGAAGTTGAGAGTAGAATGGTGATTCCCAGAGGCTGGGAGAGTAGAAATTAAGGGGTGGGAAGAGGTTGATCAATGTGTGCACCTTTTATATAGGAGGAAGCTTCTCTAGTGCACTGTTGCATAGTAGGTTGTGTATGTATGTTTTATGAATGGCATTTCCTGGAGAAACACAATGCACTCAGGTCTACTCACCCGAGAATGGAGCTTGCAACAGACCAAAGTAATGATTTCCCAAAGTCTAACTAAAAAGCCCACCCCACTAAGGATGATGCTTGGAGAAACCTACATCCCTGGAGCTCTTTGCACAAAACTTGCAGGCAGCTCTACAAGTCAAATAAACCTCCTCTGTGGATGGATTGGTCAGAGTCTCTTTTCTCTGCAGTTGTTTATTCCTTGTATACAGCTGGGGAGGCTATTAGAGAATCTGGCAAGTTTCTGCTCTCTCAGATCTGTGCCATTTTCTTTACTTCCAAAGTTCTATGACCTTCCCTCTCCCTCAAGGAGAGCATGTTTCAATTTGAAGGAAGCTCCTATACAAAACTGATAGTAAATATAATGTGCTTTTGAAAAGTCTGGAAGAAAGGATTTTGAATCTTTACCACAGAGTTTAAATGGGGAAATAAATATAGGTAGACAGATTTAAATAGATATTATACAGTATATACCTGTATTGAATCTTAACCCACGAATGGATTTTTGCATGCTTTTTGCTCTTTAGAACTATAGAAATTAAGCCCAAGACATAAAGATAAAATAGTTATGTATTATTTCACCATTCTATTTTTTTTGTTATTACCATTCTATGTTCTTAAGAGTGACTAATTTTTATTGTCAACTTGACTGAACTCAGAATTACCTAGTAGGCACAACTCAGAGCTGTCTGTGAGGGTGCTTCCAGAAAAGTCTAAGCAAGGAGGGGAGACCACCATGAGTGTGGGTGGCAACATTCTGTGGCCTGGCACCCTAGACTAAATTAAAGGAGAACAAAGAAAAAGCTAGTAGAGCACCAGTATTCATTTCTTTTTCTTCCTGTGCGGTATTTTATCACAGCAATGAGAAAAGTGACTATTACAATGAATTAAAGATGTAGCTATACCTCCATTTTAATAAATAACTCATGATGTTTAATCCAATATAACAAATCTTTCCCAAACCTGTAAAAGATCCCTTTGTTAATGTCAGTCGTGGATTTATTTTCTTCCTTTCTTGTGCTAGAGATTGAACTCAAGTTCTCATGCATGCTAGACAAGTTCTCTGCTGCTCACCCACATCTTTAGCCCTTGAATGCTAATTTGTATCCAACAAATGCTTTTGCATATCCCTTTACTTTTAATAAGCTGTTCATCAAAGCCATATTTTTAATGCCATCTTTATATTCAGCAACTTTATTCTGGAATATTTATATATAATGTTTATAGTCCTTAAAAAGCTGTGACATACTTTCCAAAATTCTTTTGAGATTATAGAATTAAGACTTTTTCTCCTTTTAAATTTAAATGGGATAGATGCACTCCTCGACAATAAGCAAAAGCAGGCAAGCAAGCAATGCTACTTTTGTATTTTTAAATTGAACATACCTTGGTAAAATTTCTACTCCATAGATACCGTGTATTCTTGTCCAGCTTAGAGTTTTACAGAAGAACAAAGAAAAAAGTTAAGTAGAAATTTAAGATTTAAATTATTATCTAGAATGCTGTTTGATCATGGTCAGTAGTTTAGGAAAATGACATTTGAAATGCCCTTTGAGGTATTTGAAGGGAATTGAGAAGAGGAAAAGTAGCTAAAAGTTACATTGCTTGACTTTGCTGTGAAAAATTAGATCAGTAAAAATTTTCTTTTTCTGCTTTCTGTCTTAACTTTTACAGTAAGTTAGAAACTTATGTTAATGTATTAATCAGGGTTCTCTACAGGAACAGAACCAACAGAGAATGTATATTAAAAAAGGATTTACTAGATTGACTTATATATATTACATGAGTGTTGCAACAGGCTGCTTGTTTGTTCCTGGGTACTTAGTCTCAAAATAACCACACTGTATTAATTAAAACACTGCTTGGCCCATTGGCTCTGACTTCTTATTGGCCAACTCTTTTATCTTAATTTAACCCATTTCTACTGATCTATATATCACCACAAGGTCGTGGCCTACCAGCAAAGCTTCAGTACATCTATTTCTGGTCGCGGATCCGTGGCATCCCTCTGACTCCGCCCTCCTTCTCCCATGCTATAGGCCAAGCCAGTTATTTATTCATTAATCAATAAAAGCAACACATAGAAAATAGGACCTCCCACACCACATGAGCTTGGTAGTGCTGGAGAGGCTAAGAACCCAGTAGTTGTGTGTCAATCTCAATCTGGTATTGAAAGTCTGGGGAATCCTGGGAGAGCTTCTGATCTTGGAAGGCTGAGGAAACAGGGTTCTGGTGACAGGGAAGAATGGCAACAGAACCGCAATGGAATAGAGGCACTCAGCAAGGAGCAAAGGCTGAAGCAAGTGATGCTGCTTTTTCCTCAGACCTCTTGATATATGAGTGACCCCTGGAAGGCAGCGCCTCTTTTCGGGGGGATATTCTACTTTTAGTTAGCCATTTCTAGAGGCATGCCCCTTAGTTAATTTCACACCCAATCAAGCTGACAATCAGGATAAACCATTGCACTTTGCAAGGATAATTATTATTTGATCCTCATATTTGATTTTGAAAGAAAACATGAATAGTTATCTTTTTTTTGTCTCCTTAACAAATGGTATAAGGATTTGACAATTCTGCGTCTCTGTATATTTGGTGAAAGAGCCCCAAATATATATACATATAATATATATGTATAAATGTACAAATATATATAAATATAATAACAGTTAAGTACTGTTAGTACATAACCTAAACCTAAGAAGCTATAGACAAACAAGTTAGATATCTAATGCTTTGGGTGAGGGACCAGGAAATGGAAAGCTGAATTTTAGGGAAATTTATAGAATTTTGAGCTCTCTATGCAAATTTTCACTTTTGCTTATTTAGAGTGGTTCTTTGTAATTTCTGGGTGGTTGTTGTTTGTAACAACAACAAAATGGGTGCTCAAAAACAGATAAGGAGATATGAGAGAGAAAAGTTAAAATATGGCGTGCTATATAACAGGAGCACTCTGCGCACACAGTAGTTTACTAAGTATATTATCTAGTGAGTTTAGGTTTTTTGTTTTCTTGTTAAATCTACATTTTGTCATAATCTGGACAGTGGTATAGGTATCTATGTGTACCCATGTTCATGTGCCCATGCATGTACAGGCTAGTAGTAGACACTGGTGTCTTCCATGATTGCTGTCTGTCTTTATTTTTAAAGGTCTCAGAGCTTGGATTTCACTGACTAACTAGGCTGGCCATAGAACCACTGGGGTCCTCTGTCTCTGCCTCCAAGCACTGGTGTTCTAGATATGTGTTGCCATGTCTAGCTTGGCTCTTAAGTATGTTCTGGGACTCTAAATCCATGTCTTATGCTTGCACAGCAAACCCTTAAATCTCTGTGCTCTCTTCCTTGACCTCTTCAATTTTGTTTTTGATTCCTCCAAAAGATAGTACTAATATCATTGGTAACATATTTCCTATTCCAGAGGACTGTTGAGACAGACAAAGAAACTGAAAAGCAAATAAATAAATAATCTTATATACCTATTTAGACATCAAGGTTTTTTACAAAATTTTGTATGGATAGATCTGGGAAGATATCTTGGTCAATAAAGAGTTTGCATTACAAGCATGAGCACTTCAGTTCACACTCCTGGCACCCAAGCAAAAAGCCAGATGTATTGCCTGGCACCTGTAACCCCAGTACTGGGGAGCTAGGATGGGGACAAGAGGATCCCTGGAGCTTATTGGTCAGGCAGTCAGCAAGTTCCAGGTTCAGTCTCAGGAAGTAAGGTGGAGAAGTGATTGAGGAAGCTACCCAATGTCTACACACATATGTTTACACACATGAATACACACACATGCACATACCACATACACATAAAGAGAAAAATGATTTGGTATATTTTAATATGCATAAAGGGGGAGGGAATAGTATTTAAATAAGTTACATATACCTATCATTTTCTTTAGTACTTATATTTGTTACTTTTATTTCATCTATTGCTTTCTCCTTTTTTCAAATATTTAACTTTTTATAATGGGGATATGTTGAGTTGAATAAGTTACATTTTGAAATAGCTTCACATTTTTAGAATGGTAGGAAAAATAAGAAAAATTCGATATGTCTTTAGTCTTTTGATTACGGTCCTGTTCTATCCTAGCAAATGTGATCTGCTCTGCTCCTGGTCCTAAATTGTTTTAACAAATATAAAGGATTTTTTTTACTAGCTTTTTTATTTTTTGAATTTATATGAAACAGAACCCTATGAACTGTATGCTCTTGTGCTTTATCTGGTCTTTAAAGAGACAAATAAAGTAGAATACAATCTGTTTTTGTCGGTATTGAGCAGTTCCAACTGATGCCTTTCTGCCATTTACATGGAACTTAGTTAGCTTGACAGTTCATATCTGTTCTTTATCTCTCATGACAAGACTACAATAAACAGAACTTTATTTCTTACAAAACTTATTTTAATGCAAATGTGTATCATCTAATAAAAGCCAGTTATTTATACCTGTTATAGAAATGAATGATCACAATAATTGTGGGAATGTGTATGAAGGTACAAATATGGACACTAACATTCATATATACATCTTGCTGACTAGACTAGCTCATTAGCTTGCCGGGAGCTGATAATGGCGAATTAAGAAATGCTGAACAGGGAGGAAATGTTTCATGAACCAGGTGAAGCAAAGGCCAATAAGTAGCATGTTTAGCACAACTCTTTTAGATTTATTTAATTTATTTTCAAGGGTGCCTACATGTATGTTTGTATGCCACGTACATGAAGTGCTGAGTGGGGCAGTAAAGGGCTTTGGCTGCCCTGAAGCTACAGTTACAAACAGTTGTGAATCACCATGTGGGTTCTGAGAATCGAACCTGGATTCTCTGGAAGAGCAGCCAATGCTCTTAACTGTTGAGCCATCTCTCCAGCCTGTTATATGTTTAAACAGTAAAAGCAGGCAATGCTAATGACATTTATTGAAGACTTCCAGTCATTCACTGTGCTAAGTATTTTAGAAGAATTCTCTTTTGATTGTCAATTACAATCCTATGAGGTAACAACTGTTTTTATGAATCAGATAAGGAAATAGAAACTTAAAGAGACTTGCCTTAAGAAACATAACCATAAGGATAAAATTTCATTAAACTTGAGAATGTAAGCTCTCTGTCAGGTCAAATTTGCCAGTAGCATGACTTGTTTCAATTATGATTCGTAGTTTTGAATCAATTTCTGCTCATTTATCTGAAATTTCCAGTTATATAAATAACTGGTTCTTATAGATTATCTGAGTCTTTTCAGACAGATCTTCCTGGTTACATCAGTTAATCTGTGTGTAGAGCAGGCAAGAAGATCCATGCACAAAATCCTGTTGCTATTAAATCCACTCCTTTCTTGGGGTTTCTTTTTCTACAGTTCTCTGCTGCTTCTACCCACGGGATCTTGAAATATCACTGTTGGGATTTGTGCTCCCCTGCCTGAAAAATACTGCACTCATAGCTTCTGCTTCAGTAGAGGAGAAAAAATTTCAGCTTCTAGCTTTCTATTTATTTCTATATTGGTCTTCCTACCTTGTTTTTTTTTTAAATAGATGAATACAATGCCATTCATTAAGGTAGCCCAATTGTGAAAATAAGTCAGTGTCTGTCCAAGATGTTTCCCTTTTTAAGTATTTGTTACGATTTTTTATTATAAAATAAGAAATCCTTTGGACATTGAATTTGAGCAGTGTACTAAAATAAGGGAAACCTCAGTATGTAATGTGAGAATACTTTCGCATTTCTCTAGAAATTCTGTCTTTTCCTGTCTTGCCATATTAGTATCTAGAACACGCAGAGTCAGAAGAAAGATCTCACGCTTTCCTCCTAAGGCACTCATCTGCTTAGTTTTTATCCCATGGTCTGAGCAGGCTTCTGTTGATAGGAACCTGTTTCCAGGAACAGCTTAAGGTGAGATAATCTTAACTGAGCTTAATAGGGTCCTCTCTCTCTCTCTCTCTCTCTCTCTCTCTCTCTCTCTCTCTCTCTCTCTCTCACACACACACACACACACACACACACATGTTCATAGTTTTTTCTGCCCATATTTGAAAATTGAACTGTCTTTACACATTCCACAGAAATTGATAAACTAATGCTTCAGGGTTTTAAAATTTTTATTCCTTGAAAACTTCATTCAATGAGTTTTGACTACATTTACCCCTCCCCTCAGATGTGCCTCCAACTTTCCTGCCCATCTGTGGATGTTTGAATGAGAGTAGCCTACATAGATTCATATGTGTAAATGGTCGGTCCCGAGTTGGTGGAACTGTTTGGGAAAGATTGGAGGAGGTGTGTCACTGGGGATGGCCTTTGAAGATTCAAAAGCCCACACCTGGCCCAGTGTCTGTCTCTCTCTTTGCCTGCTGCTGTGGATTTGGGTGTAAAACTCTCAGTCACTGTTTCAGGGTCTTATCTGCCCACTTTCCACTATGATAGTTATGGAAGCCCCTAATTAAATGCCTTTTTTTTAAAAAAAAAATAGGAGCTACCTTCGTCACAGTGTCTTTTCATAGCAGTAAAATAATAACTAAAATATAACCCAACTTTGTGTTTTCTCCCCTGCCCCCCCTACATGGAGTTAGGAAGTACCTAACTAAAACATGAAGTACCATCCGTAGCTGAGGAGCTATTGGCAATTTAAAACTGCAGGGAGAGGGAGAGTCGGTTGTTTTAGTACTCCAAGATTTTTTTGAGTATCAATGCTGTAAAAGCTGTAATGTGGATCAGATTTTCTCCCTAATCAAATCTGATTGACTTTATTCCAGAATGTCCCTGAGAAGAGAGAGTTTTTCTTAAAAAAAAAAGGGGGGGTGTTTTCAGACCCAGAAAGACAAATATAAGATGTACTCACTCATAAGTGACTTTTAGACACAAAGCAAAGAAAAATCAGCCTACAGTTCACAACCCCAGATAATCCAGACAACAAAGAGAATCATAAAAGAGACATGCATGTATCTAACCTACATGGGAAGTAGAAAAAGACAAGATCTCCTGAGTAAATTGGGAGCATGGGGACCTTGGGAAAGGGTAGAAATAGAGGGATAAGGAAGGAAGGGAAATGGAGGAAAAATATATAACTCAATAAAAACAATAAAAATAAAATAAAAGGGGTGTTTTGCTTGTCTGGAATGACTTTTTATGTAAATTCTCTCTTAAAGATTAGAAATACTAGTCTAGAAATATTAGTTCAGACCTATTTGTTAAAATTGAAGTATGAGGTACAGGGATTTCTTGAACTCATTTACTCTCTTTAGTGAAATGTTTGATTTTTATTTTGTCATTTCTTTAATTTAGTGAGTGATCTTGACCCTAACTCAAGTTGAAGTTACAATGATGTAATGCTTTTGAAAGGCCTTTCTGTCTCAATCTTAAATTTATATGGGGGCAAACCAGGTCACTCTTTCATCTTAAGATACAACTAAATAACCTTGAAGCTCTCAGTCAAGCTGTGTTGTGTTTCTGTAGTTTAGGGAAATTGGACAATTAATCAACATCTCTAAGCCTCAATTTTTTCATAATAACACCACCTATGATAGCAGGCAATAAAGCTCAGTGGATCTCAGTGTCTTGCTGGTGTCTCATTGTGCCTAAATTCATACCCTCAGTTCCTCTCTCTTCCCAGAAGTCCTGCTTAACCTATCCTGCCTAGCTATTGGCTGTTCAGCTTTTCATTAAACCAATCACAATGATACATCTTCATACAGTGTACAAATATTCTGCAAAAATTAAGTTATAGAATGCTGATGTTAAATGATCTAAGAAGAGAGAAATTAGTATTGCCAGGAATAAAATAAAAGTTTCAGACAAGGGGAGTTTAATTGGAAGTGTGATAGTGGGAAGAGAAAGTGGGCTTGATCTCTAATAAAGAAACTGTGGGTTTTGAAGGAGTTTAGAAATGTATGACCATAAGGTGGTACAAGACATTGGTATTAATTGTCGGTGATTTTTCAAGGTGAGGGTGAAGGAAGAATAATGTATCCAACCTGTATTATATATTGAAACAAGAATATTGAAGACACTTAAACTGCTAATAGGCCTCAGGATAGAGATTAAATATATAAGACAGATGATAAAATTATCTAAAGTTGGAAAAGAAGAAACAATTTAATAATAGTAGAAACTGAGCTGTCCAGTTGCAATAGAGATTTTTTTTTTAATCTTTCAGTTCTGTTCCCTTTTATTGAGTAATAAAACAGATAGAATTGAGTATCCTTTAGGGGTTTATCTATGGATTGTTTGTTACAAATGTGACTGTATTTAAATCACTTCTCTAATACAAGAATGTGATATGAGAGAAAGTTTGAGACATAGATACATTTTAAAGAAAGTTCCTTTAAAAAAAATCACATTTATTTGTGCCTGAGGAGGGCATCATGCACCATGGAGTTGGTTGTTTTGTTCTACCATTCAGGTCTTGGGCATTGTAATTAGACTGTCAAGCTTGGCAGCAACCATATTTACCTGCTGAGCCATCTCTCTGGCTGGAGTGAGTTAAGTTTGAATTTAATTCCTTCCTATTTTGAAAAAGTACTTTTTGTTAAGTTTAAGTAGTATAAATTCATACTTACATAATGTGTTCAATCTACAAGGCATGTTTACAAACACACTCCCTTATGAATCTTAGATGTTTTTGAAAATTAGCAGTTGTAAACTTGAGATAAGCTACTACATGTGTTGGACTGTTATGACAAAATTCAATTGTGTTTTGAATACCCATAGGGCTTTTATACTTCAAAAACAGAATTTCTGACCTTGAGTAGCTTGTAATTAGGTATTAGAGATTAATCTAAGTTCATAGTAGGCTTAGTAAAACATTGGGATATATAACATATCTAATATTTATATATTTTTTCAGTTTTGTGTCAAAAATATGAGTTCTCATTGTTTTCTATCACTCTAGCATGTACATATGGTGACAATCGCAAATCACTCAGTGAGAAAGAGTGATAATGGTAGTTATTGAGAATTTTTATGTTCTTTCATTAGCATGGAAAGTTGAAACATTACCCCCCAAATACATAGATAATTATATATTGATTTAAAAATTATTCTAAGGATTTTATTTCACAGTAAAAAAATTGTTATAGCTGTTAATGTTTTTAAAATATAATTTTTAAAGAAAATACTGCTTATATGTAGAAGATATTGAACTTAAAAAATCCTAGATATTTAGTCACAGCCCAAAGTTTAGTGAAGGACAGAAAATGAAAGACATAATCCCTGCTCATAAAGGAGCTTGGAATTGATTTGGGGAGACCCAAAAATACTGCGGTCATCCTTCAGTCATATTGAGTAAAAGCTGAACTGCTGTTGCTTTAGAATCTTGGCACATGTTTCTTATAGCAGTGAAGCTGTAGCCTGGGATTTGAGGGAGGAGTGGGTGAGTTGGCTATATATAAAGCAATACTAACAATGGGAACCTCATTTCTTTGTATGTATAAATAGCTTTCCCACTAATATATTTTAGAAGATACACTTTGAAAAGAGATACTTTTGCGGCTTCAGTCACAAAACAAACATGAAAGTTCTGAGACATGTAAACAAATT
This sequence comes from Myodes glareolus, assembly GCF_982192425.1. Lineage (NCBI taxonomy): Eukaryota > Metazoa > Chordata > Mammalia > Rodentia > Cricetidae > Myodes > Myodes glareolus. Next base: position 44,506,760 of record NC_142027.1, on the reverse strand, counting down.
TGTTTTTGAATACTAAATTCTGATGGGATTTTGTTGTCAGAGCTACAGCAGAAAGTGATGACATCAGCTCTGGTCTCCTAATAGAATTCTAACAGTTGTAACTCCTGTAGTTTTACATAAACATTAAAGTTCATTAATTTATTCTGCTGTTAGTGGCGATTATATAAACCAGTTAATTTCCAAGGTAGTAATACAATTTTCTCTTACCAAGTACTTTACATAATGGAAAATATGTTACTGAAAAACACTGAATACAACCTTTGTTTTGGGGACTTTAAAAAATTAATATATTTCAGAATTACAACTAAATATATAAATGATGATATTATAAACTTATTAGTCATTATTGCTATTATACATCAGTTATTTATTTTTATTTACTTTGTATCTAAACTCTTTCTTTCTGCATGGATTGGAGACTTTCTTCATTTAAAAGTTAGTCATTCTGCAAATGTTTACTGATGCTATTCCAGACATACAACCTAAGTGATTGTATCATTTTTCCTGCTTTTTCTTTATTGAAAATAGTTTTTTATATAAAATATTCCGATTAGTTTCTCCTCCCACAACTCCACTGAGTTCCTTCCCATCTTATACTAACAATTATTAACTAAACTTTTAAAATGTACTCTTTATCAACTTCTTACATGTCTATAATGAATTTTAGTTCCTTTTACCCCTATTACCCCATTTCATTTCCTCCCCACACCCAGCATACTTCATAACCTGTTGTACAGTATTGTCCTCTGAACCTAATTTTTCAGGAGCTCTGCTGAGCTTGCTCACAAAAGGTCACCACAGCTGGGCCGTTTGACTACTATTTACTTTGCCTCATAGAAAGGTGGGAGGATCATAAAACCATAACCTGAGCATCTAGCTATCCCTTCCAACCCATCTTATACAGTTCTTCCCTAATTGCACTGGGTCTTGCAGAAATAAGGGGAAGGGATTCTATTTATGCAGCCATGGAGGAGTTGTCATTTATGCTGGGTACACACCTTCCAGTGTAGTATTTAAAGTCACCTATGCTCCTGCCCATAACCCCTTTCCCATTGCTCTCGTTAGTAAGCTTTAAAAACTCATTGGTTCTCCTAGGTAAACTAAGGTGGAGCTCTACCTTGGTTTGTTGGGACCTTAGGAGGAGGGGTGGATGTTTGTTTACAAGTCTTCCAGGGAAGAAATTTTAGCAACATACCCTCTGCACTACGAAAACAATTCACCAGGGAGGAGGCTTCAGTTCAGTTCCAGCTTGATTTCTCCACTTCCTGTGACCAAAGTGTGTGTTGTCAGCAATAGGATATTACTATCACTTTCTGATTGGCAGCTGAGAACAATTTCATGGTCCATATTGTTTCAGTTGTCTTTACAAGATTACAAGCTGACTAACAGCTCATAGGGCAGTATCACACATCTGGTACTAGGATTTTTGTTTAATAAACTATAACTTCTGAGAGGAAAGAGTACCTCCATTCCAACATTAATTTTCTTTCATTTTATTAAGCTTATAAAATTATAGGTTTCTATATGGCTCTTTAAAACTCTTTACTCTTTGCTATCTGTCACTCCAAACCCTCCTCTGTTCTACCTTTCCATTCCCCTCTACACTTACACCTCTCGTCCCATTATTTTCCTTTCTTTATAACACAGGTCTGCCACTATCCTCCTTAGGCCTTTCCCCTGCCCCAATGGCCATTTTAAAGTTTTTCTGGCTTCTACAGACAACTCTGAAGTTAAGCAGAAATCTAAAGGTTTGACATATGATATTCACATATGATAGAGAAAATGTAGCATTTGTTTTTCTGGGTTTGTGTTACCTTACTCAGTATAATATTTTGCCAAGTGAATCCATTTACCTGCAAGTTTTATAATTTCGTTTCTCTTTGTAGCTGAATAGTATTCCATTGGGTATATATACCACATTTTCATATTAATTGACTCCAATTACAAGTTATTATAAATAAATCTGTAGTGAACATAGATGACCAAGGACGTCTATAGTTTGATATGAGCCTTTGGAATCCATGTTTAGGAGTAGTGTATCTGAATCATATGGTAGTTCTATATCTAGTTTTTGAGGAACCTTCACACTAAGTTCTACAGCGGCTGCACCAGTTTATACTCCCATCAGCAGTGAATAGGGAACGATTTCCCCCACATTCTCACCAGTATTTGTTGTCATTTTTTTCTCTTGATTTTAGATGTTCTTACTTCGGTAAGATGAAGCCTCAAAATAGTTTTATTTTGTATTTCCTTGATAGTCGAGGATGGTGAATACTTTAAAAATATTTTTCAGTATTTCTTCATTTGAGAGCTCCCTGTTCAGTTTCTAGCCCATTTTCAAAACTGGTTTTCTTGGTGTTTTTGAGTTCTAGACGTTCGTCCTCTGTCTGATGTATAGCTGGCAAAGATTCCCATTCTGTAGGCTGCCTCTTCATTTGATTCAGTTTCCTTTGCAGTGTAGCAGCTTTTGAATCTCATGAGGCTCCACTTGTGGATTGTTGAACCTATTCCCGGTGGGACCCAGATCCTGTTCAGAAAGTCCTTACCTGAGCCTATATCTTTACTCCTTCTCTGGAATTGTCAGCATCTTAGATTTGACACTAATGTTCTCTGTCTGTTTGGAATTTGCTTTTATGCATGGTAAAAGATAAGGATTAGTTACTTTTCCACATGTGGATATCCAATTTTCTAGCATTTATTAGAGATACTTTCTTTTTTCCAATGTGCATTTTTGACATCTTTGCCAAAAATCAGGTGCCTTTAGGTGTGCAGATATATCTGGATCCTCAATTGTATGTCATTGATTGATGTATCTGTTTTTACGCCAGTACCATCATGCTATGTTTATTACTGTGGCTCTGTAGTAAAACAGGTATGGTGATTACTCCAGCAGTGTTTTTATAATTCAGGAGTTTTTAAAAGCTATCCTGGGTCTTTTGTGCTTCCATGTGAATTTTAATATAGGTGGGGCAACCAGACTAGGAGAATTTTGGAAAGAGGTAAGGCAGAGAGTCAGTAACCACCCAGGCACTGAGGAAGCAAGATGAGAATGCTGCACTGAGAAAAGGTACCAAACCACATGGCTAAACATAGATAAGAATTATGGATTAATTTAAGTTGTAAAAGCTAGTTAATAATAAGCTTGAGCTAATAGGCTGAACAGTTTATAATTGATATAAGCCTCTGTCTGTTTCTTTGGGACTGAACAACTACAAGACCAGGTGGGACAGAAACTTCTGTCAACACTTTAAGAGTCTTTTGCCAATTTCTGTGAAGAATTGCATTAGAAGTTTGATGGGGATTGCATTGTATCTGTAGATTGCTTTTGGGAGGATGGCCATTTCACAATAGTAATCCCACAAACTCATTACTAAATAATTTCTAAAAGATCCATTTATGAAAGTGTGTGTATGGTGTGTGCTTGTGTGGTATGTGAGCGTTCATGTATCAGGAGGATTACACCATTCCTTATTCTCTTGAGACTGTCCTTCACTGAATCTGTATTTGCAGCCAGAAAGCCCTAGCAAATCCATCTTTCTACAATTGCTCCCCTCAGTGCTGAGTTAATAAGTGCCTGTGTGACCACATGGGGCTTTAAATATGGGTGCTAGAGACGAAAACTCAGATCTTCGTGCTTGTGCAGGAGTGTTCTCACCACTGAGCCATCTCCCTAGTTCCCTAGAGAGTGTTGGAAGTCTCTTTTATTTCTTATTTTCTTATGTGAATCTTTTCAAATTCTTTAGTTGCTGAAATAGTTTGAACCTATAAAAACAAAGCTAAATAATAATGATAGGTCTTTTTCCTAGTTTTAATAGGAATTATTATAGCTTTTGCTATTTATTATGTGCATTGCTATTTTTGATAACATTTGCCATCTTTGGGTAGTTCTCTTTTAATTGTATTTTTATAAGGTGTTGTATTAACTATTAAAGTTTATCAGATGGCTTTCTAGAAACCATTAATAACATGTTTCGATTCTTCAATTTGTTGATGTAATACTGTCAATATAATCCTGACATTGAATTATTCTTGTGTTAATTTAGATGAGATTAGGTAGTTCATTGCATATAGTACTGAGTTTTGCATTCTTTTGAATTATATCATGTACTTTTGCCATATTTATCATCATCTTATACCTTTCCTTTATTTTCCCTTCTCCAACTCACTTCTGGGAATCTCCTTCCTTTTTCTAATCTCCTTTCTGCTTTCATATCATGTGTGTGTGTGTGTGTGTGTGTGTGTCTGTGTCTGTGTGAGTATGTGTGTAAGTGATTTTGTGTACATATAAAGAATTATAGAAACTAAAAATTATAGGAAACACGGTATTTGACTTTTTATATTTGAGTTAATTTACTTAATATTATTACCAAATGCATCAATCATTCCCCTCCAAAGGATATAATTTCATTCCTTATGGCTGAATAAAACTCCATTGTGTATATGTCATATTTTCTGTATACATTCACCTATTAGCAGATACTTAGACCAATTCTATGTCTTGGCCACTGTGAGTAGAGCTGTAATAGACATGTATATTCAGGTATCTCTGTGGTTTAGAGTCCTTCAGGTCCTTTATAAGTGATATAGCTGAGTCATATGACAGATCTATTTTTAGTCTTAATTTTTTTTTGAGGACACTCCATATGGATTTCCACAGTGTTCGTACCAATTTACCTCCCCATCGGCAGTGTATAAGGATTTTAATTCCCTAGCATCTTCTCTAACAACTGTTGTTCCTTGTTTATTCAGTGATAGCCATTTAAATTGACGTTCATTTCCTGATGGCTAAGGATGTTGAATATATTCCCATATGTTTTCTGGATTTGGGGGGCCTTAACAATTGAAAACTATCTGTTTGTTATCCCCTATTTATTAATTAGCTTTTTATTGTTTTGTTTTTATGAGTTCTTTATATATCCTAGATATTAATCCTCTGACAGATGTATAGATAGCAAGATTTTTCTCTTGTTTGAAAGGTTGTATTCAATTAACTGTTTATTTTACTGTGAAGAAACTTTTTAACTTTATGTAAACTCATTTTCAGTTCTTGGTAGTATTTCCTGAGCAATTACAGACTCTTCTACTTAATTTCAACTATCAACTTGACATAGACTAGAGTTATTTAAGGGAGTTTCAATAAGGGCATTGTCCCCATCTTATTGACTTGTGGGCATGTCTGTATGTCATTTTCTTGATTACTAATTGATGTAGTATGGTTCAGTCCACTGTGAGAGGCACTATCCCTAGGCCTCTCACATACATACATACATACATACATACATACAGTTAGTCCTGAACTGTATAAGAAAGCTAGCAGAGCAGAAGCAAGTGAGCACAGTGAGAGCTAGCCTCTAAATACTTTTCCTCCATGGTTCCAGCCTCTGCTCCGGCTTGAGTTTCTGCTCTGCCCTGATTTCCCTCAATGATGGGTTGGGGTTGGAAGCGAAAGAAAGCTGAATAAACTGTTTCCTCCAAGATGCTTTTGGTCATTGTGTTTATCACATTAACAGAAGGCAGACTGGAACAGAGTACATTCTAGAAAGGTTTTGCCTCTGTTTATATCTGAGGTGTTTCCCACTAATAGTTTTAGAATTCTAAGATTGATTTAATTTTTATTTAAATGTCTATGTCTGTGTGGGGGCTTGTGTACATGTATGCAGGTATCCAAAGAGACCTGAAGAGGGTGTTGAAGCTCCTGGAGCTGGAGTTACAGTAGGTTTGAGTCCTTTAAAATAGGTTCTGGGAACCAAACTCAGGTCCCGTTTGACAGCAAGTGCTCTTAACTGATGAGCCATTTCTCTAGGTCCCCAGAATTTCAAGGCTTACATTATTATCTTTTAAAAATATTTTCTTTGAGTTTTTGAGACAGGGTTTCTCTGTGTATCATCCTTCCAGTCTTTGCCCTAAAGCTGTTTGTATGTGACAACAAAGTGAGCTTTTTATTTTATTTTATTATTTTATTTATTTATTTATTAAAAATTTCCACCTCCTCCCCATCTCCCTTTTCCCTCCCCCTCCCCCCCTCCCCGTCCCTCTCTAGTACTAAGAGCAGTCAGGGTTCCCTGTTCTGTGGGAAGTCTAAGGTCCTCCCCACTCCATCCAGGTCTATAAAGGTGAGCATCCAAACAAACCAGGCTCCCACAAAGTCAGTCCATGCAGTAGAATCAAAACCCAGTGCCATTGTCCTTGGCTTCTCAGTCAGTCTTCATTGCCAGCCACATTCAGAGTGTCCATTTTGATCACATGCTCCATCACTTTCAGTACAGCTGGCCTTGGTGAGCTCCCATTAGATCAGTCCCACTGTCTCAGTGGGTGGACGCACCCCTCGTGATCCTGACTTCCTTGCTCATGTTCTCCCTCCTTCTGCTCCTCATTTGTACCTTGGGAAAGCATCTTTAACAAATGGTGCTGGCATAACTGGATGTCAACCTGTAGAAGAATGAAAATAGATCCATATCTATCACCATGCACAAAACTTAAGTCCAAATGGATTAAAGACCTCAATATTAATCTAACCACATTGAATCTGATGGAAGAGAAAGTGGGAAGTAGTCTACAAGACATGGGCACAGGAGACCACTTCCTAGGTAGAACCCTAGTAGCACAGACAATAAGAGCAACAATGAATAAATGGGACCTCCTGAAACTGAGAAGCTTCTGTAAAGCAAAGGACACTGTCAGTAAGACAAAAAGGCAACCTACTGATTGGGAGAAGATCTTCATCAACCCTTCATCAGACAAAGGACTGATCTCCAAAATATACAAGGAACTCAAGAAACTAGACACTAAAACTCTAATGAACCCAATTAAAAAATGGGGTACTAAACTGAACAGAGAATTCTCAACAGAAGAACTTCGAATGGCCAAAAGACACTTAAGGTCATGCTCAACATCCTTAACAATCAGGGAAATGCAAATCAAAACAACTTTGAGTACCACCATACACCTGTCAGAATAGCTAAACTCAAAAAGACCAATGAGAGCCTATGCTGGAGAGGATGTGGAGTGAGGGGAACTCTCATCCATTGTTGATGGGAATGCAAACTTGTGCAGCCACTTTGGAAATCAGTGTGGCGGTTTCTCAGGAAACTGGGAGTCAACCTCCCTCAGGACCCAGCAATTCCACTCTTGGGAATATACCCAAGAGATGCCCGATCATACTACAAAAGCATTTGTTCAACTATGTTCATAGCAGCACTATTTGTAATAGCCAGAACCTGGAAACAACCTAGGTGCCCCTCAATAGAAGAATGGTTAAAGAAGATGTGGAACATATACACATTGGAGTTTTACTCAGAGGTAAAAAACAATGACATCTTGAATTTTGCATGCAAATGGATGGAAATAGAAAACGCTTTACTGAGTGAGGTAACCCAGACCCAAAAAGAGGAATATGGTATGTACTCACTCATAAGTGGATTCTAGTCATAACTAAAGGACATTGAGCCTATAATTAGTTATCCTAGAGAAGCTAAATAAGAAGATGAACCCAAAGAAAATCATATAGATATCCTCCTGGATATTGGAAGTAGACAAGATTGCCAGGCAAAACTTGGGGGCACGGGTATGTGTGTGGGGGTGGGGGGATGTAAGGGGAGATGGGTAGAGGGAAGGGAGAAGGGGAGGATTCAGGAGAGCTTGGGGGAATGGGATGGGTGGGATGGAGGAAGGGTGGATATGGGAGCAGGGAAGTAAATATCTTAATTAAGGGAACCATTTTAGGGTTTGCAAGAGACTTGTCAATAGAGGGGTTCCCAGGTCTAAGGAGAGGTCCCCAGATTGTTCCTTGGGCAGCAGAGGAGAGAGTGCCTGAACTGGCCTTGTCCCATAGACACACTGATGAATATCTTGCATATTTTTATTTTTTTAAAAATTTATTTATTTATTAAAAATTTCCACCTCCTCCCATTTCCCTCTCACTCTCTCCCCTCCTCCTCCCCCTCCCTCTCCAGTCCTAAGAGAAGTCAGGGTGCCCTGCCATGTGGGAAGTCCAAGGCCCTCCCCCCCTCCATCCAGGTCTATAAAGGTGAGCATCCAAACATATCAGGCTCCCACAAAGCCAGTCCATGCAGTGGAATCAAAATCCAGTGCTATTATCATTGGCTTCTCAGTCCGCCCTCATTGTCGGCCACATTCAGAGAGTCCAGTCTGATCACATGCTCAGTCTCTGTCCAGCTGGTCTTGGTGAGCTCCCATTAGATCAGGCACACTGTCTCAGGGGGTGGACCAACCCCTCGCTGTCCTGACTTCCTTCCTCATCTTCTCCCTCCTTCTGCTCTTCATCTGGACCTTGGGAGCTCAGTCCAGTGCTCCAATGTGGTTCTCTCTCTCCATCTCCATCCATCGCCAGATGAAGTTTCTATGGAAATATGCAAGATATTCATCAGTGTGGCTATGGGAGAAGGCCAGTTCAGGCACTCTCTCCTCTGCTGACCAAGGACCTAGCTGGGGACATCTCCTTGGACACCTGGAAACCGCTGTAGAGCCAAGTCTCTTGTCAACCCTAAAATGGTTCCCTTAATTAAGACATGGGGTACTGAACTGAACAGAGAATTCTCAACAGAAGAAGTTCAAATGGCCAAAAGACACTTAAGGTCATGTTCAACCTCCTTAGCGATCAGGGAATGCAATCAAAACAACTTTGAGATACCATCTTACACCTGCCAGAATGGCTAAAATCAAAAACACCAATGATAGCCTATGCTGGAGAGCACTTATCCATTGCTGGTGGGAATGCAAACTTGTACAACCACTTTGGAAATCAGTGTGGCGGTTTCTCAGGAAACTGGGATCAATCTACCTCAGGATCCAGCAATTCCACTCTTGGGAATATAACGAAGTGAGGTTTTTATAGGCAATGAACAAATGGTTCTGCTTTAAAATCTAATCTAGTATATGTCTTTTGGTTAAGAGATTGAAAGCATTAACATATGCAGTTATAATTTAAAGGCAAGCATTTAGTCCCTCTATTCTATTGTTTGTACTGTTTGTTTCTTTCTTTCACATTTCTCTATCCCGTACACTGTATTCTTTCCTGAGGCTTCATGGATGTTCTATATTTTCTCTATCGTATATAGGGTTCCTTTGAGGGTCTTCTGTAGCTCTGGTGTAATGGTCATGAATTCCTTTAGTTTGTGTCTATTTTCTTTCTCCTTCCATTTAGAAGGACAGCTTTGCTCTATAGTGTAACCTGAGTTTGCAGTTATTTACTTGATCATCCCATGCCCTCCTAGCTGTAGACTTTCTATTGAGAAACCTGCTCTTATTCTAACAGACTTGCTGATAATGTGACTTGGTGTTTTTCTCTTGCAGCTTTCGATTTACTTTCTTTGTTGTGTTTACTTAGTGTTTTAACTGTAATATGACATGGGAGGTTAATTTCTGGTCCTGTCCAACAATCTACATGTATCCTCTAGCCTGGTGGCTGTCTCTTTCCCTATGTTAGGGAAATTTTCTGCTATACTATTCCTTTAGCATGATATTTTTCTTCATCTATGTGCATAACTCGTAAGTTTGGCTTTTAAAATGATGTTCCATAAATCTCATATGCCCCACTTATATTTTTAAAAATTGTCAGAATATTCTAATTCATCTACTTGGTTATGATAGTCTTTTCTCCACTTGATTCATTGTATAGGTGAGACTTTCTACTGAGTTTATCATTTGACTTAATTGAACTTTCCATTTCCAGTTTTTTTCAATGTTTCTCTCTCTATTGAATTCTAATTTTTTTATATCGACTTCCTTTTTTCATTATGTTGTTGGCTTGAGTTCTATTTTAATCCATTCAGGAGTTTATTAATGTGCCTCTTTTGAATTTTTTGATTTTTGTTTCGGAGACAGTATCTCACTTGTAGTTCTGGATAACAGGGAACTCACAATGTAGACCAGACTGGCTTTGAACTCATGAAGAAGCTGCCTGCCTTAGCATTCCAAGTGCTGTAATTAAAGACATGTACCACCTTGACTAGCCTATTTATGCCTTCTCTCTTTTTTAAAGCCATATTTAATATTATTCTTTTAAAGTTTTATCTTTTGATTTTTAATTCTTTTATTTTATACGTGTTGACTATTTTATGTGTATAAGTGTTTTGCTTGCATGTATTCATGTGTATCATGTACATGCCTGGTGCCATGGAAGCCAGAAGAGGGCACTGGATCCCCTAGTACTAGAGTTAAGACAGTTTTGAGCTGCCATGTAGTTGCTGGGAATTTAACCCAGGTCATCTTGACCATTGAGCCATCTCTCTAGCCTTGTTTTTATTTTTAATTTTCAAATTTACTCTCATTGAAGGAAATTACTATGGAATTATAACTTTTTGCAGTGGTGCAGTGTTTTGATTGCTCATGTTTCTGCTTTTGTTTATTTGTTTATGTTAGGATTGTGTTCCTGTGTTCAGATAGCCAGTTAGATTTGTTTTCATTGCTTACATTCTTTAGTGGAAGTGTTTGCAATGTTCAAGTTGCAGTAGGTTGTAATAGTCCTTTTCCCACTGGACTAGTGGCATATCTTACTTGTCAGATCCTAGGCCATATCTTCAGTGCACAGACTCTAACCCTGGCATTACTCCAAGAGCAGAATTCTACCTGCATAAATAATACAATCAAAGGATAGGCCCATTATCATAATACATCAATAATTAATTAAAACTCAACTGTCTTACCAGTTTCAAAATTTTAATAATTTTAGTAAATATAGGAACATAGTATTATGTGTACAAAAATACTATAGAATACTATAGAAAGGTACAGAGTAAGACTAGCAATTAGTTTTAGAATGAGAAACGGGGATATGGAGGTGGATAAAACAAATAGAAGTGGGGACAGCAGAGACAAAGGGAGGAGTATAGGTGGAATGAAAAGAGAGAGTTAAAAAAAATACGATCAGGAAATCTAAAACCATCAACAGGTTTGGGAAGGCTGATGAAGGGACCCTGTTCCCAGGCTCTAGGACAGCCTGTGTTGTTTAGGGAGAACCCACCAAAAGGCAAAAGGAAAAGAGGAGGAGTAACACTGAACATGAAATGAGAGAACCGAAATGAAGCAAAAAGCTGGGCTTGACAGTACAGTCTGAATGTGATTTCTCACCTAGGTGCTGTTCTAGTCTAGCTTAGACATTCTTTTTAAGGATTGCAGATGCCAGGCATCCTCCTGGGTAGTCTTTGCTGGTCAGACTATGAATGCTGGTCATACCGCAGGACTGTTTTTTATGTCCCGTTAAGAATGCTGGTCGTGCCTTTGGGCGGTGCTTCTCAAGATCAAGGATATCTTCAAAAGTGGAGTCTGTGTTCTACTCCAAAGGTAAACTAGTAGCTGGATATGGTGGTGTCTGCCTTTAATCCCAGAATTTGAACAGAGGCAGGCAGATCTCTGTGAGTTCAAGACATGCTTGGCCTACCCAGCAAGCTATGTAGTTAGACCCTGTCAAAAAAAACAAAATAAACTAAGACGACTTAGGTCATAATTCTACTTCACTGAATAGGGTGTAGTTCTTATCTAAAGCTTTTCCCCTCTGCAGTTCAGGTTTTGGATTTTAAACTCACAATACTTGTTCTATGTACTAGGAGCACTGTTCTGGGAGAGTTACCAAGCTGCCCACTAAACCGGACTCTTTAGAAAATGGTTTTGATGCTTCCCCCATCTTGAGCAAAGAGGAGAGGGTTTTCTTGGTATCTCATCCCTCTGCTAAGTGCAGTTGACATCGTCGGCCTTTATCTCCTCTCCCTTTAAGATGTCTGTGTTCAGAGCATACTGCAGATTTCTCATGCTCCCTGGCTTTTGCTGCCATCTGCAGTTGCTCTGGCTCTCTGAGATGGCTTCTCTCTCCAGGACAGATTCTGGACTTTTCTCCTGTATTGCCTCGCAAGTTTCTAATTTCACTTTTTTTCTGAAACTAGAGATTTCCTGCCATTCCCAGCCTCTTATTAAAACTGTTTTCCAACTATTCCCAGTTTACCCTCCACAGATTCTAGCCAACTAAGGCTGGGTGTTGTTCACCATCTTCTGCCCTCAAAGCTCTTGTTTAAATCCAACAGAGACACACTAAAATTTCTTTTTCTTTTCTATACAAAAGAAATATAGTGCCAATGATCTTTTAGCTTTATAGAGAAAATTTATTTTTATTTTTACTTTTTTCAACAATAATATATCTATTTAAATATTATAAGGAGATCATGCAATTAATCTGAAGAACCAGTCAGCATCACAAACTAATAAGCTTACAGAGGTTGTAGTGACATAAAGTACAGCATGCTCGTAAGAGTCCTTTGGAGAAATACCATTTGTAAAGAGACTTATATGATAAAAATTATGTTCATTTCTCTGTATCATGCATATAATTATTTTGAGAATAGATAGAAGTTCTTACAGTTTGAAGCTCAGACATATAAGGATCAAAATTTAAGGAGGGAAAATGGTTAAGTAAGTTAATTTTGATGTTAGATATGTATAAAGATATAGGAAGTATATGCATCTAGTCTATTTACTCCAGACTTAAAGATGATGCAATTATATATGACATCATACTTCTATTTCTGGAATAAACTATTTTAAATACATTTCATTATTGTCTTTATTAATGGATTAGATTACTAATGTCTTATTTAGCATTTTGTACTTATGTTCATTAATATTTTCCTTTACAATGCTTAAGATAACATAAAATTATATAAGTTGTACAATGTAATGAGTTTTCTCTAGTATTATTACCATAGTAAGAGTAGTATTTTATCTCTCAGGGTCTTTTGTTTTGTCTCCAGCTCATTCTTCTTCTGCTAATGAGCCCAGGATGGCGAGTTGGTTTGTTTTTGTCACTACAGGTTGTTTGCCTACTATTTGATTGTCTGACTACCTCACTAAAAATATGTACCTTATATTTATCACTAAAATGAAAATTGGGCAATTTAGGGAAGAACTTAACATTGAATTAATAGCAAGCAGATAAAAACTAAGCAAGTTAAGAAAACAATTTCAGCCCCAGGAAGTAAATAATTTGTGTGGCAGAAAAAGAGAGTAGCAATAGCACAGTGCAAGTAATTATGCTTTATTGGGGAGATAGACATTTAGCAAGAACATGTGCCTGTGTAATGGAGGGGGCGGTGAAGAAAAGAAAATTCTTTTCCTAAACGTTAGCAGCAACATAAAAACTCTTAAAATACATCAAGGAAAAGAACCAAAACAAATATCAGAAGAGAATAAAAATAATTAAATCTGAAAAGGAAGTTATTAAAGAACGATAGGACCGATGAGTTTTAATCATCACGAATTATTTGATTTGTTAAACTGCAGAACAGTGATAGAAAATAAAATTAGATGGGAGAGAAACAAGAAGGACACAAAACTGTAATGCATTAGTCATAATACTTTTAATAATCATTCACATTACCGAATCTATTAGTAATACCTTTTTACTGTTACATGGTATTTCATTTCATGGTTATATCACATTTTAAAATTCTTTTATTGATAGGCATCTGGGATATTTCTGATTTTCTACTATTATTATTATAACTACTAGTATCATAATTAAAAAATTATTTTGTGAACATATGCCTTAAATTTTTTGAGGTACTTATGCAGTGGAATTGCTAGGGCCTCATACAGGTATAAACGGTATATGTTTAATTTGTTTACAAATTATAAGATAGTCTTTTTTCTTTTTGAAGACAAAGTTTCTCTGTGTAACCCTGGCTGTCTTGGAACACACTCTGTAGAGAGGCTGGACCCAAACTCACAGATATCCACATGCCTCTACCTCCAAAATCTTGGAATTAAAGGTGTGTGCCACCACTGCCTGACTGTATGATAATTCTCTAAAGTGGTTACAAGATAATTTATTTTGTAATGTCACCAATAATGTTTCAGAGGTTATTCCATGGCCATTTTGCCCATTTTTTTCATTTAAAAGATAATTATAGTCATCCTTGTGGTCATGTAATAGTGTCTTGCTTTCGATTTTAATTTTTTCTTCCCTGACAGCTATTTCTACTCCTCTCTTTCAGACAGTTCGGCATGGTTTTCCTTATCAGCCCACAGCACTGGCCTTTGATCCAGTCCAGAAAATCTTGGCTATTGGAACAAGAACAGGTGCTATACGAATGTATCCTTAATTTTTGCTAATTGTTCATTCAAGTAAGTAAAGCATTTATTACCAACAAGTGTATTGTTTCCTTAAAATTAATAACTATTGCTAAAATCACTACTGTCAAATTTCTTAGTATAGTTTTTGCCTTTGAGATCACTGTTGATGTTCCTTCTTTAGCTTCTGTTATTGCTTACTTGTGTCGTTTTCTTTTTCTGATCAGTCTTGTTAGAAGTTTGTCAGTTATACACATTTCATTATTACTTAACTCTAGTCTATCAAAGTTTCTACTTTGATCTTTTTTGAAATTTACTTTGGGTTTAGTTTGTCCCTTTTTAGTTTCTTAAGGTAGAAGCAGTCATTAATTTGACAGCTTCTTTTATAATAATGTGCATATAGTGCTATAGACTTATTCCCAAATGCATTTTAACATAGTCTCCCTTTTTTGTAAATTAAACCTTTTATTTTAAGATTTACATTTAAGTATAAGAAATATTTTTGAGACATCTCGTGTATTCTCTGATCCAGTTTCTTTTACCTGTAATGTTTTATAAAACTGTTGTGTGATACCACATCTAGGAACCCGGAGAGATGACTCAGCTGCAAAAGTACTTGCTATTCTTACAGAGGTCCTGAGTTTGGTTCCTAGCATCAGTAGGGTGGCTCCTAATGGTCTATAATTCCTTTACAGAGGGTTTAGTGCCCTCTTCTGGCTTCTGAGGACAACAGGCATACACATGGTGCTCATACATTCATGCAGGCACTCATACATAAACATAGATGTAAAAAAAAATCTTAAGAACAATATTCTATACTTCTACAGTTACCTTATTTTGACAAAGAGACCAACAACACACATTGGTGCTGGCAAAACTGGTTAACAACATGTGCAAGAATGAAACTAGATTTTTCTCTCTCATCCTGCATAAAACTCAACTCCAGTATATCAAAGATTTAAATATAAGATTTGGTACCCCGAATCTGATGGAGGAGGAAGTAGGGAAAATATGTGAACTGATGGCACAGGAAAGGAACATTTATTCACTGCAAACAGGTGCAGTCACTATGATATCAGTGTGGAGATGCTTCTCAAAGCTAGAAATAGAGCTACTATATGATTGTCTGTACCCATACACCCAAAAAACTCTGTGGTGGTGGTTTAAATGGGATTGGCCCACAGAAGCTAATATATTTAAATGCTTGATCCCTCGTTGAAGTGTTTTGGGAAGTATTAGAAATGTGACCTTGCTAGAAGAGGTGTGTCACTTGAAGTTCAAAACCCCATGCCAAGTCGGGGCTTTCTATCTCTGCCCCCAACTTGTGGATCAGAAGTACTGTCTCAGTTCCTGTTTCAGCACCCTGCCTGCCTGCCTGCCTGCCTGCTACCATGCTTCCTGTTGTGATGATCAGGAATTCACCCTCTGAAGTGCAAGCAAGCCCCCAATTAAAGGCTTTCTTTTATAAGTTGCCTTGGTCATGGTGTCTCTACAGCAGTAGAAAAGGAAAAAGGAAAACTCTGTATCCTATTGTAGGGAAACTTGCTCATCGACACTCATTATGTCTCTAATCACAAGAGTCAGGAAAGGGAAACAACCTAGATGTCCATGAATAGATAAGGAATATGTAGTGTTGTGAGATATTAAGCTCTTTTGGCTTTTTGAGGGTCCTACCACCCAGCTCCCAAATAAATCACATGGAGGCTTATTATTACTTATGAATGCCCTGCCTTAGTGTGCTTGTTTATTGCCAGCTTTTCTTAAATTATTCCGACTACCTTTTGCCTCTGGGCTTTTATCTTTCTCTATTTTTGTTTACCTTTCTTGTCTTCTTTCTCCATGGCTTGCCGTGTAACTGGGTGGTTGGTTCCTGATGTCCTCCTCTCCTTGTTCTCTTGCTCCTCTCTAGCTCTCCTCCCTGAGTTCTCCTTCTATTTATACTCTCTGCCGGTTAGCCCCACCTATCCTTGCTCCTGCCTTGCTATTGGCTATTTATCTCTTTATTAGGATCATCAGATGTTTTAAACAGGCACAGTAACACAGCTTCACAGAGTTAAACAAATGCAGTGTAAACAAAAGTCACACACCTGAAAATAATATTTCCCAACACTATCATATGTTAAAAAATTGAATATTATTCATCTATTAAGAAAAATGAAGCTAAAATTCACAGGTGGGTAAATGAATCTTGAAATAATCATTTTATTTCTAAACAAATGACCTATATTTTTTTTCCTTTGTGAATGTTAGTTTTGTATCTCCAGATATGTGTGTTTCCTTTGCAATGCACATAGAGATTAATAAATTATTAAGGTGCTATATGGAAGGAGGACTTCAGGGAAGGGAGATAGAACACAGTGATATAAATGGTTAAAGGAAAATAATGGAACAGGAAGGGCTTAATGGGGTGGGTAATGGGAGGGCAGGGTAGAGAAAAGAATAAGAGAAAGGGATAAAGAATTCTAAATACTTTGAAAAAGTCATATGGAAACTTACCACTGCAGTAAGTTTCTAAAATATATATGTATTATGTATTACATATTACACATATGTAATAAGAGTTTAAATGGAGTCACCCTATAATTGAATAATAATGCCCCTGCTAGACCCCACAGACTAGCAGGATACAGTGCCATGAATTGGTTACTTCTTTTGGAGTTGTTGGCCATTGAGGTTCCATAGATTCTCCCAAACATTACAGATGATTGCCAAAGCTTTTTACCTTCCACAACCAGACAGTAAGTCCATATTACTGAAGATACTACCTAGTTGAGTCACAAGAGCACAGAGAAATCAAGATAACACGCACCTGGAAGTTTCACACCTATAGGCTAGGTTTCACCATCCTGGAAGATGCTATGCATGCTCTTGGAGTAGAAAAGCAATCATCTATATTATCCGGCTACAATAATGGTTGACTTGGTAAGACATGACCACTTGTGCAATAGTGGTGCATCCACTGGTATAATAATGGCATGAACAATATGGGAATAGCCAACCATTTTCTGCTTGGATTAAAGGTTCACTCCACTGATTGAAACCCATACCTGATACAAATATTGGGCCCATGAACCTGTGGTAGATAGGTCCAAGGACCTAGGGAAGAAACTACTACTATTACTCTGCTAAAAGACATAGTAGTAAACCAACTCCTAATGACTTATCATTCTTTACAAAGAT
The DNA here is from genome assembly GCF_982192425.1 of Myodes glareolus. Classification (NCBI taxonomy): domain Eukaryota; kingdom Metazoa; phylum Chordata; class Mammalia; order Rodentia; family Cricetidae; genus Myodes; species Myodes glareolus. The sequence continues at coordinate 44,489,504 of NC_142027.1, read as the reverse complement.
CAACATATCTCTTAAACCTCATTGGAACATATTTGCAGTAGATGAAATACCTCGACCAAAACAAAGTTGGTGAGGAAAGGGTTTATTTGGCTTACACTCTACATCACTGTTTGTCATTGAAGGAAGTCAGGACAGTAACTCCAACAGATCAGGAACCTGGAGACAGGATCTGGTGCAGAGGCCATGGAAAGGTGCTGCCTGCTGGCTTGTTCTTCATGGTTTGTTCAGACTGCTGTCTTATAGAACCCAGGACCACCAGCTCAGGGGTAGTACCACTCACCATGTGCTGGGTCCTCCCACATCAATCACTGATTAAGAAAATGCCTTACAGCCGTATTCTATGGAAGTATTTTTTTCAATTGAGGTTCCCTCCTTTCAGACAACTCTAACTTGTGTCAAATTGACACAAAACTAGCCAGGCCAGGGGAGAATATAAATAGAAAATGGAACTTTAGAGGCACTGAAGGGTGTATGTAGGTATGATGGGGAGGAGTGGAGGCTGGCTAAAGGTAGACAGAAAAGAGATGAAGATATGCTGTCAGGTGTCTTAGAACTACCAGACCTCTCAGCAGCTCTAGAGACATACAAACCTGGGCTGGGCACTCAGTGCTCTTTGCCAGTGATAAAAGAAAAATGAAGCCAGGTGGTGGTGCCATGTGGCTTTGACCCAAGAACTCAGGAGGCAAAGGCAGGTGGATCTCCGTGGGTTTGAGGCCTGCCTCGTCTACAAAGTGAGTCCAAGATAGCCAGGATTGTTACACCTTTCTTAAAAAAGAAACCCTGTATTATAACACATACACCCCACCCCACCCCCCAAAAAAGAGAAAGAAAGAAAGAGACAAAAAAAGAAGATCGAGAGAAAAGTGAAAGAGTATAGGGAGAAAGGGATGCATACACAGGACATAAAACTTATTGCTGAGTTCTATCTGACATCTCATTTGTTCCTTCTCTGGCTCCTAAAACCTGTCTTGCTACTGGAATTGCTCTGCAATGGGCAGTCCTGTTCCTGTACTCCTTATTTCTGAGGACTCCATGTCTCAGGATCAGGCTCTGCCTCTGAAGTTGGTTCTAGCTCTGGTTCCTGCTTGGTTTTGGCTATGCTTGCATCTTTCTAAAGCTCTGGCTCTCTTCTGGCTCTTATTTGGCTTGATGTCTGGAATTGACTCCCTACTCCTGAGGCTGAGTTTTAGCACATCTTCCCTGAGTGGTAATAGGAACCAGGAACAGATGGTTGTGAGGCGCAAGGAAACGAAGGAAGACGGTCAGAGCCACAGGTGTATCTGACATACTTTATTCACTCTAGGTAAGAGATACCCCTGTGTCCAAGAACACAGATTTGCACAAAAGTGGCTCTTGCCAGAATTTGTTGCATAACAAGTTACATAAAAAGGACTTTTATTCCTTAGTCACGGTTCCTTGTATATCCCATCGCAGCCATCTTATCGAAGTCATTCTGGGTATCTATACCATTACCATGTTGTCTAAATTTATATCTGGCACTCACAGCCTTTATCCCCTTTCAGGTGATCAGTTGGATCATTCCCTAATGTTCTCTCTGTGGAGGAGGGGCCAGTGGGAGCCCTTGATTCAGCCATTTCTCTGTTCAGGTCCCAGAGTGTGGAAGATCAAAGGCTATATAAGGCGTTGTTGGCGGTTCCTTCTCCCTCATCTCAGCGGCTCTGTATTCTGCTTCTGCTTCTTGGTTCTGAAAGTCATTGTCTTTGAGGAAAGACACTTCCCAGCAGGCTCCTTTGTGGAGCTTGGTTTAGCCAGTCACACTGATTTGAGATTCTCTCACCGGCTCCCTGTGGAGATCTTGACTTTGTCGGTTCATTGGTCAACATTTCTTTTGCAGGAACAATATTATTTTCTACTATCTTGACTGTTTTTTTTTCCATCTTCTGACGGGTTTTTTGTTGTTGTTGTTGTTTGTTTGTTTTTTGGTGAAGCTTCTAAACAACCATCTTACCCAGAAGTCTGTTTAATTTTCTAACGTGATTGTTCTGGCTAGAATGTCTTGCAGAATAGATATGGTGACAGTTAACAGCTTTTTTGTTATTCCTGACTTTGAAGGAAAAGCTTTTGTTAGAATAGAAAAGTCTTGCTGGCCTTGGTGGAGACATTAACATTCCAGTTGAGCTGGTTTAGTCACTGGCTAAGGCACCACTGCAGGAAAATGGGTTCACTTTAGGCCATGCTGAAAAGATAGGTGAAACAATCCATGCTTTAATGAGATACTGTCCTTTTCCTTCTCAGAATCCCTAATCACTCAGAATGATGAAAGTTATTTGAAATGTTTCTTAGACATTTTTTCTTCTTTTTAAAAAATTTATTTATTTAATGTGCATTTTTTTATTATTAATTGATAAAAATTTCCACTTCCACCCTTCCTCCCAATACCCTCCCACTCCCCCGACTCCCTCTCCTCCTCCCTCTCCAGTCCTAAGAGCAGTCAGGGTTTCCTGCCCTGTGGGAAGTTCAAGTTCCTTCCCCCTCCCTCCAAGTCGAGGAAGGTGAGCATCCAAACAGACTAGGATCCCAAAAAGCCCGTACATGCCGAGGAAACAAGTCCCAGTGCCATTATCAATGGCTTCTCAGACAGTCCCCGTGTCAGCCACATTCAGAGAATCCGGTTTGATCACCTGCTCATTCAGTCCCAGTCCAGCTGTGCATTGGTGTTTTGACTGTGTAAGTAATGGTGTCTGTAACGATCTGTTCTGTCTCACCTGCCACCACATGGTCTGCTACCACTGCTTCAGAACCTGAAGCGTTTCTGCTGCCTGCCACCGCCGGGATCTGCAACATTTTTAATAATCCGTTTCAGTGTCAGGTCCCCTGAAATTGTAGTTACAGACTGTTGTTAGCCACCATGTGGGTACTTGAAATTTTGAACATGGATCCTCTGGAAGAACAGTCTCTTAACCACTGAGCCATCTCTCCAGCCTTCATTTTTTTTTCTTCTTTTGAGAACTCTTTGTTCATATCTCAGCCCCATTTTCTGAATAGGTTGTCTGATTTTTTAGTTCTTTATATATTCTGGATATTAGTCCTTTGTCAGATGTATAGCTGTCAATGATGCTCTCCCATTCTATGGGCTTCCTCTTCATGTCGTTCCTTTAGCTGTATGGAGCTTTTTATTTTGATGAAGTGCCACCTGTCAACTGTTGACCTTAATTCTTGGGCAAATGGAGCTCTATTGAGAAAGTAATTTCCTATACCTATATCACTTAGGGAATTGCCTATGTTTTCTTCTCGTACTCTGAGGCTTCATTTTTAGGTCTTTGATTCATTTGAGTTAGTTTTCTTGTAAGGTGATGAATATGGGATGAAGATTTCATTCTTCTACATGTGGACATCCAGTTTTCCCAGAGCCATTTGCTGAAGGTGCTTTCCTTTCTCCATTGTATGTTTTTTGGCATCTTTGTCAAATATTAAGTAGCTGAAGTTGCATGTGCTCATATTTGAAATTACCTGGCACGAGTGAGAAGGAAACACGGAACACACAGCAAACCCACTTAGGAGTTTATTAGAGGGGGCGTGTACAGGCCTGGGGAAGTCAGTGTGCAGAGAGAGAGAGAGGAAGATGGCGCGTCCAGCTTTTAGAAGCTGCCTAGTGCATGTGCACACGGGGTTGACATAGCTACGTCATACGCAGATGACAGGGCTCACGCATGCGTGCAAGGGCTTAGCTGAGTCATATGTGGATGATGTAATCCACACTGCACGTGGGGCATGTGGAGCTCTTTAACGTGGTGGGGGCATTAGGCACTTCTGCCTGAGGGTTTGTCTACACATGCATGGCCCCTAGAACCCGTAAGTATCAGCCTTATTGTGACTGAAATCATTACAATGTTTACATCTTTGATTTTATTTTATTGGTCTACATGTCTGTTTTTGTACCAGTACCACTATTTTGTTTGTTTGCTTGCTTGTTTGTTTTATTTTTAACACGTTGGCTATGAAATGTATCTTGAGATCTGGAATTGTAATCACTCCAGCATTGTTCTTCTGCTTAGGATTGTTTTGGTCATCCAGGATCTTTTGTGGTTTTAAATGAGTTTTTGGATATTTTCTTCTATTTCTGTGTAGAATGAGATGGGATTTTGATTGGGATTGTATCAAATCTGTAAATAACTTTTGATAAAATAATCATTTTCACAATATTCTAACCTATGAACATAGTATTATTATGCCCAGATCACTGGGACCACCAAAAGACCATATGGGAGATTGAATCCCATATGTAAAAGCAAAGAGCCTTTATTCAAGTTCAAACTCGGACTCTCCATGTGTCCAACACTTTGGCACAATCAGCCTCAAGCTCAGTTGGGGTGGGGTTTTTATAATAGCAGAGATTGGGGTGAGGGATTTCTAAGGTTCAGGACCCCTGATTGGCTGACATTTGTCTAGGGGTGTCCTGGTGAAAAGGGGATGGGTGTGTGCTGGGCTTTGGAATGCTAGGTATTTTCTCTTGGATGGTTGGTCCTGGATGGTACCTGGATGGTTTTTCCTTAGAACTAGGTATTGCCTTATGGTGAAATGAAACTCAGGCCTCTATTGAACTTGTCCTTACTCTATTTGCTTGTGCCTTTCTCTGTTTCTTAGAGGTTTAAAGTTTTCATTGTAAAGGTTCTTCACCACCATGGTTAGTTTTATTTCTAAATATTTTGTTTTCTTTGAGGCAATTTAAATGGGAGTGTCTCCATGATATGTTTCTATGTATTATTTGTACAAGTTGAGTCTATACCCTGCCATATTGTTTATCATGTCTAGAAATTTTCTGATAAAATTTTTAAGATGTTTCATGTATATAATATCAAGTCATTTTCAAATAGAGTGTGCTTGCTCATTTCTAACCCTTTATTTTCCTTCTCTTGACTTATTGCTCCAGCTAGTGCTTCTAACACATTGTTGAAAAAGAATTGGGATAGTGCATATCCTTTATCTCATTCCTGAGCTCAGTGTTGCTTCAAGTTTTTCTTTATATTCAACATGGATATTGGCCTGTAATTTTCCTTTTTTGTTTATTTTGCTATGAATCCATCAGTGCTTAAACTTTTCTTAGTTGGGAAGCTGTATTACTATTTCTTTCTCCTCATTTGTTATGGGTTTGTTTAGGTTATTGACTTCTTAGTTTAAATTTTAATTAAAAAAAGTCACTTATTTCTTTTAGATTTCCCAACTTGATGAAATACAGGTTTTTAAAGTATTCCCTTATAATATTTTTGAATTTCTTTGGTATTTGTTATAATGTTTCCCTATTGTTCATTTCTGATTCTGTTAATTTGCATCCACTCTTTCCTTTTTCTGTCAATCTTGTTTATCTTCTCAAAGAACCATGTCTTAGATTGGTGATTCTTTGTATTGTTCTCTTTGTATTTTTATTATTTCTTGTCATTGATTGGTTTTAAATTTGGTTTGTTCTTGTTTTTCCAACTTTTTGAGTTGCATCATTAAGCTACTTTTTGTGTCTTGGTTTCTCCATATTCTGTGGCTCAAGTATGTGATGTCTTTAGCAGTATGGTATTGCTGTCAAGTTCTGAAGGGCGATCAGTGAATCAGCAATAGCTTGTAATGCTTGTGGATCCTTGAGATCCCATTTTATAACAACTCAAAAAGAGTTAACCCATTTCAGGTACTTTTTTTTTATTTGCTAACGTGTTATCTAGTTGGGTTATTGTTCCCTTGTTGTAGGGTAACTCCATTAAAATTCTTTTTATGTGTGCATGTGTACATGAATATATTTTCAGAAGCTACTACAGCGGTAGGTTTACTTACGACTTTTCAAAAGGCCTTTAATATTAGTTATCCCTCCCCATTTTCCTTCCTCTATTCAATGGTTTATTGGATAAAGGCCATCCCATCCTCACCCCAATTTAACCCTTTCTGTTCCATTATTCCTCTTGAATCCTTTATATCTTTTAGCTGATGAATGTAGTCCATTTACATTCAAGGTCACAACTGAGTCAAAACCATTACTACTGTTATTTTTCTCATTTTTCTTTTTGGTGTTTTGAATAGTTACTGTTTTTCTTTCCTTTTTTATTGATAATTATGATTTTGTGGCCTATTGCTTTGATAAGGTTTGATTCTTTTCTTTTTCTCTCCTGTGAATCTCTTCTAGTGAGTTACATATTTTCATGATAGAAGTTATCTTTTGCCTTTGGATGTAGGACTTCCTGAGCCATATTTTGTAATTGTCTAGTGGTGATGACCTTCTTGAGTTTTTGTTTTTTTTTGAAAGGTTTTTTATTTCTCTTCTGTTTCTGAAAAGCTTTGCAATGTCTTGTTCAGAAATTGTTTTCTTCCAGGAGATACAATGTGTTATTCTGTTCTCTCTTGGCTTACAAAGTTCAGGTGGAAGTTTCTGTCCCACAAGCCACCTCCCAAATAACCAACCACACAGAGACTTATTATTAATTATAAATGCTCAATTGATAGCTTAGGCTTGTTACTAATTAGCTCTTATATCGTAACCCATGTTATGTATGCACTACCACATGGCTCAGTACCTTTTCCAGTATGGTATGTTAATCTTGCTTTTTTCTGTGTCTCTGAGTGACTCTGCCCTCCTTCTTCCCAGTGTTCTTTCACTCTGACTCTTCATCCTAAATTCTTCCTGCCTAGCTATTGGCCAGTTGGCACTTTATTAAACAAATCAGAACAGCACATATTTAAAGTGTACAACAGAATTATTTTATAATATTCTCCCCTTTTATCTAATTAAAAAGGAAGGTTTTAACTTTAACATAGTAAAATACAGTAAAACAGTAATCAAGTAAGAATTATAGTCACAATATATAGTCTCCTTGTATTTGGCAAATTTGGAGAAAAATACTCTTATTTATCTTATCTTTGTGAATCTAAAGTTTTATACTTAATTTATTTTTATTATAACTAAGGAAAAATATAAGTTTAACTATTTAGTCTTTAACTCCATCAAAGACCCCAGAAGAATGTAATAGATTCTAACAGCAGGTACATCTGGCTTCCTGGAAAGTCACTCACAGTTCCTCTGTAATATTGAGGCATCCATCTTTGGCCTACAGGGCTAGTATATCTTACAGACATTTTTGAGAAGAGGTAATCTTAAACTGTCCTACCTGTCTTGGCAAAATTTGACAGTCACTTTCTTTTGCATTCTGCCAGTCCAGTTTGGACAGCATGCTGTCATCAGTCAAAGCAAGGACAGTTTTATTGGCCAAATGGCTATCATTTGCCATGAAGAAAGCAAACTCCATATGGAGGTTCTTCAATGCCCATCATCTTTTTTGAAGTAAATTGACACTGGCAGGAGCAGATGTGTCTTGTTGTCATGGAAAGCCTTAAGTTATTAAACCTCTCAACGCCATATTCTGTAGGTCTGTGGCATGTTTGAAGACCATCTATCTATCTAAATATAACTGTTTAACCTTGAAAACATACCTAACATGACTACAAGTTTTATTATAGATGACTAACTACTAACTTGTATTACTTAATTATACATTACATTTTTAAATGAGCTTCAGAGGCACAATACCCCAAGGAAGAGTAGAAACATACATATAGTATAACAAAAATAATTTTAAACTTATTTCAGTAAATTGAAATTCATACCAATGTAAAATATGTTGAGATTAATAGGTGCTTTTGGATTAAAGTAGACTCAATTATCTACCTTTTTATCTCATTATTTCTATATTGTATCTCCTTTTTTCTTTAGAAAGAGATCTTTGACTTTATCTCCTTTATTTAGTTTTTCTTCTGACCATGAACAATAACAACTTATAACCAAACACCCTTAAATGATGATGTTGTTTTCTCTAGACTGCTTCCTTTTGTCTGGGGGCACTGGCATCATTGGGGGACCCTGAGAAAGTTAAGATAATGATCAATCCTGTGAGGCTAGACCATCTCAGCCAGTAGCCTTGAAGCTGTTCTGGACGCAGAACTCTGAGGAAACTGCAACAGATGTGCTCTGAGATGTAGGATCACCGGGGCCATTCATTTTTATTAGAGTCTTGTCCCCTTGCTCTGAAAGTACATAAACTTGTAAAGGTAGCATACACATCTGCATTAATACAAGTATATACTGTGTGTTGTATACAAGTTATCCAAAGATGATTGTTTGTTTTATATTTGAGCAGGTAAAATATATGTTACATGTCATGTAGTTTTCTAAGGTTTATTCCTTCATGTTGGTAGGCAGTATTTTCAAGGGGGTCTTCCTCAATCAAACTTGATCTTCTTCAATTCTGAATGAATTCATAGCCTTTTATTTTCTGCGTGAACAAAAGCATGACCTCTTCTCAAAGCAATACACATTTTGACTTCCGTTTTGAAGTTGATTTAATTTAGCAGTTTCTATAATCTAATGTCTGTCAGCAACTATTGTACATTCATCATCAATCAAAAAATTCAAAGGCAACACAATAATATAAATGGTCCAGGCTCCCTGTGTATTTCCCATATCTATGTAGGTTATTCATTTTATTATTATTATTTTATTTCTCTCTTTAAAGACTTTATTACTTTTAAACTATTCTTTTTTCTATTACTATCTTTTTTCTTTCTATTTATTTATTTATTATTATTTTTGTTGTTGTTGTTTTTCAAGACAGGGTTTGTCTGTAGCTTTGGAGCCTGTCCTAAAACTAACGTTAGAGTTACAACTCTGTGGCCTTGAATTCACAGAGATCCTCCTGCCTCTGTCTCCCTGAGTGCTGGGATTAAAGATGTGTGCCACCACCACACAGCAACCACAGCAACTCTTCTAAAGGAAAACAACTAATTGGACTGGTTTACAGGTTTAGAGGTTTAGTTTATTATTTTCATGGGCAGAAGCATGGCAGTAGCAGCAGGCAGACATGGCGCTAGAAAAATAGCTGAGAGTTCTAATTCTGGATTGTCAGGCAGCAGGAAGAGAGTGACCCTGGGCTTGGCTTGAGCTTTTAAAACTTCAAAGCTCGCCCCCTATGACATACTTCCTTCAATAAGGCCACACGTTCTCCAGCCAGGCCACACATCCAAAATTACCACTCCCTATGAGTCTATGGGTACCATTTTTATTTAAGTCACCACATGGAGTTAAGTGAAAATTTGATTCATATAGCTATTAATGTATTAAGATGTAAGAACTTTATTATTTTTTTTAAAGAAAATCAAATCATGTTATCTCATATTCAAGCCTTTTCCCTACCTGTAGCTATAGCAACCATGCTTTCTTTAATTCTTTAGCTTTTTCTATTAGAAAAATATTTTCTGAAACATTAGAAGGTGATATTAAGAACATTGATCTGTAGTTGTCTTTTCAAGCAAGATTTTTGACTGGTGTGGTTATTAAGAGAAATAATATCTTTGATAAATTTAGTAAGAAATTATTTGTTCTTTTTATATAAGTTGTAAAATTAATCTAATCTTTAATATTTTTTACTTTTTTGATAAAAATTACCTGTGAAACCTTTTAGACTTGGAATTTTCAGTCTTAGAAAGTTTTAAGTACCGCATTTAGCCCAGTGTGGTGGAGTTAATCTATAATACAAGCTACTAAGAAGTCCCCAGTAGGAGGCTCACAAGTTAAAGTGCAGCCTGGGTAAATGAGTGGCACAATATAAGTATCAAAATAAAAATAAATACATGTTTTATTTAAAGACTGTTTTATAACCCACTAATAGAGTACTTTCTTGGTATGCCTAAGGCCCTGGACTCAATTCCCAGTAACACACAAGAAAATAAAAATAAAAATATTTTAGTACATGTAACATTATTATTCTCCTAAAGAGTTAGACAGTCAGCTCTTATCATTTATTACTTGAGGATGGTACAAGATAATAGAAGGGCCATGTATAGTTCTCTAAAACTTCTGACTTGGTCTTCATATAGGTAGAATAAATGCTATTGTCAAGAAAATATCTTAGATGTTGACAGCTAAAGACCGGTTGTATATGTAACAATTGTAACAGTCAAAGGGATTTATTAGGACACTGACAGCATCTGCTGCAAATTAGAGCATTATGCCCTCATTTATTCTTACACCTTGGGCTGTTTCCTCTGTTTTGTCACTAACTCCAAACAATATGCTACTTAGTTATAATATGTTAAAAACTGTTATAGCAAGAGGCTTAGCATAACAAACTATAATTCTCTTCTGCCACAATTACTTTAAGATTGTAACTGATATTTATTAGCTCATTCTTCTAGAATTTTAAAATTAGGTTTGCTCTCTATCATTTTCATACATGTATGTAATGTAGTTAGGTTAAAAAATCCCCTGTATTGTTTTTTCTCTAGGTTTTCTTACTGTCAGTCAACACTTCTGCTATTCTAAGTTGCTTTCCTAGTAGATCTACCTAGATCTTCTTTTCAAGGTTACTGAATGCCTGTCAAGCTATACCTACTACGATGAAAGAATTAGGAAACTTCTCCTGGCACAAATTTTATAGTAGTAACTATGGCATCTTATAAAACTTAGGGTTCACTTTCAGTTAGGACATTTGGCATGAGGAATTCAAAGTACTAAGTGACAGTTGTAGCTTAATGTTTACTGAGATTCTTGTACCTCTTTAAAAGCATTGCTTCCTCCTAAAATTAATATTTCTAGTTCAAAAGAGATTAAATTTGTATGGATGTATTTATTTTAAAGGCATACTAAATAATTTACTGGGAAGGCTGAAAACACAGTCCAGGCAAGCTTCCAGAACCAACACTATGCACTGTATAAAAATTGCTTGAGTTTGATGCTCTTAAAAAAAATAAAAATTAGCATCTCTAACTACATTTCAAAAGATCTTAGGGACCTCACAGGCTAAATGATAATGAGTAATCATTTCATAAAAGATCCTACAGGGCATGTATTAAAACTGCATAAGAAATTTGAATATTTTTCTCATAGCAGTGGATTTAAAAAACAGATGTAACATTATAGAATTTGTACTGTAGAAAGATGATTCAGAATGAATGGTAGAGAATAAATTGGAGAAAAGGTATCTTAATAAGTGTTCTCTAGAGGAAACAGTCACTAGCATGTTTGTATATATGTGCCTATCTCTCAATTAATCATCAGTCATTTTAAAGAATTGTCCCATACATTGATGAGAGTCTTAAATCCAAAATCTAGAGTAAGTTGGCTGGCTGGAAACCTGGGAAAGAGTTGAAGTTGTAGCCTTGTGTTTAAAGGCAGTCTGGAAGCAGACTTCCTTCTTAGGGAATCTCAGTTTTTTGTCTAAAGAACTTCAAGGATTATGAGGAGGTACATTCTTATAATGGAGGACAGTTTACTATATTCAAGACTTTACTGATTTAAGTATAAAACATACCTAATAAATGCTTCCTTAGCAAGATATATGCTAGCATTTGAAAAAAATAAACAATTAAAAAAGGGTATCACGGCCTACTTAAGTTGATGCATTAAAATCAGCCATTGCATAGGGAGTCCAGTTGAGATGGAATGTGAGATGATCTGTGATTATGAATTTCTAAAAATATTTCCTCAGTCTTAAACATTACCAGATTCTCTGTAACTACCATTCTACTTTCACCATCAACTGTTATGTTTTTATGTAACTAAGGATTTAATATTTGAAAGGTAAATTATAGTCTTTTATTTTTGTTCCATTTGTTACATTTTATACATTTTTTAAAAATTAGGTAAACTGAAATGTCATCACTAAGAAGTATATAGAAGATTGTGAAAACACAAATTAAACTGAGTAATAAATTACTACCTTAGGATCTTAAGATAGTTTATTTTATTTAAATCACTATCTTTTAATAGCATTTTTGTGTTTATGATTTTTTAAGATCAATTTATGTGAATCCTTTAGTAACTGCAAAATAGCAGCACAAAACTAAAAATGGATATCTACAAATAGCACTATCTGTCTAGATAGAAAATAGAGGCTAGTGAGGCAGACAAAGAAAAAACATTGTTTGCTTCTAAATTTTATGAGGTAACATTGCCATAAAACACACTCTTATAATTATCCACTCACTAATTGTCCCATCAAAATGATATGCCCACACTTTTTACTTTGATGTTCTGCTTCGTAACTGATCATGTACTAAGTAGGGAGACTAAATTCTGTAGCTCCCAACATCCCAAAAACAATTTGTGATTTTATTTGGTGATGACTGAATCCATATAGTTTGTGCAGAATACATCGTTTTCTTCAGTAGCGAGAGAAATTCCACTGTACTCAGAAGCAGAGATTTAGTTTATGTAGGGCGAAGACATTTACTAGTTACATGGTTACCTGTAGTCACATGGGCCCTCATTCAAAACTGATTCTGCTATTGAAACTGATGACATATGTTAACAGGGCATGAAATATTTATTTATTATATAGTTGAGAGAACTGTTCAAGCACATCTAAAATGAGAAAAAGAAAGAAAATTGGAATTTTTATTCCAGTTACAGTGTGGGATTAGAACTATTAGGGCAAGAGCTTGCGTAGTTCAAATCTCCTGCTGGTGGCAAAGGAGAAAAAAGCCTAGACTTTCTTATGAGTTTGTTTAGATGTGTTCACAAGGAAAGGAGGAGGATAAAACATTGCTTAAAATCTGTCAGCATCAGACATCAAAAAGTTGAAGTCAACATCATCTTTATATCGGTTTATCTATACCTACAAAAAAGTTTTAAGTCTATGGAGTTGACGGCAATTATTTAGACCACAAATCTTTAGGGAAAGCTATGATTTCCGGAAAACTTTTAACTGCTAGTTTTATCAAAATGAAGGCTGCCCTAGTTATCTTTAATCTTCAATCTGACACAGCCTATAGTCATCTTAGAGGAAAATTTCTTTTGAGGAATTGTTTATATTCCTCATGGCCTGTTGTCATGTCTGTGGGAGGTTGTCTTGATTATTGTTGAAGGAGGAGAGCCCAACCCACTATGTAGCACCATCCCTAGGCAGGTGGTCTTGAATTGTATAAATAAGTTAGTATAGTATAGCTCCATGGAGACACTAAGATGAGCCTTTGATGAAGATGCAGCCTTAGTAGCAGTGGAGACTCCAGGTTATTGGAGATGCCAGGACTATGGAATGTTCGCCAAGAGCAAGTGTGAAGTGAAGACAGCCTAGGCCTGAGACAAGTGTGTGTGCTGCAGGTGGCAGAGCTGTAGACTTAGACATTTAAATTTGTTCCTTATTTATAGCCAGAAATACACTCCATCTTTAAAGCTTTTAATATTTTATTTATTTGTGTGATGGAGGGGCATGAGGGTCAGGACTTTCCAGAGTTGGTTGGATGATTCTCTCTTTCTACCATGTGGTTCCTGAGAATCAGACTCAGGTTGTCAGGTTTGGTGACAGGTATGTTGACATGCTGAGCCATCTGATAGCCTCTACCATGTAATCTTCCATTCTTCATGATTCAATTCATTTAGGAGCCATGTAGCAGTTTTGTGGTTTTCTTCCTAAGTCATGATATGTTCTACGTATAGAAGCAGTTTTAATTTTTCCTTTCCCATCTGCATGCCATTTAATTTTTTTACTTCATTCCTTTTACTATTACATATTAAATAGATAGAGATAATGATAATGGATCTTTGCCCTTTCAATATGTGAAACTCAAGATGTTATCTTTTTATGTTTGCAGTAATGTGACTGATGTGCAGATTTCCTTAGATGACCTTCTGTGAGGAAATTTGTTTTCCTAGTTTACTGGAGATCTTATTATGAATGAGCTCTCACATTTTATCAGTAGCCTTTTTTGTATCTATAAAAAATTGTTCTAAGTCAATTGAATGAACTACATTGATTTTTCAAGGCTAAACTGACTTTGAATTCCAAGCACAAATTCTATTCAATTACAGCATACAATTACTCTTATACATTGTATTTAGTTGGCTAAAATTTTTATTAACATTTTCAAATTTGTGTTCAAAGGAGATGCTAGCCTGAAAATTCAAATTTTATGTTTTTATTTTATTTGTCATCAGAATGCTATTTTCTTAAAATGTGTCTAAAACTAATTTTTCTTTATGCACTCTCTAGCATTTTGTAAAACTGGTACTTAAAGAAATGTTTCATAAAAGTGACAACTGATGTCATCTGGTCTTGGGGTTTCCTCTGGGAAAGAGTTTCTAGTTAGAACTTAGTTTTATTAGTTGATATGTTATTGTTTCCTATTTTTTTGTGTAGTTTGTGTTTTTCCAAGACTTCTTCCATTTCATATACTTCGTAAGGTTAATTGGTATAGTAATTTTCTTATTTATTTTTGATTTCTGATGACGTATCTCCTTGTAGGTACTTATATAAGATATCTGTGTTCTTCCTGTTGATAAGTCTGGATAGATGTTACCAATTTTAGTTAATTTTTTCAAGTCAGTTTTTATTTTTTTGATTTTTTTAAAAAATTTATTCATTTATTAAAAATTTCCACCTCCTCCCTGCCTCCCTTTTCCCTTCCCCTCCCCCCTCTCCATCTCTCTCCAGTTCTAAGAGCAGTCAGGGTTCCCTGCCCTGTGGGAAGTCCAAGGTCCTCCCCCCTCCATCCAGGTCTAGGAAGGTGAGCATCCAAACAAACCAGGCTCCCACAAAGTCAGTCCATGCAGTAGAATCAGAACCCAGTGCCATTGTCCTTGGCTTCTCAGTCAGCCTTCATTGACAGTCACTTTCAGAGAGTCCGGTTTGATCACATGCTCTATCCGTCCCAGTACAGCTGGCCTTGGTGAGCCCCCATTAGATCAGTCCCACCTTCTCAGTGGGTGGACCCACCCCTCACGGTCCTGACTTCCTTGCTCATGTTCTCCCTCCTTCTGCTCCTCATTTGGACCTTGGGAGTGCTCCAATGTGGATCTCTGTCTCTATCTCCATCCATCGTCAGATGAAGGTTCTATGGTGATATGCAAGATATTCATCAGTGTGGCTATGGAACAAGGCCACTTCAGACTCCCTCTCCTCTGCTGCCCAAGGAACAATCTGGGGATCTCTCCTTGGACCTGGGAACCCCTCTAGAGCCAAGTCTCTTGCCAACCCTAAAATGGCTCCCTTAATTAAGATATCTACTTCCCTGCTCCCATATCCACCCTACCTCCATCTCACCCATCCCATTCCCCCAAGCTCTCCCCAATCCTTCTCTTCTCCCTTCTCTCTACCCCTCTCCCCTTACACCCACCCCATTCTACTTAACTGATTTCTCTGCTTCTTTTGTTACTGCTTTGTTTATGCTGCTCTTTGGATTAATTTACTTTAAAATTATTTTTTTTCTAGCTGGACAGTGGTGGCACATGCCTTTAATCCAAGCACATGGGAGGCAGAGGCAGGCGGATCTCTGTGAGTTCGAGGCCAGCCTGGTCTACAAGAGCTAGTTCCAGGTCAGGCTCCAAAGCTACAGAGAAACCCTCTCTCGAAAAACAAAACAACAAAAAACAAACAAACAAACAAAAAACAAGTTTTGATCCTGTCTCAAAAGATTCAGGAATGGTTCAGGAATCTTTGCTTTTTGACCAAGTTCTTATTTCACTTTACATCCTCTCATAGCTATACTAAGCAAAACAGAAATTTAATAAGCAAACTAAATATACGAAAACCTTGAAGGATGACATGACATAAATATATTAATTTAGCCAACAGGTTCTAGATATCGCACTGTTTTCTAGGGATTCAAAGATGAAAGGCACATGACCCCTGCTCTCTCAAGCTCACGGTGTGAGAGGAGAGGTAGTGGGTGTTCAGTAAGACAGTGCAGACAGTGAGGTGACAGCGATGTAGACAGAGAGAGTTACAGAAACATAGAGGAGAACCTAACACGAATGAGCTTGGGGTGTGAGGGAAAGCAAGGTCAGGAGGGGTTCATGGCCTATTGTTGTCCTTGCAGTAAAGGGGAGAAGGAAATGATGTAATTATATTATAATCTAAAAAAGTAATAGACATAATTTTAAAAACTGATTTCTTTTTATCTCATTGGTAGAGACATATTATTGACTAATTAGCTTATTTATTTAGCTTTCTTTTTGATGTAGTACCAGAACCACCTTTAATCTAGGAGATGACTTTTTTCACTATGGAGACAATGTTTGTTTTAGTGTTCTGCATGACTGTTATGTGAATTTTGGGGTTTCCACTTTAAAACTTTAAATGATGGAGACATAAAAAACATTTTTGGTCTCACTTAAACACAAGTTCTTTGTTTTGTTCTTTCTTTCTTGGCTTTGTTCTTTTTGTTCTTTAAGAAGGAGCTTTTTTAAATTTATTTTTTTATGTTGTCGTTTGTTTGCTTTTGGGCTGGTTTGTTCAGGAAGTACATTCTTTCTTATTTTGTTCTTTTTCTCTTTTCCAAGTTTCAAAGAGTTTCCACAACTCTATTCCCTGTTCCACACTTCGTTCCACTCCATGGTGCTTTCCTGCAGATCTCTGAAATACTTTAGCATGTGTCCTTTTTGCTGTGCTTTTGGATCTTGTGAATTCTTGTTCTTAGCCTTCCTCACTTCCTCCTGTCTTCAACAAACGGGGCTTATTAAGATCTCACAGCCCTATAGTGTGGCCTGGATGTTCTCTATAGAGTATCCCGGAGCAGTGAGAAAGCTTGAGTCTTCCTACAGTCTTCTATCCTTCCTTGCCTTTCTCCTTTGTTCTCTATCTGATTCATTCCTCAGTTGATATGCAATGTCTAAAAATGGTAGTGTTCGTGAATGTAATCACATCAATGTTGTTTACACTTTTTGTTTTGTTTTATGAGACAGGGTTTCTCTGTGTAACAGTCTTAGCTGTCCTGAAACTAGCTCTTGAAGACCAGGCTGACTTTGAAATCACAGAGATCCACCTGTCTCTGACTCCTGAGTGCTGGGATTAAAGGTGTGTGTTACCACTGCCCAGCTGTTTATACTTTTTAATTGGTTAAGTAGGAGGATAAATCTGCCCCTTGTTTTTTCACTATGACTGGGAATAAAAGTTTTTATGCAATTTTTTGACTTTAAGAAGCAAATAATAACTACATATAGGGATATGTCATTTGGTAAAGAATTCATTAATAAAATTTGTTCTGTTGTATTTTGTTTTCTTCCCTTTTTACAATCTTTCATCCCATTTTTCTTTTCTCTTGCTGCCTCTCTGACTTACAGATTAACTTTCTTTATGTAAACTGAAAAATATATTACTATTTTTCTTAATATCTGTCTTTTCAGTTATATTTTTCTATGCAGAAAGTGTTTTACATGTCATGTATTAATCTATTTCTTTATAACTTATTGGTTTTATTTATTTTTTTTCAAAACATAACAAATTCTATGGATGTTTATTCTCAAGGTGGTAATATGCATTTTTTACTTTTGTACTCAGTATAATTGGAAAAGAGTCACCGTGTCTCACTGCTGAGAATCTCTTTCCCCAACAAAATGCCAGTCTTACAGGGGTCAGGACGGCTCTGGTTTTCAGTGTCTCCTACAAAGAATACACCATCCTAAACTGGAAAGTGAAACTTAGTATTAAATGATTTGGGCCACATGATTAATTTAAAAGCTGATGTGCCTAAAATGACACATAACCTCTCTTATTTATAATAAATTTATACATGGGATTGATCATGCTGACATATATGCAAGAATTATGTTTACATAAAATTAAAAAAAAGAACATTCTATGTACAATCCTGAAGAGATCAAAGAGCGCTGGAAGCAGGCACTGGGTTCACAGTAACCTGTGTAATTTTACACTGAACCAGGACACCGTGCATGGAGGACACACAGGCAGCTGTTTTATAATTTCCTTCATTTTGGTGGTATTGCTTTCTTTTTTTTTAAGTAAATTTTATTAAATTATAAAAGTTTCCATTTCCGCCCCTCTTCCCAACACCCTCCCACTCCCCCTCCCCTCCTCCCTCTTTGTCCCTTAGGGCAGTCAGGGTTTCCTGCCCTGTGGGAAGTTCAAGTTCCTCCCCCCTCCCTCCAGGACCAGGAAGGTGAGTGTCCAAACAGACTGGATCCCCAAAATCCAGTATATGCAGAGGAAACAGGTCCCAGTATCATAGTCAATGGCTTTTCAGAAAGACTTCGGGCCAGCCACAATCAGAGAATCCGGCCAAATTCCGAGAATCTGGTTAGATCACGTCCTCGTTCAGTCCCAGTCCAACTGGCCTTGGTAAACTCTCATTAGATCCGTTCCCTTGTATCAGTGGGTGATAGCATTCCTGGCAGTACTGATTTCGTTTTTCATGTTCTTCCTCCTTCTGCTCCTCATTTGAACCTCGGGGGGCTCAGTCCGGTGCTCCAATGTGGGTCTCCGACTGTATCGCTGTCCTTCGCCAGATGAAGGATCTATGGTGATAAGCAAAATATACATCAGTATGGTTATGGGCCACGGCCAATTCAGGCACCCTCTCCTCTGTCCAGAGAACAATCTGGGGGATCTCTCCTTGGACCTGGGATCCCATATATAATCAAGTCTCCTGTAAACCCTAAAATGACTCCCTTAGTTGAAATATATTCTTCCCTGATCCCATATTCATCCTTCCTCCCTCCCCCCCCATCCCGGGCCACCGAGCTTTCCTCATTCCTCCCCTACTCCCTTCTCTCTAACCCTCTCCCCTTCCATCAACCCTCCCAACCCCCCATGCACCCGAGGTTACCTGGGACTCTTGTCTATTTCCTACCTCCTGGTAGATAGCTAAATAATCTCCATCAGGTTCATCTTCTTATTTAGCTTCTCTAGGATCACGAATAATAGGCTCAAAGACCTTTAATTATGGTTAGAATCCACTTATGAGTGAATACATACCGTGTTCCTCTTTTTGGGTCTGGCTTACCTCACTCAGTAAAGCGTTTTCTATTTCCATCCATTTGCATGCAAAATTCAAGATGTCATTGTTTTTTACCGCTGAGTAAAACTCTAATGTGTATATGTTCCACACCTTTTTTAACCATTCTTCTATTGAGGGGCACCTAGGCTGTTTCCAGGTTCTGGCTATTACAAATAGTGCTGCTATGAACATAGTTGAACAAACACTTTTGTAGTATGTTTGGGAATCTTTAGGGTATATTCCCAAGAGAGGAATTGCTGGGTCCTGAGGGAGGTTGACTCCCAGTTTCCTGAGAAACCGCCACACTGATTTCCACAGTGGCTGCACGAGTTTGCATTCCCACCAACACTGGATGAGTGTTCCCCTCACCCCACATCCTCTCCAGCATAGGCTATCGTTGGTTTTTTTGACTTTAGCTATTCTGACAGGTGTAAGATGGTATCTCAAAGTGGTTTTGATTTGCATTTCCCTGATCGCTAAGGAGGTTGAGCATGACCTTAAGTGTCTTCTGGCCATTCGAAGCTCATCTGTTGTGAATTCTCTGTTAAGTTCAGTAACCCATTTTTTAAATTGGGTTAATTAGAGTTTTAGTGCCTAGTTTCTTGAGTTCTTTGTATATTTTGGAGATCAGACCTTTGTCTGATGAGGGGTTGGTGAAGATCTTCTCCCAGTCAGAAGGCAGCCTTTTTGTCCTACTGACAGTGTCCTTTGCTTTACAGAAGCTTCTCAGTTTCAGTAGATCCCATTTGTTCATTGTTTCTCTTATTGTCTGTGCTGCTGGGGTCCTACTTAGGAAGAGGCCTCCTGTGCCTATATCTTGTAGACTACTTCCCACTTTCTCTTCTATCAGGTTCAAAGTGGACGGATTAATGTTGATGTCTTTAATCCATTTGGACTTGATTTTTGTGCATGGTGATAGATATGGATCTACTTTCATTTTTTTACAGGTTGACATCCAGTTATGCCAGCACCATTTGTTAAAGATGCTTTCCTTCTTCCATTGTATACCTTTAGCTCCCTTGTCGAAAATTAGGTGCTCATAAGTTTGTGGGTTAATATCTGGGTCTTCTATTCGATTCCATAGGTCGACTTCTCTGTTCTTATGCCAATACCAAGCTGTTTTCAATACTGTAGCTCTATAATAGAGTTTGAAGTCAGGGATGATAATGCCTCCAGAAGTTCTTTTATTGTATAAGATTGTTTTGGCTATCCTGGGTTTTTTGTTTTGCCATATAAACTTGATTATTGTTCTCTCAAGGTCTGTGGAGAAGTTTGATGGGATTTTGATGGGGATTGCATTGAATCTATAGATTGCTTTTGGTAGAATTGCCATTTTTACTATGTTGATTCTCCCAATCCAAGAGCAGGGGAGGTCTTTCCATTTTCTGGTATCCTCCTCAATTTCTTTCTTCAAAGACTTAAAGTTTTTGTCAAATAGGTCTTTCACTTCCTTGGTTAGAGTAACCCCAAGATATTTTATGCTATTTGTGGCTATCATGAAAGGTGATGTTTCTCTGATTTCCCTCTCTGTTTCTTTATCCTTTGTGTATAGGGGTCACTGATTTTTTGGAGTTGATCTTGTATCCTGCCACGTTACTAAAGGTGTTTATCAGCTGTAGGAGTTTTTTGGTAGAGTTTTTGGGGTCACTTATGTAAACTATCATATCGTCAGCAAATAACGAAAGTTTAACTTCATCCTTTCCAATACGAATCCCCTTGATCTCCTTATGTTGTCTTATTGCTATTGCTAGAACTTCAAGCACTATATTGAAGAGGTATGGAGAGAGTGGACAGCCTTGTCGCGTTCCTGATTTTAGTGGAAAGGCTTTGAGTTTCTCTCCATTCAGTTTGATGTTAGCTGTCGGCTTGCTGTATATTGCTTTTATTATATTTAGGTATGATCCTTGTATCCCCAGTCTCTCCAACACCTTTATCATAAATGGGTGTTGAATTTTGTCAAATGCTTTTTCAGCATCTAGTGTGATGATCATATGGTTTTTTTCTTTCAGTTTATTTATATGATGGATTACATTGATAGATTTGTGTATGTTGAACCAGCCCTGCATCTCTGGAATGAAGCCGACTTGATCATAATGGATAATTTTTCTAATGTACTCTTGGATTCGGTTTGCCAGTATTTTATTGAGAATTTTCGCGTCGATGTTCATGAGTGAGATTGGCCTGTAATTCTCTTTCTTGGTTGTGTCTTTGTGTGGTTTTGGTATCAGGGTAACTGTAGCTTCATAAAAGGAGTTAGGCAATGACTCTTCTGTTTCTATATTGTGGAATACGTTAAGGAGTATAGGTATTAGCTCTTCCTGGAAGTTCTGGTAGAATTCTGCATTGAAACCATCTGGTCCTGGGGTTTTTTTGGTAGGGAGATTTTTGATAACAGCTTCTAATTCTTCGTGACTAACAGGTCTATTTAGATTGTTCACCTGTTCTTGGTTAAACTTTGGTATATGGTACTTATCTAAAAAAAATGTCCATTTCTTTTACATTTTCCACCTTTGTGGCATATAAACTTTCATAGTAAGATCTAATGATTCTCTGAATTTCCTCTGTGTCTGTGGTTATGTCCCCCTTTTCATTTCTGATCTTATTAATTTGCATGTTCTCTCTCTGCCGTTTGATTAATTTGGATAGGGGTTTGTCAATCTTGTTGATTTTCTCCAAGAACCAGCTTTTTGATTCATTGATTCTTTGGATTGTTTTCTGTGTTTCTATTTTGTTGATTTCAGCCCTCAGTTTGATTATTTCCAGTCTTCTAGACCTCCTGGGTGAATCAGCTTCTTTTTTTTCTAGATCTTTCAAGTGTGCTGTTAAGTCTCCAATGTGTGCTTTCTCTGCTTTCTTTAATTGGGCACTTAGTGCTATGAACTTTCCTCTTAGCACTGCTTTCATAGTGTCCCATAGGTTTGAGTATGTTGTGTCTTTGTTTTCATTAAATTCAAGGAAGAGTTTAATTTCTTTCTTTATTTCTTCCTTGACCCAGGGGTGATTTAGTAGTTGACTGTTCAGTTTCCATGAGTTTGTTGGCTTCCTGGGGGGAGCATTGTTGTTGAATTCTAATTTTAGTCCGTGGTGATCTGACAAGACACAGGTAGTTATTAATATTTTTTTGTATCTGTGGAAGTTTGCTTTGTTACCGAGTATGTGGTCAATTTTCGAGAAGGTTCCATGAGCTGCAGAGAAAAAGGTATATTCTTTCCTATTTGGGTGGAGTGTTCTATATTTGTCTGTTAAGTCCATTTGATTCAATACCTCCAATAAATCTCTCAATTCTCTGTTTGGTTTCTGTCTGATTGACCTGTCCATTGGTGAGAGAGGAGTGTTGAAGTCTTCTACTATTAGTGTGTGTGGTTTGATGACCGCCTTGAGTTCTAGAAGAGTTTCTTTTACATATGTGGGTGCCTTTATATTAGGAGCATAGATATTCAGGATTGAGACTTCCTCCTGATGAATTGTTCCAGTTATGAGTATGAAATGTCCATCTCCATTTCTTCTGATTGATTTTAGTTTGAAGTCGATTTTGTTAGATATTAGAATGGCCACGCCCGCTTGTTTCTTAGGTCCATTTGCTTGGAAAACCTTTTCCCAACCCTTTACTCTGAGTAGGTGTCTGTCTTTGTGGTTGAGGTGTGTTTCTTGTAAACAGCAGAATGTTGGGTCCTGTTTTCGTATCCAATCTCTAAGTCTGTGCCTCTTTATAGGTGAATTGAGTCCATTGATATTAAGTGATATTAATGACCAGTGGTTGTTGACTTCGGTCATTTTTTTTTTTTTTTAGGTAGTAGAGTGTATGTGTTTTTCTTCTTTGATTTGTGCTTGTGAATGGTCGCTAGATGTTCGAGTTATTGTAGTCCGTGTTGGGAATGTTGGATTCCTTTGGTAGTGATTTTCCTTCTAATATTCTCTGTAAGGCTGGATTAGTAGTTACGTATTGTTTAAATTTGTTTTTATCCTGGAATATTTTGTTTTCTCCGTTGATAGTGAACAATAGCTTGGCTGGGTATAGTAGTCTGGGTTTGCATCCATGGTCTCTTAGTTTCTGCAGTACCTCTATCCAGGATCTTCTGGCTTTCATGGTTTCCATAGAGAAATCCAGTGTAAGCCTGATAGGTTTACCTTTATAAATTACTTGACCTTTTTCCTTTGCAGCTCTTAAAATTTTTTCTTTAATATTTATGTTTTGTGTTTTGATTATTATATGGCGAGGGGATGTTTTTTTCTGATCCAGTCTATTCGGTGTTCTGTATGCTTCTTGAACCTTCATAGGAATATCGTTCTTTAGGTTGGGAAAGTTTTCTTCTATAATTTTGTTGAATATATTTTCTGGGCCTTTGATCTGTAGTTCTTCTCCTTCTTCAATCCCTATTATTCTTAGATTTGGTTTTTTTATTGTGTCCCAGATTTCCTGAATGTTTTGTGAAGAGAATTTGTTGGATTTGCCGTTTTCTTTGACCAGAGCATTTATTTTCTCTATGGTATCTTCAGATTCTGAGATTCGTTCTTCTATCTCTTGTATTCTATTGGTTATGCTTGATTCTGTAGTCTCCGTTCGTTTACCTAGGTTTTCCATATCCAGCCGGTTCTCGGTTTGTGTTTTCTTCATTGCCTCCATTTCAGTTTTCAATTCTTGCACTGTTTCCTTTACTTGTTTGATTGTTTTTTCTTGGTTTCTCAGGGTCTCATTCACGGATTTACTTATTTCTTCAAACTTTTTGTTATATTTCTCATCAATTTCTATACTCATTTCTTCAAACTTTTTGTTATATTTCTCATCCAATTCTTTAAGGGAGTTATTCATATCCTGTTTAAGGGACTCTATTGCTTTCATAATGGCACTTTTTTCCACTTCTTCTGGGTAAGGTGTTCAAGCCCTTCTGTTGTAGGACCTTGGGATCTGGTGTTTTCATGTTGTTTTTCAGATTGTTGGATGAGGTCTTGCCTTGGCGTCTGCTCATCTCTTACTTCAAATGTTCTCTATTGGAACTTCTGTTACCGGGTCAGGTTCCCTTCTTGGGCAGGGACTTCACTGACAGAATGCCCACCTTTCCTCAGGCAAGCTATTGAAGCACAGGCACTCCCTCTTTCCTGGATGCGCTTACAATGCAGGCTCAGCTTGCAAGGCAGCTGAGCTGGGGAAAATTTTATGGCCCCAGGGGGAAGGGAGAAATATAGGAATTTGTACCTGGATGGGAGCTGGGATGGCAGGCGGGAGGGGGTAGCCAGCACTGCAGGGCGACCTGGGCGACTGTGGGGTCGGGGCACGCCAAAGCTCTTCTTCACCAGGACCCTGTCAAGGCCCGAAGCAAACTCACCCCTCCAATGGCCCTCTGCTTGAAGTCAGGGCCCCTGCTGGTCAAGAATGTGGCTGAGCTGGCACCTGGTCCACCTGTCCTCAGGGAGGCCTTTAAGACCCAGGAACTGCCTCCAGCCGGGTTGCGCCTACAGCCCAGGCCCAGCTTGCAAGGCAGCTGAGCTGGGGAAATTTTATGGCCCCAGGGGGAAGGGAGAAATATAGGAATTCGTACCTGGATGGGAGCTGGGATGACAGGCGGGAGGGGGTAGCCAGCACTGCAGGGCGACCTGGGCGTCTATGGGATCGGGGAACACCCAAGCTCCTCCTCACCGGGACCCTGCCACGGCCCGAAGCTAACTCACCCCACCGATGGTCCTCTGCTAGAAGTCAGGGCTGGTATTGCTTTCTTGTCTTCCGGAGGGAAGATTTTGACTTCAAAAGTAACAAAATATTTGAGAAGGGAATTTACATCTTTCAGTTCTAAATGGTACTCCTGGGCAATTTTCTCGGCAGTCCATGTTTCTGAAGAAAGTTTATGGTTATTGAGAAGTGTCAATGCTTCTACAACAGAAACTTTGCCTTTGGGAATGTCCATGACATTCTTATCGAACTGCTGTCCGATCGGCAGCCTGAACTCCTTCGGTTCTTGCCACTGTACTTCAGCATCTTTTACCGGCAAGGACGACACTGGATCTTTGGAATCGACATACGTATCTTTTAGTAATGACAACAGCTTGTTATCTTTCCTAGAAACTTCTTTGATTTCTGGATGCTGACTCAGCTGCTCCTGCAGGAGGACGCGGGTGGAAGGGTGCTTGGGAGCCGTGGAGGGCTTCATCTTGCTGATCTCCCGCTCGGTTCGGTTCTCCAGGTTGAAGTACCTGAAGGCGCGGCTCACGCGAGCCCCCATCTCTACATCCTGCAGCCCTGGGCTCACCGCACACGTGGGGAGCCGCCGGCGCGGGTGACCTCTGTGCCAACTTATTGGTTTTAAAATGTAGTTAGAAGGGCTTTGTATTAATATTGTTATCAATATTGCCAACATATGTAAATATATTAAATTGTTTTCTCATATGACAGAGTCTCTCTATGTAGTCCTAGCTGTTCTGAAACTTACTGTGTAGACCAGGCCAGCGTGAACTCACAGAGATCCTCCTATCTCTGCCTCCCAAGTACTGCGATTAAAGGCATGTGTCACCATGCCCAGCTAACTTAATAAAGTTAAGTTTATTATTTTATTTATTGCATTTAATCTTTCAATTGTTTGAACTTACTCTGAGGAAAGAACTGTTTAATCAGATAAATATTTTAAAAAATGAGATGTGTCTGAATTCTCAATTCTTGTTTTGCTTTAATGGGAAGGAAACTCCTTCTTTCCAATGTTTTACTATAATTCTTCTAATTGTTAGACTATTACTCATTTATACCATATAATTAAATTTGTATAAAGTGAAATATTTTAGTTCCTTAAAAATAAGAACAAAAAGAATCAAACATTAGTTGCTGAATAAGTTAGATTCTCCTTCACCTTTTAATATTTGTGCTAATGCGAGCGTTAGAATCCTTGACTTTGATTGGTTAGACTTGGGAGGCCTGGTGTTGACTGTCACTGCCAGCATGAAAGTGGTGCGGCTGTCTTGCAGCTCCAGTTCCTGATCAATGAGGTAAGATACTTTTTCACTATTTCAAACACATGCACAGAGTATTTTTGATTATCTAAATCAAATATATGCACGTATTCACACAGAGTATAACAGATTGAGTATTCCTTATCTAAAGCAGTTGGGTCGACAAAGTCTATGGATCTTAGATTTTAAATTTTTGAATATCTGCATATATATTGAGACACCTTGGAAAAGATACCTACATCTAAATATTAAATTCATTTATATTCTTTGAATACCTTATACACATAGTTTGAAGGTAATTTTGTATATATTTTTCAGTGCTCTTATATTTTGAATTTAGTCACAGTAGATTAGATATGGAATTTTCCCTTTGTGGACCTGTTTAACTTTTGGAGCATCTAGGGTTTGTATATTTGGATATTCAACCTGTAGTTGATATAATTCTTTTTGATATTATGATTTTAGATGCTTAAAAATAGATATGTATATATTTTTACTGGTATTCACATTTTTCATATTCCTATATTAAATTTAAAATCTCATAGGAAATACTAAATTTAATATAAAACATTAAATTTAAAATCTAAATCTGAATTTAATACTAAACTTGGTAAGAGAAAAACATTTTGTCTATCAAAAGATCGTTTTATTGTGATTGTGTATCATAATTTTAAAATTTATTTAATATTTTTCTAAATCATTAAGCTTTCTTTCTACTCACTCTCTTCTCCCAATTTAAATGTTTTGCTTGTATCGAAGTTGAAAGTATATTCTTACTTACCAGTAGGCTTTTGTGTGTATAATCCGTGCATCTTTTATCTGTTTGTATTATGTTTTTAATGTAAGATATTTGGGACAATTAAGAAAGGAAGGATTGTGACTTAATAGTGATGTGTTTGTGTTAGTTGACAAGGGGTCAGTTGTGCCAGCTAGTTTTATGTCAACTTGGCACAAGATAGAGTTACCTGAAAGGAGGAAGCCACAATTGAAAAATACTTCCATAAGGTCTAACTGTAAGGAAATTTCTTAATTGGTGATTAATGGTGGAAGGCCCAGCTCATTGTGGGTGGGGCTTTCCCTGGGCTGGCCCTCCTGGGTTCTGTAAGAAAGTTGGCTGAGCTAGGCAGTAAGCAGCATCCCTCCATGACCTCAGCAGCATCAGCTTCTGCTTCCAGGATCCTGACCTGTTTGAATTCCTGTCATGGCTTCCTTTGAGGACGAGCAGTGCTGTGGAAATAGAAGCCAAATACATTCTTTTGTTTTTGATTTAGGAACTGTTTTAGAAAGACATTTAAATCTGTCTTTCTGGACAAGAAGTGAACTTGAAAATTTAAAAATAGGTTTAAAAATATATTTAAAAATATATTTAAAAATATATAGACTATAAATAAGAGAGTATGTGTTACTGAGGTTTTAAACTGTGAAAGATTATCTGTAGCAAAGTTGTTTGGGAAATATATAAAGCGTTTTAGGCATCTCAAGATCATCATGCATCTGCCAGATAGCTATTAGAGAACATTTAGTACTTAGGGTAGCTTTAGGTGTCATTTCAGTGAGGAAGGTAGTACTACAGTAAAAGTTCTGATATACTTCAGATGATCTTTAGATGTGTGTATAAAATTAAATGTGACAGTTATCTGCACATATGCTTCCTGTTACTTTCAATGGTAGAACATATTCTATTGTATTTGAGATAGGATTAATTTGTAATTGGTAGTCTAAGGTAAAGGATTTTATTATTATTTTTATAGTTATACCTAATTCAAGGTGAAGAAATATTTTATTGTAGGTATTTTTTAAATATTACAGATAAAACTCTTTAGATTGTAAGTAGCAGGTCAAATTATAGAATACATAATTTTAAGAAACAATGCACAATTTTTAGATAAAAGATACTTTCAGAGGATAATCTTACATGATCTGTATTTGATTAATAAAAATGGGTTGGGTATTTGCTTCTCTAGTATTGAAATTATATATTATTTATGTTCACAGTAGAAACAAAAATTGAATTCCATATTTTTAAAGGAAATAAAAGAAAAACCCTTTAATAGTCAGAGTGATGCTGCCCTAGTTTGTTTTAGCTGCTGTGATAAATATCTTTTTTTTCAAAGTTTATTAAATTATAAAAGTTTCCATTTCCGCCCCCCTCCCAACACTCTCCCACTCCCCCCACTCCCTCTCCTCCTCCCTCTCCATCCCTAAGAGCAGTCAGAGTTTCCTGCCCTGTGGGTAGTTCAAGTTCCTCTCCTCTCCCTCCAGGTCCAGGAAGGTGAGTATCCAAACAGACTGGATCCCCAAAATCCAGTATATGCAGAGGAAACAAGTCCCAGTGTCATTGTCAATGGCTTTTCAGAAAGACTCCGGGCCAGCCACATTCAGAGAATCCGGCCTCATTCAGAGAATCTGGTTGGATCACGTGCTTGTTCAGTCCCAGTCCAACTGGCCTTGGTGAACTCTCATTAGATCCGTCCCCTTGTATCAGTGGGTGATCGCACCCCTCGCGGTCCTGGTTTCCTTTTTCATGTTCTTCCTCCTTCTGCTCCTCATCTGACCACTTTGAACCAGATAGAAGAGAAAGTGGGAAGTAGTCTACAAGACATAGGCACAGGAGACCACTTCCTAGGTAGAACCCCAGTAGTACAGACAATAAGAGAATCAATGAATAAATGGGACCTCCTGAAACTGAGAAGCTTCTGTAAAGCAAAGGACACCGTCAATAAGACAAAAAGGCTACCTTCTGACTGGGAGAAGATCTTCACCAACCCCTCATCAGATAAAGGCCTGATCTCCAAAATATACAAAGAACTCAAGAAACTAGACACTAAAACTCTAATTAACCCAATTAAAAAATGGGGTGCTGATCTGAACAGAGAATTCACAACAGAAGAACTTCGAATGCTGTGATAAATATCATGACCAAAAGCAACTTGGAGAGGAATTGTTTGATTTCATCAAATAGGTTGTAGTCCATCATTGAGGGAAGTCAGAGCAGGAGCTCCCTCAGGGAAGTAACTAACTGAAGAGGTAACTGAAGTGGAGGAATGCTTCTGACTGGCTTGCTCCCCCGCTGGCTCATGCTCAGCTAGCTTTCTTATAGAACCTGTGACCACTTGCCTAAGCGGGGGGCACTGCTTATAGTTTTCTGGGCTCTCCCACATCTATTAGTAATCAATAAATACGCTGCAGACATTCCACAGGTGGATCTGATGGAGGCATTTTCTCAGATGAGGGCCCTCCACTCAAGTGACTCTATTTGTGTCAAGCTGATAATAAGACCTAATCAGTATGGATGGCTTATTGATTATTCCTCTCAGTAAAAGGGTATTTCTGAACAAGTCATCCTGGCCATCCTCATGTAGTAAGCCACTTGCCTCTCCAACTCAACAACCTTAAACTTTCATACTGTAATTTCCTTCTTTTTTTCTAGGCTACATAAGTACATATCTATTCAATCATCGATAAATCTATAAATTTGTTTCTGCTGTCCTAGTAGATAAGCTATATATTTTGTCTTCTTTTCTCACAGGGTGCTTTGGTTAGTGCGAGTTCAGATGACACACTTCATTTGTGGAATCTGAGACAGAAAAGGCCAGCCATTCTTCATTCTCTTAAGTTTAACAGAGAACGGTAAGAACCTTTGTGAATAACTGTATGATGTGACAGAACTGTATCTCGAGGAAGTTTCATGCTAGTTTGACAGACTTCTTTTATAAATCTAAGCTATTGCCAGATTTTTTTCATAGAAAATGAATAATTGGGATAGATTCAGCCACTTACGAAAATGTGAAATGCCTAAGCCTTTTGTTCTCTGAGCTATTGAACATCACTTCAGCAATCATATTTTCTTTTCCCTGGGCTATGGCAATGAAAACATAGACATAAGATTTAAAAATCAAGTAAAAGCAAATTTAGTTCACTTATTTTTTTTATTTCAGATATCTCCAGCTTTCCAGCCATTACGCTCTTATCTAAATACTTTTTAGCAATAATATCATTCCAATTAAACACTGAATTTTAGCATTGCCAAAGATGATGCTTTAATAAAAATTCAGTTCCCCTCATTTTATAATGATCATAGCCAGGGGTTTATTTGAATGGAAATAGGTTATTTTTTGTAATAAATTGTATCACATTTTAATATTTCCAGTGTTTGATTCAATTAGACCTAGACCTATGCAATCCAGTTAACTAAGAATCATCAGTGATCAAGTAAACACTGAGATGTACATTAACTATCCAGAGTAGTCTATCTACTATGTGGGAAGCGACTAGACTTTTTTTTTTTTTATAGTAAATGGAAAAGCACACCACAGGATAATTTTATGTTAAAGAGAGGAAGAGAAACCTTTGAGAAGTGAATTTAAACAGATTGACACCATTCAAACCAAGGTAGACACCGGAGGAGAGCAGTTTTGACCCAGAGCTATTTGCAGATGATATGATAGTGTACATAGTGATCCCAATAAACAAATCTTAACATAAAATTATTTTGTGTGTATTCACTGCTACAATATGGAGATACAATTAAGTTTTGAATGTTGATTTTGTAATTTACATTTCACTAAACTCACCAAAGTGTTTCAGGTTCAGACAGATGCATGTACATAGGATCTATGTGGTAGGGCAGAATATCTCCGAAGTGTCCATGTGTCTGTGCTTGTTGAAATGTTCTGTTCTCACCATCTGAGTTCTTCATCTTATCTATAAATGGTCTTAATGGGACTTAGTAGTATGCTATGAACAGAGACATATATGTCTTCTGCTACTTCTCCCCACACCATTATTACCTTGCGTTTTCATTGTTTATTGTCTATCTTCCAAAAACTTAGCCTCATGTCTGCGGACCTGTGCTTAGAAGTACCCATGCTTTAAGCCGGGCGGTGGTAGTGCACACTTTTAATCCTAGCACTAGGGAGGCAAAGGCAGGTGGATCTCTATGAGTTCAAGGTTAGCCTGTTCTAAAGAGCTAGTTCTGGGATTGACTCCAAAGCTACACTGTCTTGAAAAACAAAACACAAAGCAAAAAAGTACTTATGCTTTGTTAAATTTTCTGCTCTCGCTGTCCTGACTTTCTAAAATAATCAAACCTTTTCATTTGACTTTTGTAAGTGATCTAGTTTAACAGTAGAACATATTCATAAACAAAGAAATGTGACAACAAGCTCCACCATGTTTTGCCGTGTTGTTCACATATAGTGCTGTGATATTTTTGATTCTAAGGTAATCATGGTGTTTATTTTTAAATAAGCACAAGGCGGAGTGTCAGGTCTGTAATAGAGAAAGCAGACAACCCTGAAGGGAGGGCCTGTGTTGTTGCTTTTATGTTAGTTTGACACAAGTTAGAATCATTTGGGAAGAAGAATTCTCAGTTGAGAAGATGCCTTCACAACATTAGGCTGTAGGTAGGCACAGAGTGCATTTTTTTAATTAGTAATTGATATGGGAAGGCCCAGCCCATTGAGAGTGGTGTTACTTCTCATCTGGTGATCCTGGATTCTATAAGAAAGTAGACTGAGCAAGCCATGAAGAGCAAGTCAGTAAGTAGCACTCCTCTATAGCCTCTGAATCAGTTCCTGCCACTAGGTTCATCCCTTGGGTTCTTGCCCCAACTTGCCTGGATGATGAACTTAAAACTATAAGTAAAACAAACCCTTCCCTCCTCAAGTTGATATTGGTCGTGGTGTTATGTCTTAGCAATAGCAACTGCAACTAAGACAAGGCCCCTAACTAAGACATGACCACAGCCCCTAACTAAGACAGGCCCCTAACTAAGACACAGTTCCTAACTAACTCAGGGACCATAACTAAGAAAAGGCCCCTAACTAAGACGGGGCCCCTAAGATAGAGCCATAGTTTTTATACAGAATACAGTTTGCTTCAACTAAAAAAAAAAAAAAAAAAGATGACAGTGACATTCTAAGAATTACTCTATATTATTGCTTTTCATTCATGTTAATTTCCTCTACCTGATGAGAATAGTTGCGGTCACCTAGCTTATCATAATGACACAGAAAAGTTATAGAGCAACCACAATTTGTTTTTCTTCCAAATCCTCCCCGCATATTAGGAAGCAAATGTTGATGTAGTGACGGCATGTAGGCATCAGCAAGTGAAAGAAAAGTACATTCTAGCTCACAATATGCTTGTGCTTTGTCAAGAACCATATAAATATTATAAGATATAAATTATTTCAATAACTAAGAATATGAATTATGTATATCATTTTGTTTGGATTTGAAAATTCTGGGACACAAATTAAAAATGAGTGTTAATTCATTTTGAGACATAAATTTTAAATTTTTTTTTATTTAGAAAAACAAAGATGAAAAGTCAAGAGAGAAACTACTAAAGAAAAAGTTTTATATTTTATTACTCATTTTCTTTGGTTTTGAATAAAACCCCCTACAGTTATATTTTGCACTTGGCCTTACAATTTATGAATCAGTCTTAGTTCTAGGAATTTGTTTTGTAGGCTTCTTGAAATCTTGCACCGAAAAAAGCATGTAATCTGAAAATAGAGAAAAATATATAACTTAAAATTATAAGATTATTGTTATTAAACTACCTTTTCCTGTCTTAACAAACTTCCTAGATAATGCTACATGTCAATTGTAAGAATGGGCAGCCTTGCTTTTTTCTGTCTTAGGTGAAAACATTAATTCACCCTTTACCACTGAGTAAAATATTAGTTGTATGTTTTAGCAAGTTAAGAAAATGTTTCTATATTACTAGTTCTTTGAGTTTTTAAAATCATGAATGACAGTTTGTGTTTGAATTTAAACCTTTCCTCTATATAGATTCCATTTGTATGTTTTCTATAATAAATTTGAAATCACTTACTGCATAGTTTTTGTTTTAAATTGAAATAATTAGGATACCTTATGCTATTTATTCATTTGAATTTAATTTGATATTCTTATTCATTCTGGTCCTCTAAATTGACAGCTTCCATGTTTCATTGTGTTTAGGATTTTGACTGTTGGCTATTATACATCTGATTTGGGCTTATCTTATAGTGGTCAGCTTTATTATCATTCTGTATTGTTTTTCACCAGTTAGCTCAGGAAAAGCACCAGTCACAGTGGTCTGGAACCTCCCATATGAATCCTTAATCAAGAAATGTCCACAGGCTTGCTTATAGGTTGATCTGATGAGGGCATTTTCTCTATTGAGGGTTTTTTTTTCCCTCAGATGGCCCTGGCCTGTGTCCAGATAACAGTAAGCAGCATGCTATTGGTCTTTTCTTTAAAATTCAGGTAGTTTTATTTTCTTTGAAATGATTATATTGCCATACTCATATTTATGCTTTTTCATTTTATTTTGTTCATATTTGATTTCCCATAGTTTCTTCTCTCATCACTCTTGGCAGGAGCCTACAGAAGGTAGAGGATATCAAATCCCCTGACACTGCATTTAAGGTGGTGTGAGACACCTGATGTGTGCTGGGAACTAAACCCATGTCTTCTACAAGAGCAGTAACTGCTCTTAACCACCAAGCCATCTTTCTAGACCCAGAATTGGCATTTTGTTAACAAATTCTTCGTTTTTCCTTGTCTGATAAAGTCATGATTTTTCCTTTACACCTGAGAAACTGCTTTGCTGAATATTGCATTCTTGTTTTAAGTACTTCGATACCATCCTGCTTCCTTCCAGCTTCCATGGTTTTTGATAACAAATATGCTGTCATTGTTTACCTCCAATCCTTGTATAGTATGGTGTGGTTTTTCTCTTGGTTCTTTCAAAATCTCCCCCCCCCCTTTTTCTCTCTTTTTTTCCTTCCCTTTTCCATCTTTTTTCTCAATTCCCTTCCCAGCCTTTTTTTCTTTTCTTGTCCCCTTCCATTCCTTTCTTTTCCCCATATTTCCCTCTTTTTCTACTATTTTCTTTTTGCCCTCTCTTCTTTGTCCCTCTCTTCCTCCCTCCATACTCATTCTCACAGCTTTTCAGGTATTTATTTGACTAAGATCTTCCCTAGGTCTTATTTCATTCATTCCATTCTTTTTGTGTAGTTCAGTTTCTTAAATTCTTTGACACACAACTTTTTTCAAATTAGGTGAGTTTTTATATATTATTGTTTTGATTGTTTATTTTAGATTCATAGTTTCAATGTTGTTTATTTGTCCTCTACTTGAGGTTTGCCTGTGTCTTAGTGTAATGAATGACTTTTTATTCATTACCTAAGCTCGTTAGGCATTATGTTATAAAATTCTTAAACCCTAAAGAAATTTGTGTTTCGTAGGGTTTTACATTTCTTTGGTTGATATGTGAGGTAAGGAGAGGTACTTTATATTCTTTTGTGGAGTGGAGTTTATAGCTTTCCACTCCACCTCCACCTTTGCCAGTCTTACGTAGGAATACTTCACTGTTGCTCTTCCCACAGCCTCACAGACCTGATTCTCTCACCCATAAATCCAATAGTTAAGATATTTAAGTGAAGTTACAAACCATTGCTCCCATTTATAGTAGAAGCATGAAAATAAGCTTTATGTACTTCCTCTGCCACAAAACTCTCTGTGCATTCCTTGGTAGAGCTGAAAGGGAGTAGTCATTTGTTCATTTGTAAAAGGTTTCAAGTCTTTGAAAGAGAGGTCTCCAAATTTTCTGAAGAACTGTATAAGTAGAAATACTGCTTTTTGTTGTTTATTTGCAGTAATAGACTTGATGAAAACATTTTAGCTTTCTTTCACTGGAACATAATGTACGTAAGATGCTAAGATAAATTGTTTCTCTCTCTCTCCCCATCTCTATCTCTTTGCTTCTTTCTTCCTTCTCTCCATCTCTTTTCCTGTCTGAAAGCCATAAATTCCTGTATCTGAAAACTGGGAAGACTCTGAAAGTCATCCACTAGTACCTCTTTTAAATCTAAGATCATGTGTAAAAATTCATTATTATTATTTATTTTATATCCCAGCTGTAGTGTCCCCTCTCTTCTCTCCTCCCAGTACTCTCCCCATATCCCCTTGCCTCCCCACCCCATCCACTCCTCCTCTGTTTCTATTCAGGAAAGGGCAGGCCTTCCATGTATATCAACAAAATATGGCATATAAAGTTATGGTAAGACTAAGCATCTTGCCTTATATTAAGGCTCGGCAAGGCAACCCAGTATGAGGAGTAGGGTCCCAAAAGCCAGAAAAAGAGTCAGAGACAGTCCCTGCTTCCACTATTAGGAGTCCCATAAAAACACCAAGCCACACAACTGTCGCATATGTGTGGAGGACCTAGACCAATCCCATGCAGGCTCTCTAGTTGTTTGTTCAGGATATGTGCGATCCTATGAGCCTAGGTTAGTTAATTCTGAGGGTTCTTTTTCTTTTTTTTTAATTTAACTTTATTTCATGTGCATTGGTATAATGATGTCAGATTCTCTGGAACTGGAGTTACAGATAGCAAACTGTCATGTGGGTGCTGGAAATTGAACCCGGGTCTTCTGGAGGAGTGCTCCTAACCACTGAGCCATCTCATCAGCCCAGATTCTGTGGGTTTTCTTGTGATGTCCTTGATCCCTCAGGTTCCTACAATCCTTCCTCCTTCTTTTCAACAGAATTCTCCAAGATCTACCTAATGTTTGATCGTGGGTAGGGAACCCCATCTATTTCCATCAGTTGCTGAATGACCCCTCTTTGAGTATAGGAGAATATCATTAGATATCATTACAAGTGAGCCCACCCCTACACTGACTGGACCACCAGGACCCAGAGGCTGGATGACCCAGAGACCTAGAATAGAATCAAACATGACCAGAGGGGAGAAAAAGTCATTGTAATGATATCTAATATTTGTCATCTCTAACTTAGGTTATTGGTAAGTCACTTTAATAGTTGCAGGAATTTAATTTAGTTTGTGTTATGTTAGATGGTTCCACACACAATGGCAAGTGATTGAGGTTTTTATGGACAGATTAGTTAGTTGACAGTTCACTAAGACTATGAAAGGAATTTAGCTGAATATTCATTCATTTTTAATTTGGTCTTTTGTATAATAATTCTCACTAGTATAGTTTATTTAAAATCATGAGATTGTTTTATTTAACAAAAATTTTGTTTTTTGTGGGTGAAATTTTCTACTAAAATTCCTGCCTATCAGTATTTTGTCTTAAGATACTACAGGACTCACAGGGACACTGTCACTTCTTTTCTGATGGCTAGTTTTTTAGTTACTGTCATTATCCTCCTCAGTGCTCTTTCTTCTCCTCCTCTCTTCATAATTTCATCTTTAACAGGTTTTAGGGGACCAGATTGCCACATCCCGGCTATCATAACAGTAATTTTGGCTCCGCTCCTGAAAGCTGAAGAGAAAGTAAACAGTAATCATTCAACCACAGGAAAATGCTTCCTCCAACTGTTCTGTAGGATTGTCTGATAAAACTTGCCATCTGAAGTCTGAACATGGTTGTGACCCACCTGGTGCTTCTTTCATAAAATGCAGTTTGTAATTTAGGAAGTCTGAAGTGGACCTCATTGTATGAGTTTGTAATAAATGCTTAGTCTCTGATGCTGCTAATCAGTAGACTCTTACTTGAATAGCAAGGACTGAAGGAGTTTTATAAAAATTAAATAAAATTTTAGGTTAATATGCTCTATTCATACCTAACGAGTCACATCTTCTGTGACCGGAATCTTAGAACACACACTAAAATTAGGTGTTTTTTTTTTACTCCAAAGACTTAAAATATTGGTATACTTTAGTGGATGTACATCAAAATTTTTCCCAAATAGTTTTCAAGCAATACTAGTAGATACTGTTTCAGAAATAATGGGCACCATTTCTGGTGGGTGTTTTTTTCCACATGCAGCTCAATACATATTTGATTCAGCATATCTAAGTAAGGCAGTGCAGTTATAAATACTCTACAAGTATATATAATTTCAGGCTACGATCTGAAATTCAAGAGTTTATTAATAGCTACATGAGAATAGTCATAGCTAAAACAGATTGAAACTTGTTGGAAAGAAGACCTTCAAAGTCAAACTCTCCCAATGAATTTCTGTCTGTCTGTCTGTCTGTCTATCTATCTATCTACCTACCTACCTACCTACCTATTTTTCATACAGAATCTCTCTACATAGCCAGGCTAGCCTTGAACTCAAAGAGATCCACCTGCCTCTACCTCTCAAGTGCTGTGATTAAAGGTGTGCAGCCCTATGCCTGGGTCCAATGAATCTCTTAAAGAAAAATGCCAGTGATTTAGTACCATTTTCTTTTGAAAATTCTTTTTGCTTATGCATTATGACACTATTTCTCAAGCTGAAGACTATAAGCATGCTTCAGGATTGTGAATTTTCTGTAGTAACTGTAACATGAGGGCCTGCTTTTTGGGGTTTCTGTCCTGCCCAATTCCCACAGTCAGTAAGCTCTTTTTCAGTGGGGCAGGTCACATCTTCCTTCTTCCATGTCTGGACAGGACTGGGGAGGAATGAGCTTCCTCCTTCCCAGAATTCTCCTGTTCTCATTGACCCACCTCTACTTCCTGTCTGGTTGTCCTGCCTATACTTCCTGTCTGGCTACTGGCCAATCAGCATTTATTTAAAACAGAATTGACAGAATATAGACAATTGTCCCACACCACTTTGCCTCCCCCCTTTTTTTTTTAAAAAAAGAACATCCATAGTCCATTTTTTGGGAGTGTGGGTATAGTTTTCCTGCCTACTTTCTGCTGATTGGGGGTGCTGATAATCTTATGGGGACCTAAAGAAAATTTAGAATTATGATCAAGTCCTGACTGGAGTACCCTGTGAGTCTTGATCATCTCAGGAAGCAGTCTAGAATCTGTTCTAGATGTAGAACTCAGACACCTGGGACATTTGTTCCTACTGGAGATTTCTCAGGTGGTCTTCCTTGACGAAACCTAATTTTTCTTAACTCAGAATGAATCTACAGTCTCTCATTTCCTGTGGAAACAAAAGCAAAATCTCTTCTCCAAAATAAAATACATTTTGACTTCAATTTTGAAGTCAAGGTATTTTTAAAATACCCATCTTGGATTAATTTAACAGTATTTATAAGCAAATATCTTTTAGTAGCTGTTGCTCCTTCCTCAGCATTCAAACAATTCAAAGAGCGCATAATAACATACAGTATCCAGATTCTCTATGTATTTTCCATCTTTGTGTGGCTTTATTTTAACCTCTATTTCTTTTATTTTCACTTTTACTTTTTGAGACAGGTTCTCTGTATATCTTTGGCTGTCACAAAGATCCACCTGCCTCTGCCTCCCAAGTGCTGGAATTAAAGGTGTGTGCCACCACACATTGAATTCATGGAGGTTTGTCTGCTTTTGCCTCCCAAGCTTTGGGATTAAAGGTGTGTACCACCATACCCAACTACTCTCTTTCTTTTTTATTTTAAGGACTTTAACCTTTAGCATATATTTTTTTTAACACACTGTAAACCATTTAGAGGTTTTCTTTGACTTTGAATCTTTCTTTTACTGTATCTCTCTTTTTTTCTGACCACATGAATCTTTAATTTGCTAAGCAATATGACTAGAGTTAAAGCCATGGCTTTGATGGCTTTTCAGAAAGCTAAGAACAGCCCATTTCTTAGCTTTCTGCAAATTCAACCTCATGGCGGAGGTACTGACTGGAGCCATGTTTATTACCACAACTTTATGGCTTTTCAAGGTACTTGCTAGCAAGCATGCTGAAACAGTATGTCCACAAACAACACTCAAATTCTCTCTCTGTAGCCAGACCTCCTGCCTCAAAGAGTTAGAGTTTGCACTGGCAGGATGGCCCAGAAAGTCCGCATTTTAAAATGGCACAGCTTTTTTCCTGCTATCTCTGAAAACCAAAAAGCATGCAGTCAGCTTTTATCAACACCATTTAAGTGTTTCGTGGCAGCACCTCTTAAAAGAGCTGCAAGGCTTTGCAGCTAAAGCTGAGTTGGAAGCCTCTCTTAAATGAGAGCACTTGTTTGCCTCTAGCAAGCAGAGAAGACTCAAGAAATTGCTACTACCAAGCAGCCATGCTTTAATCTATTCTTTTCTGTCTAAATTTACTTCCCAAGCTCTCTCAGGATTTATATGGATGCAGTTGTCCATGTGGGCACCATTCTGTTGACTGAGTTTTCTGTCCTGCATGGTTTCTGTCCTCCCATCATGTCCCACAGCCAGTAAGCCCTTTTTCAGTGTTGCAGGTCACATCTTTCTTCTTCCGTGTGGGGACAGGACTGGGGAGAAATGGGCTTCCTCCTTCCCAGAATTCTCCTGTTCTCCTTGACCCACCTCTTCTTCCTATCTGGTTGTCCCACCTATACTTTCTGTCTGACTACTGGCCAATCAGCGTTTATTTAAAACAGAATTGACAGAATATAGACAATTGTCCTGCACCAAGTAACTTCTACTTAGAATGCTTTATTTTTATGTTAAAATACTACTAACATTCTAAATGATTTGAACAGATTGTTTTATCCAAAAATGCTGCTATACAGGTTCAGTTTACAA
Source organism: Myodes glareolus (assembly GCF_982192425.1). NCBI lineage: Eukaryota > Metazoa > Chordata > Mammalia > Rodentia > Cricetidae > Myodes > Myodes glareolus. The sequence goes on along the minus strand of NC_142027.1, from coordinate 44,450,410 downwards.
AGTTGGATTTGTGTTTATGATTATTTTAGTACCAAATACTTTGATTTTGTTATGGAGTACTAACATATCAGAAGTGTACTATTTATGTGTTAGACATTTTATAACACTGAATTACCTCAGGGAACAAAGAAATAAAGAATTATTTAGTCTCATAGTTTTAAATATATCAGTCCACAATTACTTGAGTCCTTCTGCATTATGAAGAGGCAGAAAATCATGGCATAAGGACATAACTCAAAATGATTCTTCTCATAGAAGCCAGACGTGCCTGAGACAACAGGCATTCTCTCTTCCCTCTTTTATTTTATCCACAGCCCCTGCAATAGGATAGTGCCATTTATATTTAGGGCATGTGTTTCCTCTGTGATTAATAATTTCTGTAAATATCTGAGCAGATGCACAACATCAGGGCCAAAGATGTAGCTCAGTATTAGAACATTTACCTAGAATGTGTTTGATGCTCAGCACTATTTTAAAAAATCTATCCATCAGAAAAATCATTAAAAATTAATTCATGCCAAATCATTGTAAAATAAGATATGGCCTGCTATGAAACAATTTAAAGCAGGTCAGTTGGTAAAAGTGGTGAAAAAAATACAAAGTACAAACACACTAACTTTGAAAGAACTTGGCACCAAACCCATATCAATATTGTTATGTTATAAAAATTCAAATATCACATAAATTACAGGATTTCTAAATTGAGTCCTAAATGAGGGTCGGGAAAAAATTTGAAAGTATGTACATCATCTAAGTGTGAAAAATGCTTATTTTGTATATAGACCTTTACTAGTCTAATCCAAAAAGAACTTTCATCTTTTTAATTTTCCTTATTCTCCAATGAGCCTTTTCTTTTGAAATTTTTATAGACATTAACACACTTTGATTTTATTTTTTTTTATGTATTTGTTTTTTTGTTTATAATGTATGTATCAGATAAAAAGGATGGAGTATGTGTTAGAAGTTTTTATAGAGACTTACTCAATGAAGGTTGAACTGGTGAGTGGTGAAAAGCTAAGATTATCTTAAATGCTTTGTGATAGTCAATATGGACAGGGAAACAAAATTATTCTTCCATGGCTTACATATAACAGATTAAAATTATTTGCATATTAGGTGGCATTAGTCAAAATCAGTTACAAGTGAAGACAATAAATAAAAAATAAGTTGTACAAAGTTATCAAATAATTATTAGGATTATCAAGTACACATAACAAGTATATTCATATCCTTTGTCCATGTCGTTCATCTTAAGTCACACTCTTTCATTCAGATAAAGTTTGAAAATCTTAAATGGTTATTTTAACCCTGTACAACTGATGAGTGATAAATGGCACATAAGACCTTGTCTAGTTTCTCTTTACTTATGATCATTAAGGAGTTACTTCACAGGCTAGTTCTTTTTCTGTTGGGATTTTCTTCCTGTATTTTATTCTTCCTGTTCTATAAGGTCTGTTTACATTGGAATTCTACCTCCTGCTTCAGGTTTCCTTACTGAATGCGGCAGTTCTCAGATTTTATGTGCTAATTGCCCAGATGGCTGTGTCACATCAAGGTTTCCTTATGTCCTGCTTAAAGCTCTGAAATTGTTTTCTCTATCTACCTGTGATTTAGATTTATTTCCCTGTGATCTTATAGCTACTTTAAAATGAGTTCGTATTTCTATTAAAGGTTAAATTGATCATTCATTGCCTAGAAACATGACCATCAAGTTATTTCCTGTGTATATCCTTTGGAGACAGCAATTCTAGACTTCATCTTTTAGTCAAAGATTTCCAGTATCATGTAGGTTATTCATTAATTAGAAAAAATCAATTAACTTTGCAGTTGCTTATATCACAGCAGGTTTCTAGTGTTTTTAGTGTCATATGCCAAGAGCTTTCCACAGGATAGATAACATTTTGTTCAAAGAAATAAGAGATTGAAAAACTCAATGTGGCAGGTTTAAAATATGCACTGGATACACTGGCTATTCAGTGTTGACTTTTGTGAACAATTACACTCATAAGTTTCACTCTTATGTGTATTATAGAATGGAGTCACATGAATTTACCATTCATATTCTTTTTAAAGTTGACCTGTTTGCCTAATGTCAAAATTTTGTTCAACTCTTCTGTAGTTTAGTAGATAATCTTCCAGGTAAACTCCAGGAAATATTTGGTGTAGTAACATGTTCTGGAAAGAGATTATCTGTGAATTTATTGTCTTAAGAATGTCTAGAAGAACACAATGAATGCAAATTAGAGAGACTAATTACAATGTTAATAGATTAGTCATTAAACTTAACATTACATATGTAGTAGTCCTGATGGCTCTAGCCCTGCAATGGTTCTCAGAGCTAGCCAGAAAGTCCATTATGAAGATGAGAATAGAATAATGAAACTAAAGGAAGTCTGGAAGCAGTGGCACAGGTCTGTGATTCAGCACTGCTACAGTAAGATGGGAAGTAGAGGAAAGAGAAAATCCCCACAGGGCAACTAGCCTGAAGAATGCAGCACTGTGGGATGTGAGAGAAACTCTGCCTTAAAGAAGGTGGGAATGGACCAGTACCTGGGGTTGTCCTCCACCCTCCACATTCACACTGTGGCACATGTAAGCTCTCATACACTAATATGCATTTCACATTGCGCGCGCGCACACACACACACACACACACACACACACACACACACACACACCATTAAAAGAAGAATAAAAGGCTTCTCTGGCCTTATCAGCTTCCCCCTACTACATAAATGTGAAACATCTTCTGTAGACATAACTACTACCTCTCCATGAACTCTGAAATTTGCATTCATTATATCCCTAATTTATCTTTGAGCTGACTTTTATTTCAATAAATAAACTGTGGAGCTCAGTGCAAAGATACTAATTTTGTAACTGAACAGGAATGCTTTGCACCACAGTTTTGCCACATAATACCAGCTGTTGGATTTCGGCAATAATAAAGCAGTTTCAGTCTTATGCATGCATCTATACAGACAAAATTAAGCATTTATAGGACAGAGGTTTGTATTGTATTTTGTATATAATATCTAAAGTACTTAGAGTTATTTCCATCTTAATAGACAGTTTTAAATTACCTTGTCAAATGCTTCCATTTTCAAAGTAGATACCTGATCATAGTTTTATAAGTATTAATTAACAGAACATTCCTTTCTCATTTTGAGTTTGTGTGCATTGTGTTTAAGAAAAATATCTTCAAATAAAGTTCAATTTTCTGCTACTAAAAAAGATCTTAGTTTCTTCAATGTAAAACAGAAATATATACTTATTTGCATTGCTGTATTCAGAATGACAGATAGTGCAGTTGATCTCTTAGAAATAGTGATAAGAATGGTGGGTACCAGAAGAGGAGGCTTTGTAAGAAGGAAGGGTGCTGGGGAAGACGGGGAAGGTTGATTAATGGTCACTATATGTCAGATATGAGAAGGAAGCTCTGAAATACTGTCACACAGTGTGATGACCATAAAGGACAATAATGTACCGCTGTGATTAATGCTGGAAGAAAAGATTTTATAAGCCTTTATAATTTAGAAATGATAAACTGGATTTAAAGATTTTTCAGTGTACATATGTATCAAAAATCACATTATTTCCATTATAATCTACAACTTTTATACTTTTGTACGTTGATCAAAAATTTAAAACTAGACACAGTAAATTTATACTTATAACAGACAATAGTGATTGTCATCATTATTTTTAATGATACATTATTTCCTATCACATATATAAATATAAATTATGTAGTGTGATGTGTGTAAGAAAAATGTATTGATCAAATGAAAAATTTAGATATTTTAATTGTAATTTTCTTTCTTTCAGAATTACTTACTGTCATCTACCTTTCCAGAGTAAATGGCTCTATGTTGGAACAGAAAGAGGAAATACACATATTGTAAATATTGAATCTTTCATTCTTTCTGGATATGTCATCATGTGGAACAAAGCAATTGAACTGTAAGTTTGACCTTGGTTGTCATTTTATTTGACTAAAATATTGCATATATTATGTGACCTGTTTGGATTATAATGCAATTACCTTAAATAAAATTGAACTAAAATAAAACCACAGGAAATTTAAAAATAGATATGGATGTATCAATGTATTTTATACATTACAAATACTGTAAATAATAAAAGCTTACATATATCAGCCATAGTAATAAAATAGAATAGCACTATAAAATGATATTGTAATTAACATTAGCATAATCATAGTGAAAATGGATTGTTTTATATGAAAATAATAATCAATAGACATAATAATTAATGGTAATAGTTTATCTGTTGCCTTGTTAGAATATAGTTCTGAGAACAAAGAGAAGCAGTTACTCAATCTCCTTCATGTTTTGACAAACAACATGAACTTTTTTGTTTTATTTCATTATTTTATGTGTATGGATGTTTTGCCTGCATGTCGGGTCAATGAACAATATGCATGCAGGGCCTGTGGAGGCCAGAAGAGGGCACCAGATCGCCCGGAACTGGAGTTGCAGGTGGTTGTGAGCTGCCATGTGGATAGGGTCCTTTGGAAGAGCAGGCAGGGCTCTTAACTTCTGAACCATCTCTCCACAACTACTGTTTTAGCTTTGGCTTTGGCAGTGGTATTTAAACTACTGCACATGTAAAATGGGAAACATTTCAAATCTACAATCTTATACACTTCAAGTATCTATTTGTGTAGTGCACACATAAACATATTTTTTTCTATTTTTTTAAAGCTTTTTAATTTTTTTCTCTCTTTTTATTTATTTATTAAAAATTTCCACCTCCTCCCCGCCTCCCTTTTCCCTCCCCCTCGCCACCTCCCCCTCCCTCTCTAGTCCTAAGAGCAGTCAGGGTTCCCTGCCCCATGGGAAGTCCAAGGTCCTCCGCCCTCCATCCAGGTCTATAATGGTGAGCATCCAAACAAACCAGGCTCCCACAAAGTCAGTCCATGCAGTAGAATCAAAAGGACCAGTGCCTTTGTCCTTGACTTCTCAGTCAGCCTTCATTGCCAGCCACATTCAGAGTGTCCAGTTTGATCACATGCTCCATCACTCCCAGTCCAGCTGGCCTTGGTGAGCTCCCATTAGATCAGTCCCACTGTCTCAGTGGGTGGACGCGCCGCTTGTGGTCCTGACTTCCTTGCTCATGTTCTCCCTCCTTCTGCTCCTCATTTGGACCTTGGGAGCTAAGTCCAGTGCTACAGTGTGGGTCTCTGTCTCTATTTCCATCCATTGCCAGATGAAGGTTCTATGGTGATATGTAAGATATTCATCAGTGTGGCTATGGGACAAGGCCAGTTCAGGCTCCCTCTCCTCTACTGCCCAAGGAACAATCTGGGGACCTCTCCTTGGACCTGGGAACCCCTCTAGAATCAAGTCTCTTGCAAACCCTAAAATGGCTTCCTTAATTAAGATATTTACTTCCCTGCTCCCCTATCTACCCTTCCTCCATCCCACCCATTCCATTCCCCCAAGCTTTCCCGAATCCTCCCCTTCTCCCTTCTCTCTACCCACCTCTCCTTACATCTACCCTGCCACACTACCATTCACCCAAGTTTTGCCTGGCAATTAAAACAATCTTTTTTTTTTAATTTTACATGCCAGTCCCAGTTCCTTCCTCCCCTCCTCCTGTTCCCCCACCTTTACCCCACCCCATTCCACCCCCATCCACTTCTCAGAGAGGGTGAGGTCTCCCACTGCGAGTCAACAGAGTCTGTCATATCACACTAAGGAAGGACCAAGCTCCCCACAACCTCCCCTCCACCCAGTATCTAGGCTGAGCAAGGTATCCCTCCATAGCGAATGGGCTCCAGAAACCAATTCATGCACTAGGGATAAATATTGGCCCCACTGACAGTGGCCCCAGATACGTCCCGTCCCCCTGTACCCCCGCCCCCCGTCATGGTCAGTGAGCTCTGGCTAGCTGTCAACTGTCTCTGTGGGTATCCAACTGGACTCCAGGAGCTCGGCCCAGTGCTTAGCTGTGGATCTCTACATCTGCTTCCATCATTTACGAGATGAAGGTTCTATGATGACAGTTAAGGTAGTCATCGATCTGATCACAGGGGAAGGGTAGTTCAGGCACCCTCTCCACTATTGCTTAGGGTCTTAGCTGGGGTCATCCTGTGGATACTAGGGAATTCCCCAAGTGCCAGGTTTCTCCCTAACCCCACAATGGCTCCCTCTATCAAGATATCCTTTTCCTTGCTCCCCCTCTCTGTCCTTCCCCCAACTCAGCCATCCAGATTCCTCAAGTTCTCCTTCCTCTTCCTTTTGTTCCCTCCCCCTCCCCTTCCATACCCCCCATGCCCCATGCTGCCAATTGACTCAGGAGATCTTGTCTATTTCCCCTCTCCAGGGAGATCTATGTATTATCCTTTTTAGTCTATGTTTTAGTAAGAAAACCGTTTTATTTGTTGCTAGTTTTATACATGTTGAGTCCTTAGGAAGATGTGTTGATTGATGCTGACTCATTTTCCTACGCATTCTGTTTTTCTCTGAAGTTTTAATTAAAACACTATTTTAATGAATCTTAAATCTGTTTTGGTAACAAGTTTTTTCTCTAATCTCAATGATTTTAATTATACTAGTATTTCCAAAGTGCATTCCATAGAATTTAATTCTATGATTAATATAAATTTAAATATCAACTCCCAGTCTCCTGAATTGTCTTTTAATCACTCTCTACTCCTTAAGATACATCAGAAATATCTATCTCAGAACTTTTTTTGAGTTATGTTTTGCTAGTGGTACTTTCTGAGGTTTTAGAAATTAATCTTAGAGAAACAGACAAAAAATAAGCCAACATGTTATCATTATCTTTAAGTGAGAAAAAAGCAGCATAAAATATTTCCCCTTAACTTTTGATATACTATAAAAGCAATTACTTTTATACTCTAAAGTTTCATTACAAATAGCAAATTTAATGTTGAATAATCTTCTGAACCGAACCACTTTTATTGTATAGTAAGGCTTTAAGTGAAAGAGTCTAGCATATGGTCTAACCTGTATTTCAAAAATATATTCCTCTAACATGATTTTATGATTAAAAATGGACACATCAATAGTTTTGGAAACAATTGAATATATGGTTGCATTTGAATGTAGACTTACTATGCATTTTATAGACAAAATATTTTACATTGTTTAGTTTAGAGTTTCCAAACTTTTTGATTATAGATTTTCCTTTCTATGAAACATCTTGTTTCCACTGGTTTATCATGCAGTACATTTTAACAATTGTTGTTCCAACCAAATCCAATAGACAGATGGCAGTTTTTGTTTATTGACTTACTATTTATTAGAGAATAATTAAGAACACTATTCTTTATAAGGAGCATTTACCTTTCTAGAACACTACAATAATATTTAAGTATATATTACTTATATAGAACTAAAAACTCTATAAACTGTTCTTTGTAGCCTTGTTTAATTCCTTTGAGAATATATTATTGAATATAAATAGTAATTCTGATTTTTAAGTAGAACAATTATCTCAAACTATTGAATATGATCTATCTTTTGCCATTAAATTTGGATAAAAATATATATAATCTGAAAAATATTTTTTTGATAAGGTCAGTGGTACTATATCCAGTTTTAGATGAGAAAATACATTGTCAATTGGGTGAATGAATTCATTCACAAAATTTCTCAGTATCTAATCTATATAGTCCTTTGATTCACTTTGAGAAATCACTATAAGAGAAGCCTAGAATGACTGACCACTTTACAATAGTTTCTAGGATTTAAATAGTCTTTACTTTCTGTGAAGGCTCTTTGTGGATGTTATGTGTCCTTAAGAGGTAAAGTTGAACTGTGCCAATTTCACTTAGCCCTACAACACTGAAGTGTATTCGGCTTAATTTTAATTTCTTTGTCATTCTCTAGTGCCTAGTTTTAAATTATTGCTATTAATTTAACAGATCCACCAAGACTCATCCAGGCCCAGTTGTTCATTTAAGTGATAGCCCAAGAGATGAAGGGAAAGTAAGTACACTGCGTCATTCTTGCTTTGGTTTTCCTTGTTTTTAGAAAAAGATGTTTTAAACTGTTTCTTGAGATTTAACATCTTAATTGGTTTGTAGCATTCAGTGGCATCTAAAAATAATACCTAAAGTATGAATGAGCAAGTAAACAAATAAATGGAATACACTTGCTACTAATGCTTTAAGTGTTTAGTTTGCCTAAAACTAAATTTGAATCTTAAATATGCTTTGTTGAGAAGGTTACAGAGCAGCTTTTATTTCTAAATACCATATGATTTACCTCAGTAGTATGATTAACTTTGTCATTAATCGTGTATTTGTTATTTGGCTTTGATATCAACAAAGTCATAACTAATATCCAGTAATACAAATTAGATAGTTTTGATTTTCTTTTAAGTATACATTAATATAGAAAATATTTGCCATTTCATTGGGATAAGGTCCAAGGGATTAGGGAAACTCTCCTTTGAGTGTTTCTGTGCTGGAGTTTCTAGGGATGGTTAGAAAATAAGGCCTCTGACTTGCTCAGTGGGACAGTCCCTGGTGGCTTCATAATAGGATAGCATTATTAGGGGTGGGAAAAGTAGGAAATGGAGTCTAGTTGGAGGAGTAGCTCACAAGGGATTTCTTGGGTCTATTTCTCCCCTGGCCTCTTCCCAGATGCAATTTCTTTGCGTTGTGGCCTTCCCTGACATGAAAAGCTCAGTTCTTCCTCATCCTCAAGATTAATAAGGACTAATTGTTTGAAACTATAAATCATAATAAATCTTTTCTCCCTTTAGTTGATCTCCTAGATATTTTGGTCACAGCTATGCATATGTAGCTAACACATTATTGATTATAAAAAATCCTAATTATTTCATAATTTTCCTTTGATAATGAAATAGTTGGTAGCTTGATTTCTAAAACATTGTCTTTATAGATATTTTGTCAAGTATATAATTCTTAATAGGTACCATAAAATTATGATATTTTTTACTGTAGGTTTACATTTTTGTGAATTATTTATTTTAAAGAATAAGAATTGTGTAGTCTAACAAAGATTCAACATGGAAGGCAAGTTCAACTGATGACCCAATATTAGGTACATCTAAATTGATCTATAAATAGAATGCAATGCTATTTATCAGAGTTTATTTTTTGTTGACGAAAGCTTGTTAAGCTTCAACATATAAAAAGAAGTACAGGCAACTAAGAAAAGCTGAGAGTGGGAGAAACAGTCTTTCCCAGGCAATAGCGTACCAGCTGGTTGTTCAATACCTAGTGGTCAGTCCTTAACAAACACATAAGTGACGCTACACAGACTGAAAGGGTTGATCATAATGTGCAAAACTGTACATAAATAACAAGGAATATAGATACACACACACACACACACAAACACCCATATGCATGTAACAACCGTTAATGAAAACTGGGGTCATTAATTCAAAATAGAGGAAAAGAGTACATAGGAGAGGGTTTGGAGGGAGAAAAGGGAAGGAGGAAGTGATGTAATTATATATATATGTATATATATATACATATATATATATAACCTCTAAAACAAATTTCAAAATAAATTGTCCTAGATACTTAAAAAGCAAATGAGACAAGCTTTTTCTGAACTAAATAAAGTTCTATTTCATGTGCAAATATAGTTTCTACGGGGATATAGAAGAAGCACCCTCATTGGCAGTCAGGGAAATGTGGTTACAATTTTCTCATCAGTCTGGCAAGTATTAGAAATAACCATACTAGATAATGGAAAAGGCCATGCAGCTATGCAGACATAACTAACACAGCATATATTATATAACTATCCCAATTATTTGATAATTTGGATTAGACATGCAAATATATAGGCACAGAAAGCAGTGTTATTAAATAAGACACATGCTTTAAATAATTTGACTTACACATCAGAAAAAAATAATGACATCTTGAAATTTGCAGGCAAATGGATGGATCTAGAAAACATCATATTGAGTGAGGTAACCCAGACCCAGAAAGACAAATATCATATGTACTCACTCTTAAGTGACTTTTAGAAAGACATATAAGGGTCTAATCTACATGGGAAGTAGAAAAAGACAAGATCTCCTGAGTGAATTGGGAGCATGGGGACCATGGGAGAGAGTTGAAGTGGGGAGGGGAAAGGCAGGGAGGGGAGCAGAGATAATGTATAGCTCAATAAAATCATTAAAAAATATAGTAAAAATAATAATTTGACCTAGATAATCTTCAGATATCTACACTATTTATGTGAATAAGGAATAATATGTCTATTAACTGAAAGCTAAATAAATGAATGTTGATACACAGATAATGGATAATTCACTAAGGCACACATTAAAAAGAAAATTCCAGAACAGTGAGGCATTAAACTATGTGAATAATGCATCTGTATTTGTATGTGTATACTACATACTTTAAAATATTTCTCATAAAAAATTATACATACTTTATATTAACTTAATTATATATACTGATTTAGAGTTATTGCTGTTAGGAGTTAACTTTTTTTGCATTTAGTTTGTGTGTGAGTGGGACATGCATCTGCCATGGGTGTGTGTGGAAGTCAGAGGACAGCTTGTGGGGTTGATCTTCTTCTCTCATATAAATTCTGGAAACTGAACTCAGGTTACCAAACTTGGCTGCAGGTGCCTTTACCTGCTGAGCAGGTATTGCTGGCCTCTGACTTATTTTTTATTAAATAATTTTGATAATAGCTGATTATTGTTAGTATATAAAATACTGTTTTATTAAATGGCAGCATCATTGAATGTTTTGTTTTTAGTATTTGTTCTTAGATTCTCTGGTGTAAATTATTCATGAAAGTCTAACAAATATAGATAACTTTTGCTTCTTCTTTTTCTACATAGAGAGTTATATGTATCTTATGGTTTGTTGGCCAGGGCATTATTGAATATAAATGATTTATTCCTGGGTTTAGAGTTTTAGCTAAGAAGTTGCGGCCCTACATTCTGGCGCCATCCACTCACCCCTCACTTCACAAAAAGAACAAAAATATTCTCAGCTATTTCTAGTAGAAAGTTTTAAATTGTAAATGACATTGAATTTTGTTGAATGTGTTTCTACAAGTATCAGGTTAAGTATTCTTTACTTTTTAATTTGTTGAAATATATTGGTATATTTTCTTATTTAAACATTTTTTTTCAAATTTCTGAGATAAATTCAATGTGGAAAGGAAAGTTCTTCTTGGAGGCTTGATGGTGATGTAAGAAAAGAAATGAAGTAGTGATGTTAGGGTTCTTATGGAAGCAAGATAGTATCAGGCAAAAATAGAATGTCTGTGTTCCAAGACACTGTTTCTAAGGAATCTGAACATCATTCTATCAAACAGAAAAGGGCACTGGTGTACTTAAAATTTTCTGTACAGGAAACAATCATGAGTACATTTTTTTGGATTTTCTAGCGTTGTCTCCTAACACTTAGTTAGGGCTATAGTTGGGAACCACTGCTGTCACATCTCTATGGGTCACTTTTCTTGTCTTGTGTAGCTTGACTTGACTTCTGCATTTATCTTCTTATGACTACCTTTCCTGTGTCTTTGTGTCTTTTCCTTATCTAGAAGGTTACCAGCCACTGTGTTTATGGCTGGGTCCACTCTAAGTCCAGGGTGATTTTGTCACAAAATTCTAATGAATTGTACATTTAAAAGACCTTATTTCAAAAATAAGGCTACATATTGAAGTTTTGAATATGACTTTATTTTAAAATCATGCTTTTCAACTATCACACCTATGACAGGGAAACATAAAGATAAACCTGAGAAAATTGTAACTCTTTGAAACAGCCTCCACTTTCATGAACCCATTTGACCAGCAAAATTATCACTTTCACTGTTGCTTAGAGAAAATAATTTTTCTGCTTTAGGAGATTGATAATTATATTCACATAGATACATGGAGTCATGAACTCAGGTCTAAAAACAGAATCACACCTCAGATATCATTACAATCTAACATCGATACATAAGTCTTTCTCTTTAAGGAAACAGAATATTCATAAAGTAGGTAGAATATATATTTACAAAAGAAACTGAGGACCTAATGTTGTCAGTCACCGAAGGAATACATTTAGCAATGATTTTTAAGGGTTTGAACCTGGAGGCTGTATAGAAATCAATGTGTTACATAGGGCATGTTTTGGAGTTTAATCCTTTGACAAGGACACATGCCCTAATAGTTTGCAGGGCTAATCCTTTGAAGCCTTGACTCAACAGAGACATATGGTAACTAGAAATACCAACCATACCTTCTATGCAGTATTAAAGAAGGGATCAGATCAGAAGAAGCAAAAATGGAGAGTATTAACGAAGTCACCTCCTCCGTGCCACCTAAGAGCCTTCTAAGGGTACTGTTTCTACTTAGGAAGGCAGGAATACTCTGGAAAAGCAGGTAACACAACACAGTTAGAACAGTAGGTAGTGGCTATCTTTTTTAAAGGTCTTTGTTGACAGCAGGAAATGATGGCAAAGAGCCAGTCTCATAATATCTGTGGGGATTGATTATCTAGTTGTTAGAGGCCAGGTGGCAATATTTAACCATCTGGCAGTATGGGTATAAATTGCTGTAAAAAAAAAAAAAGCAGCTAGGCTATAAGGGCAATACATGAATCCATGATGTTAACTAATGAAACAAAAGCAGAAAAACAATAAATGAAGCCAGGTCGTTGGCTTATGCCTATCTTCCTAGCTCTTTGGGAGGCCGGATCAATCGGATCATCAATTCCAGGTCTGCATAACAAGGTTACACCTCAGTAGAATAAACAAACAAAATCTGAAGGCGAAGTCACAAAAGATCACAACCAATTCTTCTTTATCCTTGGGATATAATTTAACTTTTTTAAAATCAATATCTTTGTATATTAGCAGAAAAAGAATAACACAAAGAAAGCTGATACAAAAGCGGCTTTAGTAAAATTCCCTTAATGATGAAAATGATCTTTTCTCACTCTAAGGGAAAAAAGAAACTTCATGGACCCGAAACTGTGAAGCTTACATAAACCTGTGAATATATCCTCCTTAGTGCTGAGTTTGTTTTTCCCTTTGGGCAGAAGTAAGACAAAGATTCCTACCATTTAACATTGTTTAGTTATTGGCAATACTGGTAACTTTTCATATGTCTTTTTAAAAGTATAAATTTCAATTAATATTTATGTGTATTTCATTATGTGGTATTTAAAGATGTTTTCATTAATACTTTAAGAATTTCATATCTTATATTTTGTTCATACCCATCCACAACTCTTTTCATATTCAATCCCATCTCCCTACCCATACAACTTCTTGCTTTCTCTGATTTTAAGTCCATCTAATCTGCAGTCTCTTATTTTCTGCACATTGGCCTTGGCCAGTAGCAGCACTGTTTTAGTTTTCATTTACTGCACAAAACTTTTCTAAGGAGGGACGAGAGACACATTAATCTATGTGTATAGCAGTAAGTCTTTAGGGATTGGTTTTACACAATATCCATTTAACAAAATAATAATGATAGGTTCTCCCCTAGGGCTATAACTTGTACAGCCAACAGCTCTTGGCCATAGTAACCCTGCCATCTACGAATTACATCTCACAGAGTATCTTTCTGGGTCTGGGTTATCTCACCTAGGATAGGTTTTTTTCCCCCTAGTTCTACCCATTTATCCTAACGTTATATAATTTTATTTTCCTTTATAGCTGAATAATCTAGCATTGTATTAGTGTGTCACATTTCATTATGCATTTCTTCAGTTGATGGGCATCTAAGCTGTTTCCATTTCTCGGTTATTGTGAGAGCAGCAATGAACATGGATAAACAAGTATCTCTGTAGTAAGATATACAGTCCTTTGCATATGTCCATGGGTGGTATGATCACAGGGTAGACTACCTCTATCTTTCTGAAGAACCACCGTAGTGTCTGCACCATCAGTGAGTCAGTTTCCCCTTTCTCCATCACCCATCAACATTTGCTGTCATTTGCAGGTGTTATTCATTAATTTATTTTATCCTAGCCCTTCTGATTGGGTTAAGATGAAATCTGAAAATAGTTTTCATTTGTATCTTCACGATAGCTAAGGATATTGAACATTATTAAAATTTTTTTCTTTTAATTTTGAGATTAGTATAATTACGTCATTTCCCCTTTCTTTTCTTCCCTCTAAACTCTCAATTTAAATTTTTTAAAAATAATTTCCTTTAAGTTGGCATATCAGAAAGTTCAACACTTTTGTCAAATAAATTTAAACATTATGATGTGTAGTTCCTTAACTTCACATTTGGATATAAGGTATAGCTACATTAAAAATAAGTCTAGGGGCTGGCAAAATGGGTCAGTGTTTGAGAGTACTTGTTACTCTTGAAGATGATCTCAGTTCAGGTCTTGGCAGCTCTCAACTGACTGTAATTCCAGGGTCAGGGACTCTGATGCTCAATTCTGGTCTCAACAGGAACCAGACATGCATGTGGTCTACATACTATGCAGGCAAAATATCATATACATAAAAACATGAATAGGATAAGTAAAAATATATTTCTTTGATAATGTTTCAATTTTAACTGTTTCAAATTCTTCTATTTTAAAAGGAAAACTATTACTTTTCAAATACTTTACACTGATTTAAGTATAAGCACCATTGTATTGGTAGTTACTTTTCTTATTGCTGAAACAGAACATCTGACCAAAGCAAGTTATGGAATTAGGTGGTTCTTGTTTGTGGTTGAAGGAAAGTCTGTTATGGTGGGGAAGGCACACAGACAGAAGCATGATGCTGCAGATCACATTATCTCCAGAGTCAGAAGGAAAGAGTGATGCACGCTTATGCTCAGCAAGTTTTCTCCTGGTTAGATGATCCAGAGACCTCCACCATGGAATGTTGCGGCCTACTTTTAGAACAGATCTACTCACCTCCACTAATCTAATTTAGAAAGTCCCCAACAGACATTTGTCTCCAGGGTGATTGATTTTAGACCCTGTAAAATTTATACTGTAGGCTACAATTAGCTAATATTAATTTAATAGAGAATTTTTAAAAAGTTTTAACTTCCAAAGGTGTATAAGCCATTAGTTTAAGCTATGTACTCAAGGCTTTGGATGTATTTCAGTCTCAGAGATTCTGCCTAACATGTACAAGGTCCTACATTTGATTCCCAGAATGAGGGGCTGCACAGCATCTTCAAGTGGGAATATCATAAAACATTTGCTCAAAGTAAATGAGTTGATATGACAAAATTTAAAATTATTTTTATGTACTTTTTCAGGTGTGTAGTACTAAATGGTATATTAGTAGCCAATTAAATATAACATTTCATCAATTATTTTGTTTTCATTTTCTCTTATTTATCTTTCAATTTTCACATAAAATATATTATATCATGTTTATTTACATGTTTCCTTGGTTCTTTGGAACAAGCAGAGTTCTCTGGTTATGTTTATATTGCAGCAAAAGTTATTGACCCTTTAATTTGTTAATTGCTGTATCAGCATCTTTGTCTTAAAAAACAATTTTAAAGTAGTAGGAAGCATATTTAAGTGCTCGAAAAGGTAGGACAAATCAGGCTGTGTTGTGTAACATGCTTTTTATTTATAGGATTATTATAACTTTTTATTTGAGCACCATTAAAATTAATATCAGAATTAAGAAAATGGTTGTTTTACTGTTTTCCAGCTTTTAATAGGTTATGAAAATGGTACTGTAGTATTCTGGGACTTGAAATCTAAAAGAGCAGAACTGAGAGTTTATTATGATGAGGTAAGTGATTTCTGCTGACATATTTGGAAATTTTGGGGACTATGTGTCAGTTTTCTGCTCGGAAGTTTTGTGCTTTACTAATATTTTTGATCACTGGGACCCTACCCGTCCTTACTCAGTGTTAAATATTCTTTTGTTACTTGTATAAATTCCAACTGTTGATTATTTTTGAATGAGAATTCTGCCTTGACAGCCAACTGGGAAGATTATACCTATTTTTGGCTTTGTATCTATTCTTTCCTTTATGACGCTTTCTTGATTTGTCTCATTTCCTTTCTTTTATGTAGGTTCCATACTCACATCTTGCTTCTTGACTTTCAAGTTTCTAAAGGCGCTAGTCAAGACTTCCTAAACAATTCATTTTCTTTGTGGCTAAGAGTTCAAGACAGTTTGAAAAGCCTTTCCCCTTTATTATTTATCTTCTTAGAATAATGAAATTGTTTTGTGTATAAGAACAAATAAATGACACTAAGTATCTTGAGGTAAATTTTATTATATATAATTGATTCTTGATTAGGTTTCTCCCAGATGACATATTAGTTGGACTCTTAATTCCAGACCTTTATTCCCATTTAGAGGAAACTAATATGAAGACAGTACAGCTGAGAGAAGATAAAAAGGGAACTCATTTCTTGAGGCTGGGTAGCAAAGATGATTTTCTACGCCCTTAGATTAGAAGTCAAGTAGGAGTGAGACAAGACAGAAGGAAAATGAAGATCCAAAATCTCTGCCTAGCCAACACCCAATCTTATATGGATAGATGTCACATAATTTAAGGAAGCATGGAAGTAAATAGAAAAGAGTCCCATCTATTTCTTTTTATAACACTTCATTTTTAGATTAGAAGAATAAAAATATCACCCAATGGACTTCTAGTTGCCTTAGAATACGCAACATTTTCTTTCCTATTATATTATAACAATTAAAAGTTTAAAGTTTTGGTCCCTAAAGATATATTTATTGGGCTAGAGAAATGTCTTAATGGTTAAGAGCATATACTGCTCTTGCACAGGATATTGGTGTTTCCAACATCCACATCTGGTAGCTCACAACTATATGTAACTCCAGCTCTATGGATCTGATTCCCTCTTCTGCTCTCCTCAGGCACTATACTCATATGCACATACTCACATATGTATGTAAACACATTACTAAAAATCAAAATAAAGTCTTGATAGCAATTGTTATTTCATAAAATTCACAGTTCATTTCTGAATGGTTCTCTAAAACTAATACTTTATCATATATATGGGATAGTTTTGTTGCCAAAGAGTCCAGAAGTTAATTGTGTAGTGTCTGAGCAATTTGATAATGATTGGTGAAAAACAACCATGCAAGTAATATCACACAATTAATTATGTTCTTCATATTCATGTTTAGTACATCGGAATCATAAGCAAAAATGACTCCACAGAGCTGAGCTGGCTTTTTGCTGTTGTTAAATACACAAAACACAGTGATACGTTATAAATACTTCTTCCTTTTTTAAGACTAAGAGCTAGAGAAAAATCCAAACACTGTTTAACCTGTCAGAGTCAGAAAAGATCAGATCAATAGGAAACCAAAAGGAAAATGCTGAAAATTATGCTTTTCTTTAGCCTAAACTGTATGAAAATAAGTTTTTCAACCTCAAGAAATAAGCATATTAATTCTGAAACTGAACTTTGAAATAAAGATTAGAAATATTCTGAATTAGCTCTTGTAGACCAGACAGGCCTCAAACTCACAGAGATCCACCTGCCTTTGCCTCCCTAGTGCTGGGATTAAAGGCGTGTGCCACCACTGCCTGGCCAGGACAGGCTCTAAAGCTACAGAGAAACCCTGTCTTGAAAAACCAATATATATATATATATATATATATATATATATATATTTAATAGAATATGATTGTCTATATAATTTATACATAGAGATTATTTTATGTATTGACATAAATTATATACACACATAAATAAATTGTTATGTATTATACTACACATTTGTAGTTCCTGTCATTCTAATAGAGACAGTTATAAACTTTATATTGCTGAAAAACTTTTCAAACTTTCTTAGTATTTTGTCATAACTAAAAACTATCTTTAATAAACCCCTAAGATGGTTTTATAAATCATATATACTCTTCCCAGCACTGTACATAGTGGTCTCTGCTGTAATTTTTCAAAGTTCGTTCTTAAAATTATTTCTTTTTTTTGTTTGTTTGTACTTGTCTTGTTTATTTGCCTCTTTTCTCCATCTCTGATTCATTTAAATTATAGATTCTCAAGTCTGGAACACCGGCACATACTAGGCATTTGAGAGACTAAGGCAGGAAGACAAGTTGTGCCACTAGTGTGAGGCTGGCTGAATGATGTAGTGAGCCCCTCCCACTTAAAACTATGTCTGTCTTTTGTTGCCTCCTCTAACTTATGTTTATTTGTACAGACTCTCATTTCTAATACTATCTGTGTAAGCAATAAGCTTAATACAACTAAAAATCCCTGGCCTTTTCCCTCTCTTAAACTTTAAATTTAAATGTCTAACAATTTAATAGGTAAGTCAAAATAAATATCACCAGAATGTAATTTATATTTGATTACACATACCACTTTCTATGTTCTTTTTTCTTTTAAAACCAGTTTAGAATGTCAATGGTAATCCTTTCTATTTCTCTCTTCTTCATATATCATAAACAATCAGTTTTATAGGCTTTTTGATTTTGTCTTTATTATTATTCACATTCTCTCATTTTCTCTTTGTCATTTCTACACCCAGTACTCTACATAAAATTGCTTGACTGGCTATGAGTCTCTTAACATCTACCTTTCTGTATATTCTTCATTAATAGATTACCTTTCAAAGACATAATCAGATCATGTGATTCTCTACATCAGGACATTTGAATGACTCCCTGTTAACAGGATCTGAAAATGAGAATTAAAGCTGTGATAATTTTTTAAAGTATAATTTACTGCATCTTATTAAACAGTTCACACATCTGGGACATGTTACTCACTTTCTCTTAATGATATATTTTTTTCTTACCTTCAAGAAATTTCTACTGGTAATTGCTTTCTCAATATGAACGTTCTCTTTGTCTCTTTTGTATTTTAAAATCATATTAGTCTGTAGGCACCAAAAAGCTAATTGAACTGTCTAACTGTCCCTTGATGATTAGTAATAGACGAATTGGATTTTGTTGGAAATCCAGTATTATATTGAGAAATAATTAGCTGCAAAAAATTGTTTTCAGCTATGTGTTATAGGTTATGCCTCTACTCCCAGCTGCATGGGAAAGGCAGTTCAAACAAAATAGCACTTCTGTCAACTTTGCTGAACCGCAGTCAATTTAACTTCTCTGAAGCTACTTGGTTAGCAAAAGTAGAGAGCGAGAAAATGTATAGACCCACAGCCTGATCCTAACCCAGTGAAGGAGTTCCTCAAGTTCAGAGCCAACTAGAGATACACAGTAAGTTTCAGGCCAGCCTAGAATGCAGAGTGGAATTTTTCTAAATAATAAAAGGCAAGAATTTATTTTACAATAGTTATAGTTTTGTTGTTCATTATATTGGTATTTCTTCAATAAGCTCAAAGAAACCTTTCAATTTGACATAAGGGTAATATTTTGATTCCATGGAAACTGCATATTTCCTTTTGTCAGATTGTTATATAGTTTTTAAACTTTTGCTTTCAAGAAAAAGTTACCATTGACAAAATATGACTCATATTTATCCTTTAAATTCTTTGTTTTATGTTTTTTCTTGAATTGATTATTGATATTTGGTTTACATTAAGTTCCTGTTCCAATGGAAAAATGTGATGTAACTAAATAAACAAAAAAAATCAAATACCCTCCATCAGCTCGGTTAGCAGCTCCTTAGTTATACATTATTTCTCGTCTTGATCTCTAAAACAAGACAATGCTTCATCATTGCTCTATTTACTGAAATTCTACTTCATTTATAGTAGTAGCTGTATTTTTTATCTCCTCCCCAGTGGGTTCAGATGAGGCTTGGGGGCTGTACTCTCATCCTCTGCTTCTGCTGACCAAGTAGTTTCAGAGAATTTTGAATTGATTGAGGATCAGCAAAGTTGATAAAAGACGTGCTATCTTGTTTGAACTGCCTGCAGAAGAGAAAAGAAATAAACAGAGAAGACAATAAAAAAATGTTTCTAATTGCTTTTGTTTGAGACTGTTAAGAGGAAAGTCTCTGCATAGAAATTATGACTAAACTGAGAAGAAACGAAAAGAAAAACAAAATCGTACAAGCCCAGGATATCATGCTGCATTTTATGTTCAGTTTAGTCTTATCTTGAGGTCTGAATCATCTTATTTTTTTTTATGTTTAATGGTTTGTCAAGACAGCAGTTAGCTGTAACTCTAATATAATATTTATTGGCTGAAAATTTCACACTTGGTTATGTAAAGAATTCAGTTTTGTAACTGTATAAGCACACATGTGCTTAATGTTTTGAACAATAAATATGATTAGTATTCACCCATATTGACCTTCATTTTATGTTTCTTGGGAGGAGGTGTTTTATACACCTTTTTGATTTTCTTGCCCACTGGGACTTGTCTCATTGTATTCAACAAAATGGTTAAATTATGGTGATTAATTTATTCACAAAAGATATAAAGATTTAGAAATTCAATTTTAAATACTAATTCAGTAGATCTTTCTTTAAAAACTATTTTATAGAAGATACTACACTACTGTAGCTATTAATACAACTTTAAAATGAAATCATTGCTGTTTTCAGAATATATGATGATATAATATATCTACCTTCCCCTCTGTACTTGTTTTTTGTTGTTGTTATATTACCAGGCTATTCATTCAATTGATTGGCATCATGAGGGCAAACAATTCATGTGCAGCCATTCGGATGGTAGCTTGACTTTATGGAACCTGAAAAGCCCAAATCGTCCTTTCCAAACCACAGTTCCACATGGTAAGACACACACTTTGAAAAGAGACTGTGGAGACTACAGCTGCAGATTGGCAGAGCCCATCCATGAGCTCTTCTATAAAGAACGTATTTTAGGCTTTTTTGTTTTACTGTCTTAGGGTTAGTCTGTTTAGTCCATTGACATTAAATATAATTACTAGTAAGACTAGATTTATGTCTAGTTATTATTGTTTGTTTTCTGTTGTTCATACTATATTTGTTTGCTTTTCTTTGTTTTTCTATTTTCAAGTAATTTAAATATTATTATTAGAAATGCATTTTAATTCATAGATACTTTATCTTTTCCTATTGTTTATTGCAAGTGTCACAATGTTTCAATATGTTAGTGCTAAAATTATAACACTTCATTTAATATATAGACATCTTGTAACCATATAGATCTACTTATCTACCTTCATTATCGTTTATACTATAATTGTATATCATACACAGATATTTTGATTTTTAAATGGTCACATGTATTGTAATTAAGAGACAAAATACTCTGCATAATTTAATTTATTTGTAGGCATTACTTCCATTTCATGTAGGTCTGGTAAAATTATAACATTGAGCTTCTTTTATTTGAAATTATCTTTTATCTCCATTCTTGAAGACTATTTTGCTAGATATAGATTTATGGACAATATCAGGCTATGAGCTTAGAGTCTGCTAGGTGGGGATTCATGTAATGTAACGACTGCTTTAATAATAGTCAATCATCTTCTAGTTCCAATGCTTTCTAAATGATCAGTCCTCAGTGTTTTGAACTTTGCGTCTACGATTTAGAATGTGTTTTCTCCTTCTGGTGTTTTCAGGCAATTTTTGTATCTTTTATTTGTAGCAACACAAAAATGTTATGTCTCATCTTGTTTTGATTGTTTAATTTTTCTATTTATAGTTCTAACAAATTTTTAGAACTTTTTTGCCACCTACCTTTAATATATTTTTATGTATGTTTCTTGTTCTGGAATATGATTCAGCTTTGTTAGGACTTCTGGTGTTGTAAAAGACACCTCTGAGTCTTAATTTTTGTATTTGTTTTTGTCGATATTTTTGTTACTGATTTCCAGTAAACCAATTCCAACTGATTCATCATCTGTTTAACGGCTTCTTGTTCTGCATTTCCATTCTATTAAACTGCTCAAAATATTTTCATGGTTTTCCACTCAGTATCTTTTTGCTTTTTAGAAATCTTCCAAGAATTATTTTTGTCATTTATTCTAAGCATTTCACCTTTAATCTTTGAGCTTAGGTACACTCACCTCCTAAAACCTTTGATAACATCACCTGCTTTGTCTAACTTGTATTGACAACAATGACTGACCCAAGTGGCTGTTTTACTCTCTGATCTTCAGGCAAACTTTATTTATTAAAATAGAAATGAAATATCATGACAGAAGTTAATAGCAGTAAAAGCAAAACCATACAACAAAGAAATAAAACACTGATATAAGGAAAGAAAACAGACTTTTTAAAAACTATCTTTACCTAAGCTAATCCATTTAGAAATACAAAAACATGAAATTAGAAATGATATGGTAAATGCAGAAATTAAAAACTTAAAAACTCTCAAACTTATATTCTGTACCATTCTACATATAAAATTAAGAGCATGGGTGAAATAGATAATGTCAAGGGAAATACAAAATAATGGAAACTTTGTACAGTATTTTTTATATAAATTCAAATCCCCATCTATGGCCCATCTGTTTCAGCCTGAAAAGCACCTTTTATTACTATATTTTTGTTAAGAGAGTTCTGGTGATGCAAATTCAGTTTTGTTTTAGGAGAAATGTTTTTATTTTAATTTCTTGTTGAAAGATGATTTTGTCCAACATGAAATTCTTAGTTGACAGTTCTTTTTTTTCTTTTTTTAATACTTGGAATATCTTGCTCTCTGCTCTGGGGCTTTAATGTTTCTGAAGTTGACATTTAATCTTCCTTGGGGCTCCTTTTCATGCAACCATTTTCATCTTGGCTTTTCTTTCTGCCTTTAAGATTCTTTCTGTCTTTCAGCATTTTTGCTTGGATTGTTTCGTCCTGGGGTTGTCTCTTTATCAATTTACCATTTCTTCTCTAGCCTTTCAGTATTACACTTGTGTGTATGGTAATGACTAATGTTATTTCACAGTTTTTGACATTATTCACTTTCTTTCCTCCTGTTTGGTTTGACACACTTTGGTTTGTCTCCAGCACTAATTTCTTACAATTTTCAATTTTTTTGTTAATTTCAGCCATGTTCTGAAATGTTGATTTATTTGAATCTATTACTCCCAAATTCAGAAGCTGTCCATGTTTATACTGAGAATCAGTCACACATTTTGTCATTAATTGACTATTTTATACCTGGAGAATTTATTCTTTTTCTGTCATTTATCCATTGATGGAGTTCAACTGATCTATCCATACCCCTGTTTAATTACAGCTTCTACAGCATGTTGTATCTGTTACTCATTCACTTCTGGTGCATCATACTGTAATTTTTATGTTTGTATTGCTCAATGTAATAAATTCCAAACATATTAGAATTCAATTACTTCTATGTACCCTGACATATATCATATAATACTAGGACTATAGAGAATAGCAATGAACAAAATTGATGATTTTTATACAATATTTTGTACAACATGACTCTTAAGCATGCTTCAGCTACTGACAGGTGTTGATATAATCAAAGTAAGAAACTGCTTTCTAAAAGTAAACTGTTAGAGCTGAAGACTGAACATTAATGGGACCTTACAACCTAATTTTAATGCTTGGGACCCAAATCGCAAAATGAGAGAACTGAAAGTTCTCTTATCTCTATAATGAGTACTCTCCACACAGTAAATTAATCATTGTAATAACATTTTTAAATGAAGCAGAATGATTTTGTAAGTCTATCATATGCTTTATGTCACAGAACTTTCTGCAATATGAAAGTTTACTTCTAGTATAGATAAATTATTGAGAATTATATAGATTTTATTAAAAAGATTTTATCTTTTTCTCTTCCTTTCTTTTTGTTCTTTTTTTTTCTTGTGGAGGGGAGGGGAAGAGAATCTTATGTACCCTTTGATGGATTTGAACACTCAACTCTCCTGCCTCAGCTTCCTGACTGTTGAGAACAGAGTCATGGATAATATATTTTAATAATAATGTATTTCATTATATATGTATGTATCATCAGTCCTAAACTTTATTTTATGAGCGTATGTAATAATTTATAAGGAAATACATTCATATTTAGAGATTACAAAGAACCAAAAGGTGAATACTTTATAAATAACTTCATTGATCATATAGCAGTCTTTTGTTATTATCCTAAAGCATATAGATTTAATAAAATATTATAATACATAAACTTATGCCAAATATGGGCACTTTAAAAATAAACCTTATCTTTAGCTTAAACTGTTGTTACTATGGGAGGAAGTGTAGGGGGAGGGGGAAGGAAATGGAAGGAAGTGGAAATTTTTAATAAAAAAAGACCAGTTTAACAATATAATATAACTAAAGTAATAAAATTATTTCAAACTTTATCATCATTGATGGAAATATAAAATTGTGCTTGTCCTATTCTCTTCTGTAAGCAGTATCTACAATTAAAACTGTGCTTGAGGCTTTGGCTTCAGTTATGTTTGTATCACCTGCCAATGTAACCTGTTCAGGAGTTGTTGTTGTAGTTCAGGAAGTTACTAGACTCACCCCAGAGGCTTGTAGATTTCATTTTTCCATTATGTTATTGTTCCATGTTTATATTTCTTAATGGAAATTTTAAAAAATTCTCGTGGATCAGTATAATTTTGATGGAGGAGGGTTATCTGTCTATTGTGTTATTTTCATTGGTCAATAAAGAGACTGCCTTGGCCCTTTGATAGGACAGAAAATTAGGTAGGCGGAGTAAACAGAATAGAATGCTGGGAAGAAGGGAAGTGAGGCAGACGCCATGGAGCCAGCCACCAGGTCAGACATGCTGAATCTTTTCCGGTAAGCCACTACCTCGTGGTGCTACCACAAGATTATTAGAAATGGGTTAATATCAAGATATGAGAGTTAGTCAGTAACTAACTCTCTAGAGATAATGGGCCAGGCAGTGTTTAAATGAATATAACTTGTGTGTTATTATTTCTGGGGCTAAGCTAGCTGTGCGGGAGCCAGGCAGGATGAAAAGCAGGCCTGCCCGCAGCTCCTTTCTACATAATTTAAGTCAGATTTAATTATTTCTTTCTCTCATTAGGAAAAAGTCAAAGAGAAGGAAGAAAGTCTGAGCCTTGTAAGCCAATTCTTAAAGTAGAGTATAAAACTTGCAGGAACAGGTACGTGGTTGTACTTGGTGAATATGTAAATATATGTTAGGGGTGGGATAATGGAAGTAACAATCTTTGATAATATGTTATACTGCCTTAGAATTATAAATTATTAATTCTCTAAATCAGTAACTTATTTTTCTTGAGTATTATGAATATTGAAAATAACAAATAGCATACTTAATTATATTTATATTGACATCATTTATATATTAATTCTAATAATTGAGGGCTCTTGAATTATTTATAATATAGCAATATTTATTAAAATTAACCTATGCATCTATTGATATTCCTTACGAAATTTAAATATGTAACCAGATCTCTCCGAGCTTAGAATCTGACATATTGAAATTGGAAAGATAACCTTTAGTTGGAATTATAAAGTTATATATATTTTCATAATGGAAAAAGCCTGAATTTTATGATGTATATGATAAAAAACATTTAATATGATTCTACTACATTTATTGACACCATATCCAGTATTTCTGCATTTCCTCTTAGTTTGTAAT
Source organism: Myodes glareolus (assembly GCF_982192425.1). Classification (NCBI taxonomy): domain Eukaryota; kingdom Metazoa; phylum Chordata; class Mammalia; order Rodentia; family Cricetidae; genus Myodes; species Myodes glareolus. Next base: position 44,424,955 of record NC_142027.1, on the reverse strand, counting down.
AATCACTAATGGCATTTTCTACCCAATATGAACATAATAAACCTTGCCTGAACATTATTGTGATGAAGATGATGATGATGATGATGATGATGATGCATGTACAAGACGTGGGTTCTGGAGATATAACTCAGGAGCCAGGCTTGTGCAGCAAGCACTTTGATGTGCTAAGCCATTTTGTCAGCCCCTAAACAGAACTGTAAACTGAAAGTTCCTACTTTGTCTTAGTTACTTGCTCACATAGTGTGCTGTTAGCATCATATGTTTGTTAAAACTTCCTTTTCTGAAGTTTTAATAGTATAAAATTGTGATGATATATTTTCAATATCCCTTTAGCAGTCCAGTTTAGTATAATATAGCTAAAAAATAAAATATTCCAAATTTTAAACATTGTGGATGGAAACAAAGTCTTATATAACTATTGTCTTCTTAGAATATTATTTATAATTACAAGTTTTCTTGTGCCTTTAGATTCAGTAGTGTATATCACAAGTTATGCAATGTAAACCTAAGGATCCTTGAGGGTCAGGAAATTATAATAATTTTTCCAAACAGCTAATAGCTTTATTTGGCTTTCCTTTTCACTTGTGTAATTTTTTTCAAAAGAATTTTTTCCTTACTTCAGTATTGACTGTCCTAAGGACTATAATATCTATTGAATTATCAATTAGTGTTCAATATTTTTATAGATTACAAATCTTGAAAATAAAACAGCAAAATGAGAACAAATAGTTTCATGTGAAGCCTGAGATGCTTTTTTGCATAATAAATCTCAGGACCCATGGACTTTAGGGCTTCTTCTTGGTTACAAGGGTGTTGTTTTGAAAGTGCACTCCCATGACATGCTCAGAAATGTTCAGGTTGATTCCATTGGCTTTAACTATATACTACACACTGTGTAATTTGATTTGTGAGCTAAAACATAACTTATTATCAGCTTCTGAATTTGGTAGGCTCTAGTAGAAAAGACCAAGACAAAACACTAGTGATTTTTAAATAGCATGAGAAGTAGTTTGATGGATGTTTGTTTTGGGGGAATAGAAAAGGGACAAGGGTATAATCGAGTTGTAAATATTATCACATTTCTAATTTTTATTAGCTTTTTTGGGCAATTAAAAATTTTAAAGAAAAAAATAAGGAAAAGGAACACCTAGCCTAACCTTGAAGGCCATGGAGAGAAGAGCTATCAAGAGAGAGGTGAGGAAAATTCCTTAGAGAGAGAATTTGAGATAGGTGTTCTGAGATAGGGCTCAAATGAAGCAATGTGATGCCACAGTTAACATCACTTACTTTATAGTAACGTGGCTCTGAGATTTTTAATTACATCATAACATTTAGTTTCATCACTAGTAATACCTGATTTACTATGATATTCCATGAAAACTAGATGAAATAATACAAAAGGCATAGATTTTTCATGACTAATAGGGCACACTCAGGTTCCCAATAAATCAAATCACCATTATTATTATATTAAAACCATGGTATTCTACTTAACAGTATTTCATTACTTTTAAAGATTTGTTTTAGCACTAGTATTCTAACTGTAATAATTTTATTTATAATGTGAAATACATATTTTATTGGTTATACTTACTTTCATTCCACTTGAATACATTCCATGCAGACAATTTTGTTTTTATTTTTGTGATTATTGCTTTAAGTAAAAGTAACCTCTGGAAATTTAAACCAAGGGAAAAATTTGGAGGTGTACTAGTCTGAAAAAGAATGAAAGATGGGACCCAGAAACAGTACAGTACTCTACTGAAGGTTATATCAAAGTTAGACTGTACCTTAATTAAGATAGTGTTCCTTTTTATTAATTGTTGTTTCATGCATATATAGAGGAACACACACAATCACACATACACACGTGTGTGATCTCATATACTCTTGTTACCAGATAATATTAGATTTTTAAAGCAAGACGTGTTTTGTTCTTTTGGGTTTTGTTTTGTCTTGTTTTGTTTTAAGTAGAGAATTTGTCAGTCCCAGTTCAGCATTTTTTAGAAAAGCAGACTTTCAAAGGACTCTGAGACAAAGACTCTGTAGTTCCTTTTAAAATGTATTTGGAGGGGAATATTCTCAATTTGGTATTTACTTGTTGAAAATACTTCTTTATTAACCTAAAATATGTGTATTGAGTTTAGAGTAGAAGATGAAAAGCTATGAAGCTATTTATAGACAGCCACAATATTTATAATCATCAAAAGAAACCTCGTTGAGTTCATCACTTTGTGTCATTATAAGAAATCACGAGAATAAATATCTTAAAGTAAGAAGAGCCCCTTTGGCTTTAGGTTGCTTTAGTCTGTCATTGGGTGACTCCATTTATTTTATTTGAGTATTATGTCAAGACAAATTAAAATCTTCACAGCAGAAGGAAAGTAGCTTACATTATGTCAGCCAAGAAGCAGAGAGAGAAAAGAGGAGGCCTATGCTGGTTCACTTTCTCATTCTTTTATTCCCCCCTGGACCCCACACTATTGGATAGCACTGCCGACACTCATCATAGGTCTTCCCTCACCGCCTGTACTTGCTATTCCACATGGCAGTTGTCTCTGTACATGCACTAACAGACACATACAGGGGTTCCTTCTTTCCTTCCTTCCTTCCTTCCTTCCTTCCTTCCTTCCATCCTTCCTTCCTTCCTAACTTCCTTCCTTCCTTCCTTCCTTTCTTCCTTCCTTCCTTCCCTCCCTCCCTTCCTTTCTTTCTTCCTTCCTTCTTTCCTTCCTTTCTTTCATCTCTATCTGTTTTTAAAATGTATTTTTCTCTCATACATTACATTCTGACCACTCCATTTCTCCGCCCTCCAGCCTTCCCAGTCTCCATCAACCTCCCCTCTCTCCCAGATCCAAAGTCTCAATCCTCAAACCAAACAAATTGAGAAATGAATGACATTCATTTTATTACTTATTTGTATCTTGAAAAGTAATATATAGACTGAGTAGGGTGTGTGTGTGTGTGTGTGTGTGTGTGTGTATGTAAACAATTAAAGAAAAAGGTCATAATTTGAGAGAGAACAAAGGAGGGCACATGGGAGGGTGGAGGGAAGAAAGGGAATGTAATATATTTTAATTTAAAAACTTAAAGTACTAAAGTGATACACTAAAATTTTATATAAAATTACTTGAGCCAGCTAGAACTTGCTGAACACGCATAAAATTGAGTAGAAGATATTCTATAATAAATTATTATTCATCTACATATTATTTTTCTATCTCCTCATAAACTTTTTACTACATAAACTTTATTACCTACAATTTTCATGTTCTCATTTACCATTCTGAGCTTCCCACTGTGATATTTCTCTTTGTATTAAAATTCACCTCTCTTTTTCATTTTACGGACTTAGGTCCCACATTCCCACTTATTAGTTTAATATTATAACATAAACTAATGTTCTAATGATAGTGATATAAGATTTGGTAGCCAAATAAAATATAAAAAAGTCCCTTTGCGAGTCATTGACTCCACTTCCCTCTAGCTTGTCTTTCCCCAGAGTCACTCAGATATCTATGCACTTACCCATAGCTATTCTAGTAGCTAGAATGTAGATCTGGAAAAGGGAGATAATAAAATGGTCATTGTTAGTTGAAAAACTAGAGTCAGGAAGGCCATTTGCATTATAATCTAATCTCCTCTGAACTTATTATTTAAAGGCTTATGTTTTGACTTTGTGTTGTCTTAAAGAATATAGTCTCATTACCCTTTTTCCCCCTATGTAGTGAACCATTTATAATATTCTCTGGTGGGCTGTCATATGACAAAGCTTGCAGAAGACCAAGTTTAACCATCATGCATGGAAAAGCAATTACAGTACTTGAAATGGATCATCCTATTGTTGAATTTCTAACTTTATGTGAAACACCCTATCCAAATGGTAAGTAGATAAAATGAAACATTTAATTTTAGAAAAAAATATCATTTTTAAATGACAAGTTCCTAATGAAATTAAGGTTAAATATTTTCAGTTTTGGCAGCAGATATCCACTGTGGTACAACACTGTGAGCTACAGTTGCTGGCGCAGGTTCTGCATTGTACCTTCTTGGCAAACTGGAAGTAAGACAGATGTAGTGCAGCAGTGCTGGCGTTGCAGGTTCTAATACCAGGTAAGTGCTTTAAACTTTGATAAGGATGGTGGAAGCTGAGCTGGGAGGGTCCGATAGGGGTCCAGGGTGAAATCACTTGGGGAAACTGAGGTCTCCTAATAGTCTCTCCTAGACCAGCTCCACCCATCCCATCCCAATACCAATCAAAGTTAAAGCACTTACCTGATATCAGTGATCTGTAACTCTGGTGGTGCTGCATCTCTTTCACATCTGGCTTTGCTTCAGATGCAACTGCAGCACATCTGATTACTCTAGGATTGCTGATGTGTGGTTAGTGATTTATTTTAATATGGAGAAGAGTCATAAGACCATTGGGAGGAGAGATGCGTGTATATATTTATCATCTTGAGTAAAGATACAAAACCTTTGTAAACATGAAACTAGTCTAAACTCATACAAAAAAATCTAATGGTGAGAAAATAAATATCAAAATGAAAATGGTTAAAACATAAACCAGAAATATGAATTCATGATAAAAACAATATAATAAATATTACTACATTTTCAAAAAGGTACTTGTAGATATAGGTCAAACTCTTGACTTGGGACGGAATATTTGGATTTATGATTCACCTCTGGATTTATGATTCACCTCTGAAACTTATTAGCTGCTAAGTAAGACACATGTTTTACTTATCTTGTGTAGGAAGGGAATAATTTTACCCAAATATGATTAGTGGAAAGGCAAATGAAAATATTTTGTTAACTATGAAAATATGTATGTCATGTTTCATTATTAAATATGTTGATTTTCTTTAAATTATTTAGCTTTATATTTAAAATATATAGTAGATAGCAATTATGTGGCACTTTATTTCAAGAGTTACTAGAGATAAATGACCTGCATTTTTAATCAACATATATTTATTGAATGTTACTGTGGCCTCGAAACTATTTGTATTTCTAAAATTTATAGAAATATTAATGTAATCTTTACATAAATTGCATAGTCTGATGGGTCTATGAAATAGCTATGAATTATTGAAGTAATGCATGATTATAATGATGAATTACATGGTTCACAGTATAAATAATCCATCTCTATATCTGGTTAAAAGACTGAAATATTAATGTAAAGCCTCGATATAAAAATAGGATTTAGGAAGATTTTATTGAGAATATTGAGTAAATGTTTTGTAAATTGTGGGGTTTGGTAAGATCAATTTATGGGAAAACATCTCAGTGTTTTGGAGAAATTTGTGGAGAAGCAGTAGAACTTTGAAGAAATACTAAGATAAAAGAAAGTACTAGTTTTAGTAGTTTTCTTTAAAGGAATATATAGGCTTCAAGAGAGATTCTTAAAATCTAAACTCTAGCAAAGGCATTTGCAAGTGATATATATTTATTGTATCTGGGCATGTTGTTTTATTTATATAATCTCAGATCTGGGGAGACTGAAGCAAGAGGATTGCCATGAGTTCAAGACCAGCCTAGGCTACATAGTATGTTTTAGTACAGTCTCTGTCGTAGTGTAAACTGTTCATTTTCTCCAAAACGAACAAAACATTAAAACAAACCCCAAACCACTACATGTTTCCTACACAGTCACAGCATTTTGTTTTTTTTTTAAAGAAAAAATAGTAAGAATGAGTAGTTATTAGAGAACAAAGGAGGAAAAAATCTTGCAATATTTGCTCATGATTTATCACACTATAAATGTTCTTTAGAGTTATGAGTATAGTTGGCAAAGGAACAAATGTTAAAGTCACCTAGGAAGGAAATGTGAAGGAAACAAAAAGAAAAGTAAAACCACAGGACTAAAAGCTAAAGTTAGGGAAATTCCTCCTATAAAAAGCATTGAAATGTATATCAAATAGAAGTTGAGAGTTCATGGTTACAGAGATCAGACATATGTCTCATACATGTAGTCTCCTGAACATCAGTAGCAAGATAAGGATAATTTATAATAATTTTTAATAAAGTATAAATCTGCTAAACCCTGCCTTTTCTCTGCTAAAAGTGGATTAATAAATTGTTTCTCAGAAAACTGATAAAGAGACTTGAACTTTTCATTTGTCAGATTTGAGGAGAAATGGTTTTAATTATACTTATGGAAATATAAATATAGTAACTGCTCAAATATGTTTTAACTGTTCAAACATTGACTATATCAAAGCACCAGAAAAGAAAGCCTATATTATACATAATGAAGTTTCTCATGACCTTTCCCGAGTCACCCAGTGCTACTCACCTTTTTATTTCTTCTCTTCAAATATGCATATACTTGAAAAGATTATCTTCTTCTTTCTGCAAATGACATAATATTCTGTGCACTGTCCTATATCACTGTGTTAATATATTTCAATTATTATTTCACAATAGTTGCTAGGGAATTCCAGTCTTTATAGCTACATAGTGATAAATGTTATTCCCAGGCTAAACCAAGTTATTAATAATTTTAATACTGCTGATACTTTTATAACATCTGATGCTTTAACTCATTCTCATAACTCAGATGTTTTAACATTGTTAATGGGATCATCACCTAGAGTAATAACTGTATTCAGAGCTTGTCAGTTCCCATCTATATTTAGTTGACCAGTCATCTTTAAGCCTTTCAAATGATGCATTCTCTTCAGAATAATAGTTGAGATAGAACTTTTCTCATCCTTAACTTGTAGAAACAAGGGTTAAATGATGAGACACACCAACCTAAAAAGGTACTTCCATTGCTTATCTATTAGCTATAAATATCACCATGTATGTTTTTTCATATAACTTTTATAGCAGCTTAAGGTCCTTAGATGCCATTTCAGTGAAAGAGGAGCTTCAAGCCAAGGAATGTAGCTAATATGCCCAAGACAAAATTTTTAGTAAATAGGCAAAGAATTTAATTCAACATTGATTCCCAAACCATTTTTTAGTAGCTGTCATAGTATACAGAGGGCTTCTACAGAGGTGAAGCTTCTGTTGCCTCTCGTTGACCCTCCTCCATCAGCCTCTTTTTGTGTAGGAACAACAATAACTTTCGACAGATGTAACAATCTAAAATTTTAATTTATCTGTGACTTTAATTCATACATGGTAATGCTTTGGCTATTTTTATCTTGTAACACTTGCTATGAACCTAGCCAATAATGTTCCTAAGGAGAGCTCACAAGGAGAAAATAGCTAGTCATATGGAACCCTACTGTTCTTCAAACTTAGAGCTAAATTATATTAAAACAACACTGAGAAACTTAAAGCAATGCTAGAGATAAATAGTAGGAACAGGAGAATGGTTGAATCTTGGACTGTAGCAGGCTAACTATTGTCATAGAGATATTGTCATATCTAAGCACCAGCAAGTCCTAACTCTTGTTCTCATTTACATGTTTGCTCTTGTGTTTTCCTCTCGTGTACATGTTGGTTGTAAACATGAACTTGTGTAGGTACTGTAACTTCTCAGGCCTGGAAGTTACTCTGAAGGCTACCTACTCCAGTATTTAAATTTCCCACCCAAGACTTTAATCCTCTGTAGAAGATATCTGTTGAGTGATTATTGAGCTTAGGATAAAAGTAGAAACTGCTGGTATAATGAAAACAAGATGGAAAAAACAAGAGTTTAAAGTCCTAGGTTTAAATTTCAGTTTAACCGCTGGTTGATAAACCTATGTCTCTTTGGCCATGTTTCCTCAACAATATTGAAAAATAACACTCCATAAATACTGAGAATCAAAGATCATGCATTAAAATGTTTTCTTATGCACAGTTTCCTAAACCTGAGAACTTATCATTCACCGTGGCTTTCCCCATTCATCCTTTATTGTAAATGGAAAGCAATGTTTTCTTTGCCTCTAAACTAAATCACTGCTCCCTGTCTTAACAAAGTTACATTTTATACCATTACCCTTTTTTACTCATAGCTCATAGTAGCTCCTGAATTCTTAGTTCTTCACTGTCAATAGCCTCAAACATCTTTAGAACAAAAACTCCATGAGAAAGATTTACAGTCAGTCTTATTCCCCACACAGTCTTTGGGTTTTGAGACAGCTTCTGTGATATAACAGAGCAAAAATAGGTGGGAAAGGAATAGTGGGACATAAATGGGTCAAGGATATGGGAGAAGGAACAGTGGACAGAGGGTTGGATTTAGAAATGTGAAATTTACCCCACGCTGTTTGATTTTCATAGGCTTGTTTGTACTCATGCACACAGGAATAGTCTATAGGAGTATATTAAACCATATTGACTCAAAGTACACACCTAAATACATGTGTTTCACTATCATAGTGAGGTGATTGTGTATCATATCAGAAGTTATATTAGAGAAACAGAGTTAGTGCAGTCTCAGTGTGACTCCTAGTGGGCATGTTTCAAACCTAAACCACTAAGGTTATGGATGAGTCTGATAGTGACCATAAGGTTGAAGTGACACTATTATTCTTTGTTAGGCCAGGATTGCCATTACTTCATGATTTTTGGAATGTACTTGACTATGTACTATACACTTGTTCATTTTTCCTAGTTTTATTATAGATCTTAACATTATATTTGTCAAATAAACATATTTTATTAACGTATTCTTTGTCACCTTGGCTCATACTTTGGTTTTCTCATCATTTAAATAAAATGTATATAAGATAAAGGAAACGCAGCATTGGTGGCTTAAATAAAATAAACAGTATGGAAACTTTTCAATGTTTTTCTTTCTGTTGTAGAATTTCAAGAACCCTATGCTGTTGCTGTACTTCTGGAGAAAGATCTCATCGTAGTTGATCTGACACAAACCAAGTAAGTTGTTCATAATAATACTAATTACTTTCAAATTCTATTCAGTACAATAAAATTGTAGGAGCACGTTTTAGAAAACTGGCATTGAAATTCTCTAGATATTAAGTTTTTCTTATGTGAAATTTGTCTTGCTAAAGTTACAGAAGTGCAATTTGGTTAAATGATGAAAAGTGAAGTAGGAAAATTTGTGTAACAAGAAAATTTCTATTCATCTTAAAGCAAAACAGATGTTTGGACACAGCCTTTAGACACCTAGAACAAAAGAAATCACATTTTTGCCATTGTTTTAAGCAAAAGAAATTGTTACAAAACATGTACAATGTAACCGCTGGCCGTCTGTTACTCTATTGACTGAAGGAAAACTGATAAAAGAAAATTGCATGTGGTGAAACTATTTACAGACTACCACAGCAGACTGTTGAAGCCTGGGAATTTTAGGACAGTAAATGTAGTCTACCTTTTATTCATATTTTAAAATGAGGGAAATAAATAATTTTCACCCCTGAGACATAAATGTGTAGCTGGAAGACAATGTTCATCAGTTTCAAGTCTTACCTTTACAATCAATATAAAGGACCAACATCCACCATTGTAGGAGCAGTGCCTTTTATGTTTCATGTCGCATGTATTCTCTTCCTTTCTGTGTCCTTTGCTCCTCTCTCCTTATGATAATTGCTCCACTCGTGAACTCTTTCTAGCTTCATGGCACACAAACACACCCATTTAGTCCTTGATTCTGCATAAAAGAGAAAGTAGGCAGTCTTTGTCTTTTTTAGTCTAGCTTACTTAGTTTTACATGATGATTTCTAGGTCCATTCACTTTCCTGTAAATGTTAGGATTTAGTTTTTGTTTAAGATTATAAATTCTAATTTGTATAAGTACTATACTTTATTTGTGTGACCATTAAATTAGATCTATCCATTGGAACCAACTATCCATTGGTGGAATCATCAATGAACAGACAATTAAAGATAATGACACTCTTTATCCCAAAATCTATCAGTAGCAAATAGTCCAACTGTGAGGAACAGACACTCTTGAGACCCTCCCCTAGCTATACTGGATTTTTAACAGTTCTATTCATGCACATACTTAGGGAAGGTATCCTTGCTTGCTGTAAGTTTACAGTTTCATAGCTGTATCTTGCTGGCTGACATTTTATAGCCTTTTCCTGTATCAGCTCTTACATTCTTTTCCACTCTGCTTCTATTTTCAGTATCCCATGAACTATGGACAGGATGGTATAAATGTCTTATTTAGGGCTGAACACTCATCCATCACATGTTCTCAGTGCCCTGCAGCTATAAGTCTCTGTTTTAACCACAGTTCACTGGAAAGATAAGCTTCTAGATTTAGACTGAGAGTAGTTTATCTCTATAGGTATAAATAAATATTTAGAAAGTAGCTTGATCTATGTCAGTTGCTAAATAACAGTATTCTATTACCTATAGAGACGATGATTTCTACAGTTAAGAGTACAGAGTAGATTTACAGAAATTGACATGGATTCTCTCCAGTTGAATGGGTTCTCAGATTCAATCAGAAGCTATTTATCCATGTAATGGTAGGGCCACTCTTGCACAAATGGGATCCTCTAGCTCTCCAGGTTGGTTTTTTAGGTCATAGAATTCACATCTGTGTAACACGATCAATACTCTTTGTACACCAGTAGTCTACATAGGAGCTTCTAGAACTACAAAAACTACCTGTCAGGTAGAGGATTGAGATCACATCCAGTTTGACTATTTCTAGTTCCTATGACCATTCCCACCATGGCCCCTTTCTAGGTTCCTGTCTTATACTAGTACTCTAAATTGAACACACAAAATTAGAGATTTGGAGCTGGGATCTTTATATGAAAGAGAGTATGATTTGTACATGATGGAAAGTATGGTGTTGGTTTTTCTGTGCCTGCCGAGCCTTACGTCAGGTTCTAATTTTTTAAAGTTACCCATTTACCTGCAAATTTCATAGCATCATTTTCTTTGCAGTTGAGTAAAAACCCACTGCACCATATTTTCATTATCTAGTCATTAGTTGGTGGACATCTAGACTGTTTCGAATCCTTAGCTATTTTGAAAAGAGCAAGCTGAAACGTGGACAAGCAAGTATTACTGTAGTAGGGGATACAGTATCATTTGTGTTTATGTTTAAGAGTAGAATAGCTGGAGAGTGTGGTAGTTCTATCTCTGACTTTTAGATCAGTGGTTCTCAGCCTGTGGGTTGTAACCTTCTGGGGATCAAATGACCCTTTGACAAGGGCCAAATATCCTGCATATTGGATATTTACTTTATGATTCATAAAAGTAGCAAATTATAATTATGAAATAGCACCAAAACCAATTTTATAATTGGGATCATCACAACATGAGGAACTGCATTAAAGGGTCACAGCATTAGAAAAGTTGTTCTAGAAGAATCTCCACACCAATTTTCTTAATGACTACAAAAGTTCACATTTCTACCAACAGTAAATCATATTTCCACAGATCATTGCCAGCACTTGTTTTCATTTGGTTTCTTGATGTTCTGGTTTGTCTCCATTCTGCCTAGGGGTGAAAAGAATCTCAGAGCAATTTTACAATTTGGATTTATCTGATGGCTAATGATAAATACTCTTCAAAAGTGTTTATTAACCATTGATATTTATTATTTTGAGAATTCTCTGTTCAGACCTCTAGTCCATTTTTAATTGTTTTTTTATTTCTTTGTTTGTTTAGTTTTTCATGTATTTCAGACTTTAATCCTTTTTGAGATATATAGCTGACAAAAGAATTGCTTCCATTCTGTAGGTTGTCTCTTCATCATATTGACTGTTGCAGAGATTTTTAGTTTCAATTTTTGGCCTTATTTATGAGTGATTGTAGTTCTAATTACAACATTCTTACCTATTCCTATTTGTTGTAATCTACTCCCTCCCATCTTTCTTAGCAGTTACTGAATTCCATAGTGGTTATTTTTAACAGGGAAGGTCTAGTTTCATTATTTTGCATGCAGACATCTAGTTTTCCCAACACTATTTGTTGACAATGTTGTCTTTCCTCCAGCATTCATGCTTGTCAAAAATCAGATGTTGGTAGTTGAATGGACTTCTTGTTGGGACTCTTAGTATCATTGATCTCTATCTTCCTCTCTCCCTGTGTGTGCATGTGTGCTTGTGTGCGTTCCTATGTGCGTAATGCACACATGGGTGCATGTTGTTACAATACTCCTTAGTACTATAATTCTGTTGAATAACTTGATATCTGGTATAATAATGTCTCTATTCTTTTTGCTCAGGATTGCCTTGGCCATCCAGTGTCTTTTATGTCTCTATATTAATTTTATGATTTTTTTATTTCTGTGAATAATAGTAAGGGAATTTTGATTAGGATTGAATGGATCTGTAAATTGTTTTTGGTAGGATTATCATTTTTACATTATTATAACATCCCACAAACATAGGAAAGCTTCCCATCTTCTAATTTATTCATAAGGTTTATTTATTTATTTATTGAGGTTTTTTGAGATGGGGTTTCTCTGTAGCTTTGGAGCCTATCCTGGAACAAGCTCTTGTAGATCAGGCTGGTCTCAAATTCACAGAGACCTGCCTGCCTCTGCCTTCCTAGTGCTGGGATTCAAGGCGTGTGCCACCACCGCCTGGCAAGTTTTAAAGTTTCCATTGTAGAAGTTCTTCACCTCCTTGATTAGGTTTATTCTGAGAATTTTTTTTAAAAAGACTATTACAAATGGAATTATTTCTCTGATTTCTTCCTTAGTGTGTTTCACATTGGCATATAGATAAACTATTGATGTTTATTTTTAAACCTGACACTCTGTAGAAAGTATAAATTAGTTCTAGGAGTTTTCTGGTGGACTCTTTAGTGTTTCTTATATGTAGCATCATATTATCCAAAACCAAGTTTGTTTTGAGTTTTTATCCTATTTGCATTTCTTTTCATCATAATGGTCTAGCTAAGACTTTGTGTACTTTATTGAACAGTAGTGGAGACAGTGGACAACCTAGTCTTCCTGGTTTTAATGATATTACATTGAGTTTTTCTCCATTAAGATGATATTTTGAATCTGTCACATGTAGTCCTTATAGATAAAGGCACATTCATGCCAACCTTATTTTCTATGGAACGTCTCTCATGAGGGAAAGTTGAAGTTAGTCAAAGTACTTTCTGAATCTACTAATGACTATATGAGTTTTATTTTTAAGTTCAAAGAAAGAAAGGGTACAGTCAATGTGAGAACTCAGGGAGGGCAGGTGAGGAGTTGGAAACCCTAGGTAAGAAGAATCTACTTAGAGGCTAGGTCTGCTCAGGGTCCTAGAAAAGACCAGCAATGCATTGGGTGGCCAAGGGAGAAGGAATGAGAGGGGACTACCTAGTGGCAAGGGGTTCTGAGAATGGATCAAGGGGAACTGGGTGGTTTAAGGGTAAGAAGGTGAGTTTACCTGGAAGGAAGAATGGCAGTGGAGTCCTGAGGAAAGACAGGCTTGTCATTGGGCAGCATATGGGAGGAGAGAGGGTTCTACTGTAGTGGCATTTCATCTGTATTTTAATAAACAATGTTTGTCTGAGGATCAGAAAAGTGAAACAGCTACACTGGCCAGCCTCAGACCAAGAAACAATGACACACACTTTAATTCTAGTAGCCACAATGATGCACACCTTTAATCCCAATAGCCACACTAGCTTATCATAGAAACCAAGTGGTAATGGTACATGCCCTTAATTCCAGAACTAGAGAGGATTATAAGACAGGAGGAGACAGCTCTCAGTCTTGGTCGCATTCTCAGATTTCTGGAGGCAGGACCACCATTTTGAACTGAGGTCGAGGTAAGAGCCAGTGGCTGGCTGTTTTGCTTTTCTGACCTTCAGGTTGTACCCCAATTTCTGTCTCTGAGTTTTTATTAATTGTGCTTCATCCTGAACAACATTTGGATTTGGCAATCAGGGAGGTGAACTGGGCAGCTTAGAGAGGAAAAAGGATGGGGGGTCAACCTGGCAGCAAAGTAAAGGCACATCCAGGAGGGGCAGGTAAAATTGGGTAACTTAGGGACAAGGAAGCAGAAGGCCTACTTCTTAGCATACCAGGCTATAGCTTTCTGAAAAGTGAAGGGCAGTTGTTTGGCCTAGGTAGAAAGACTGTCCAGGGCATTTTTTTTTAAAGTAATTGAAAATGTAACAATTTCCTTTAGTTCTTCCTCATTTTGTTTGGTCATGGTGTATTTATGCCTGATAATTTTTTGTCTTACCAATTTTCTCAAAGTATCTATCAAACTTAACTGTTTTCTGATGGAATATTTATAGTTTTTGTGTCTAGAATTATAGTATCTGCAGATTAGGATACGTGGTTTCTTTTTCAGGTTTTTTATACTCTTTCTCTTGTGTTCTTGTTCTAGATAAGACTTCAAGTAGTACATTGAACAAGAGTGGGAAAAAGGGACACTTGTCTTTTTCTTTATTTCAGTGGAGATGCTTTCTATATTTCATCCCAGTTGGACAATGTCAGCTATAGATTTGTCATATACAACTCTTACTATGTTGAGATTTGTTCCTTCTATTCCTGATTTCTTCAGGGCTTTTATCATGAAGGATTAGATTTTGTCAAAAAGCCTTTTCTGTACCTATTGCAATGATCACTTGATTTTTTTCCTTGATTATATTTATTGATTTATACATTTGTTGAGCTATGTATGTTGAAGCATCCCTTGCTCTGTAAAACGATTGCAACTTGATTACACGAATGATCTTTTTGATGTGCAGTTGAATTCAGTTTGCAAGAATTTCATTGAAAAATTTGTGTCTACATTCATAAGGGAGATTGTTCTATGTTTTTATCTGGCTTTCATAGCAATGGCTTCATTCAAAAATATTTTTGTGGAGACTACAGGGTGTCATGTATTGAATTCTATCATCTCAAATTAGAGCACTTCCCTTTTTTGCTGTGTCTTTATCTAGTTTTGTTATCCAGGTATTGCTGTCTTTGTACAATGAGTTTGTTAGTGTTCCTTTAATATGGAGGATAGTACTTCCTGGAGGGTTTGGAATAATTTGGTAGTAACTGTGCCTGTTCCTGCACTTCTATGTGGGAAGAGTGTTACTCCTTTAATCTCATTGCTCATTGTGGCTCTTATTAACTTATTTATAGCTTACTAATTTAATTTTGGTATGTCATATATATGTATAGGAATTTATACACTTTTCTAGAGTTCCCTTTTAAATACTTTCCAAAGTATTCCCTAATCATCTCTGGATTAAGGTTTGTCATGACAGAACCTTTTCCACCTCTCTGTGAGTTTGAATCTTCTTTTTCTTTGTTTGTTTGGTTTTTCTAACACTTTGTCAATCCTTTTTTTAAGCTTTCAAAGACCCATTTTGTTTGACTGATTCCATGTATTGTTATTTTTATAATTTTTTTATTTTACATACCAGCCCCTCCCCCACACCTTCCCTTTTTCCCATCCCCCATTCACTCCTCAGAGGGGGTAAGACCTCCCTTGGGGAGTCAACAAAGTCTAGCATACCAAGTTGAGGCAAGACCAAGCCCCTCCCCTGTTAAGGCTAAAGAAGGTATCCCAACATAGGGAATGGACTCCAAAAAGCCAGTTAATACACCCAGGATAAGTTCTGGTCCCACTGCCAGGGCACCTTGAAACCTCAAGCCACATAACTCACATCCACATTCATAGGGCCTAATTTGATCCCCTGCAGATTCTTAAGCTGGCAGTCCAGAATCCTTGAGCTCCTACTAGCTTGGGTTGGCTGTCTCTGGGTTTTCCCCATCGTGATTTTGACCCCCCCCCCCTTGCTCATATGATCTCTCCCCTCTCTCTCCAACTGAAATCAAGGAGTTCAGCCCAGCTTAGCTGTGGATCACTGCATCTGTGTCTGTCTACTAGATGTAGTTTCTATGATAACAATTAGGATAGTCACTAATCTAATTATAGGGGAAGACAGGTTCAGGCACCCTCTCGACTATTGCTAGGAATCTTGGGTAAGGTCATTCTTATGGATTTCTGGGAATTTCCCTAGCACCAGCTTTCTCCCTAGCCCCAAAATGGCTCCCTCTATCAAGATATCTCTTTCAATGCTCTCCCCCTCTGTCCTTCCCCCAACCTAGCCATCTTGAACCCTCATGTTCCCATTCCCCATCCCTTCCCTTCTCACCTACTCTCAGTTAACTCAAGTGATCTTCACTATTTTCCCTTCATGAGGCCCTCCATGTGTGCCCCTCTTAGGGTCCTTCTTTTTACCCAGTTTCTCTGAGATTGTGGATTATATTATTCGTGATAGCTAAAACCTGCCTCCGGTTATCTTTTGCTTTACATCTAATATCCACTTAGAAGTTTTGTACATACCATGTTTATCTTTCTGGGTCTGAGTTATCTCACTCAGTATGGTTTTTCTAGTTCCATCCATTTGCCTTCAAATTTCATGATGTCATTTTTTTAACCACTGTGTAATATAAATGTACCACATTTTCTTTATCCATTCTTCAGCTGAGGGGCAGGTTTTACAAATAATGCTGCTAAGAACATAGTTGAGCAAATGTTCTTGTGGTAGGATTGTGCATCCTTTTGGTATATACCCAAGAGTGGTATTACTAGGTCTTGAGGTAGATTGACTCCCAATTTTATTACAAACCTCCATATTAATTTCCAAAGTGACTGTATAAGTTTGCACTCCCACCAGCAATGGAGCAGTGTTCCCCTTAAGCCGCATCCTCTCCAGAATAAGTTGTCATCAGTCTTTGTGATCTTAGCCATTCTGACAGGTATAAAATGGAATCTCAGAGTCATTTTGATTTGAATTTCTCTAATGACTAAGTATGTTGAGAAATTTCTTAAATGTTTTTCAGCCATTTGAATTTCTTCTGTTGAGAATTCTGTTTAGATCAATACCCCATTTTTTAAATTAGATTATTTGGTATTTTGATGTCTAGTTTCTTGAGTTATTTATTTATTCTGGATCAACCCTCTGTCAGATGTGGGGTTGGTGAAGGTCTTTTCCTATTCTGTAGGCTGCCATTATGTCTTATTGACCATGTCTTTTGTCTTACAGAAGTTTCTCACATTTAGCAGGTTCCCTTTATTAATTGTTGTTCTTAGTGTCTGTGCTATTTAGGAAGTTGACTCCTGTGTTGTGTTAATATATTCAAGGCTACTTTCCACTTTGTCTTTTATTAGGTTCAGTGTAACTGGATTTATGTTGAGGTCTTTGATCCATTTGGATTTAAGTTTTATGAATGGGGATAGATATGGACCTATTTGCATTCTTCTACATGTTTACATCCCGTTATGCCAGCACCATTGTTGAAGATGCTTTCTTTTTCAATTGTACAATTTTGGCTGCTTTGTCAAAAATCAGATGTTCATAGGTGTGTGGATTAATATCAGGGTCCTCAATTCAATTCTGTTGTTCCCTGTGTCTGTTTTTATGCCAGTACCAAGATGTTTTATTACTATAGTTCTATCGTTGAGCTTGAAGTCAGGGGTGATGATGCCTCCAGAAGTTCCTTTATTTTACAGAATTGTTTTGGCTATCTTGGGTTTCTTGTTTTTCCATATGAAGGTGAGTATTTTTCTTTTGAGGTCTGTGAAGAATTGTGCTAGGATTTTCACGGGGATTGCATTGAATCATTAGATTGCTTTTGATAAGATTGCCATTTTTACTGTGTTGATCCTAGCTATCCATGGGCATAGGAGATCTTTCCATTTTCTGATATCTTCTTCAATTTCTTTCTTTAAAGACTTAAAGTTCTTGTCATACAGGTCTTCCACTTGTTTGATTTTAGATACCCCAAGTTATTTTATGTTATTAGTGGCAATTATAAGGATGTTGTTTCTCTGATTTCTTTCTTAGGCTGTTTATTATTTGTATATAGGAGGGCTACTATTTTTTTTTGAGTTAATCTTGTTTCTTGTCATGTTACTGAAGGTGTTTATTAACTGTAGGAGTTCCCTGGTACAGTTTTTGGGATCACTTATGTATATATCATATATCTGCAAATAGTAAAAGTTTGACTTCTTCCTTTCCATTTTTTAACCCCTTGGTATCCTTTTGTTGTCTTATTGCTATAGCTACAACTTTGAGTACTACATTGAATATAAATGGAGAGAATGGACAGTCTTGTCTTGTTTCTGATTTTAGTGGAATCACATTGAATTTCTCTTCATTTAGTTTGATGGTGGTTGTTGGCTTGCTGTATATTGCCTTTATTATATTTAGGCATATTTCTTGTATCCCTGACCCCTCTAAGACCTTTATCACGAAGGTGTGTTGGATTTTGTTGAAGGCTATTTCAGCATCTAATGATCATGAGTTTTTTCTTTCAGTTTATCTATATGGTGGATTACATTGACAGATTTTTGTATGTTAAACTATCACTGAATCGCTAGGATAAAACCTATTTGATCATGGTGAATGATTTTTTATTTATTCTTGGATTCAGTTTGCCAGTATTTTATTGAGCATTTTTTTTGCATCAATGATCATGAGGAAGATTGGTCTGTAATTTTCTTTCTTAGTTGTGTCTATATGGTTTGGGTATGAGGAAAACTGTAGTCTCATAGAAATAGTTTGGCAATGTTCCTTCTGTTTCTATTGTGTAGAAAAATTTGAGGATTATTGGTATTAGCTTTTCTTTGAAATTCTGGTAGAATTCTGTGCTAAAACCATCAGGCTCTGGGCTTTTTTTTTTTTGGTTGGGAAATTTTGATGACTGCTTCTATTTCCTTAGGGGTTATAGGTCTATTTTAATTTTGATATGTGGTACATATCCAGAAAATTATCCATTTCTTTTATATTTTCCAATTTTGTTGAGTATAGGTTTCCAAAGAATGACATAACGATTCTCTGGATTTCCTCAGTGTATGTAGTTATGTCCCCTTATCATTTCTGATTTTCTTAATTTGGATGTTTCTCTGTCTTTTGATTAGTTTGGATAACATTTTGTCTATCTTTTTTATTTTCTCTAAAAACAAATTCTTTGTCTCATTGATTCTTAGTATTGTTCTCTCTGTTTCCATTTTATTATTTTCAACCCTAAATGTCATCTACTCCTCCTGGGTGAGTTTGCTTCTTTTTGTTCTAGAGTTTTCCCATGTTCTGTTAAGTGGCTAGTGTGAGATTTCTCCACTTTCTTTATGTAGGCACTTAGTGCTATGAACTTTCCTCTTATGAACATTCCCCTTAGCGATGCTTTCATAGTGACTCGTAAGTTTGGGTATGCTATGCTTTCATATTCATTGAATTCTAGGAAGTCTTTAATTTCTTTCTTTATTTCTTCTTTGACCCAGTTATCATTCATTTGAGCAATGTTCAATTTCCATGATTTTGTAGACTTTCTGCAATTAGTATTTTTGTCGAATTCTAACTTTAAGCCATGGTGATCCAATAGGATACAGGGGTTTGTCCCAATGTTTTTGTATCTGTTGTGGTTTGCTTTGCTACCAAGTATGTGATCAGTTTTAGAGAAGGTTCCATTAGGTGCTCAGGAGAAGGTATATTCTTTTGTGTTTGGATGAGATGTTCTATAGATGTCTGTTAAATTCATTTGAGTCACAACATCTGGTTTCCTTGCTTCTCTGTTAAGTTTATGTCTGGCAGACCTGTCCAGTGCTGAGAATGGAATGTTGAAGTCTCCCACTATTAGTTTGTGAGGTTTAATATGTGACTTAAGCTTTAGCAATGTTTATTTTACAAATGTAGGTGCCCAACTGACCTTGCCCTGTAATCAGACTGATGAATATCTTAACCATCACCATCCAGCAACTGATACAAACAGAAGCAGAGACCTGCATTGGAGCACTGGACTGAGCTCCCAAAGTCCAGTTGAAGAGTGGGAGGAGTGAGAATATGAAAAAAGACGTCAAGATTGTGATGGGGACCCACTGCAACAGTTTACCTAATCTAATGGGAACTCACCAACTTCAGCAAGACAGGGAAGGAACCAGCATAGGTCCAAAGTAGTCCTTCTGAATGTTGGTGACAGTTTTATGGCTGGGTCAGATTGCAGGGCCACTGGAAGTGAAATCAGCTTTATCCCTACTGCTTCTACTGGCCATTTGGTAGCCTATTATCTTTGGATGGTTACCTTGCTCTACCTAGATATAGTAGAGAGGGCCTTGGACTTTCCTCAAGGCAATGTGCCTTACCCTCTCGGAGGAGTGGATGGGGGGGTGGGATAGGGGTAGGTGGAGGGAACTGGAGAAGGGAAGGGAGTGGGACTGGGATTGGTATGTAAAATGAAAAAAGATAGCTTGTTTTCTTTAAAAAAAAGAAATAAAAAAAAGAAGTATGGGAAAAAGATAAGTTGTTGCAAGCATTTTGTTTATTTTTTATTTTTTTTTATTAATTTATAAAAATTTCCACTTTCGCCCCTCCTCCCAATACCCTCCCACTTCCCCCACTCCCTCTCCTCCTCCTCCTCCCTCTCTAGTCCTAAGAGCAGTCAGGCCATCAGGGTTTCCTGCCCCATGGGAAGTCCAAGCTCCTCCCCCCTCCCTCCAGGTCTAGGAAGGTGAGCATCCAAACAGACTAGGATCCCAAAAAGCCAGTACATGCAGAGGAAACAAGCCCCAGTGCCATTATCAATGGCTTCTCAGACAGACCCCTTGTCAGCCACATTCAGAGATCCGGTTTGATCACATGCTCATTCAGTCCCAGTCCAGCTGGCCTTGGTGAGCTCTCATTAGATCAGTCCCCTTGTATCAGTGGGTGAACGCACCCCTCGTGGTCCTGACTTCCTTGTTAATGTTCTCCCTCTTTTTGCTCCTCATTTGGACCTTGGGGGACTCAGTCCAGGGCTCCAATGTGGATCTCTGTCTCTATCTCCATCCATTGTCGGATGAAGGTTCCCTCTGATCCTGACTTCCTTGCTCACGTTCTCCCTCCTTCTGCTTCTCATTTGGACCTAGGGAGTTAAGTCCAGTATTCCAATGTGGGTCTCTGTCTCTATCTCCATCCATCACCAGATGAAGGTTCTAAGGTGATATGCAAAATATTCATCAGTATGGTTATGGGCCAAGGCCAGTTCAGGCACCCTCTCCTCTGCTGCCCAGGGAACAATCTGGGGATCTCTCCTTGGACCTGGGAACCGCTCTAGAATCAAGTCTCTTGCAAATCCTAGTATGGCTCCCTTAGTTGAGATATGTACTTCCCTGCTCCCATATCCATCCTTCCTCCATCCCCCCATCCCATTCCCCCAAGCTTTCCCCAGGCCTCCCCTACTCCCTTCTCTCTACCCATTTCCCCTTCCTTTCATCCCCCCCCCCCACCGTGCACCCAAAGTTGCCTGGCAATCCTGTCTACTTCCAATATCCAAGAGGATAACTATATGATTTTCTTCAGGTTCACCTTCTTATTTAGCTTCTCTAGGATCACGAATTATAGGCTCAAAGACCTTTAATTATGGCTAGAATCCACTTATGAGTGAATACATACCATATTCCTCTTTTTGTGTCTGGGTTACCTCACTCAGTAAAGCGTTTTCTATTTCCATCCATTTGCATGCAAAATTCAAGATGTCATTGTTTTTTTACCGCTGAGTAAAACTCTAATGTGTATATGTTCCACACCTTCTTTAACCATTCTTCTATTGAGGGGCACCTAGGTTGTTTCCAGGTTCTGGCTATTACAAATAGTGCTGCTATGAACATAGTTGAACAAATGCTTTTGTGGTATGATAGGGCATCTCTTGGGTATATTTCCAAGAGTGGAATTGCTGGGTCCTGAGGGAGGTTGACTCCCAGTTTCCTGAGAAACCGCCACACTGATTTCCACAGTGGCTGCACAAGTTTGCATTCCCACCTACAATAGATGAGTGTTCCCCTCAGTCCACATCCTCTCCAGCATAGGCTATCATTGGTGTTTTTGAGTTTAGCTATTCTGACAGGTGTATGATGGTATCTCAAAGTTGTTTTGATTTGCATTTCCCTGATTGTTAAGGAGGTTGAGCATGACCTTAAGTGTCTTTTGGCCATTCGAAGTTCTTCTGTTGAGAATTCTCTGTTCAGATAAGTACCCCATTTTTTAATTGGGTTAATTAGAGTTTTAGTGTCTAGTTTCTAGAGTTCTTTGTATATTTTGGAGATCAGACCTCTGTCTGATGAGGGGTTGGTGAAGATCTTCTTCCAGTTGGAAGGTAGCCTTTTTGTCTTACTGACAGTGTCCTTTGCTTTACAGAAGCTTCTCAGTTTCAGGAGGTCTCATTTATTCATTGATTCTCTTATTGTCTGTGCTACTAGGGTCCTACCTAGGAAGTGGTCTCCTGTGCCTATGTCTTGTAGACTACTTCCCACTTTCTCTTCTATCTGGTTCAAAGTGATCAGATTAATGTTGAGGTCTTTAATCCATTTGGACTTGAGTTTTGTGCATGATGATAGATATGGATCTACTTTCATTCTTCTACAGGTTGTAATCCAGTTATGCCAGCACCATTTGTTAAAGATGCTTTCCTTCTTCCATTGTATACCTTTAGCTCCCTTCTCAAAAATCAAGTGTTCATAGGTTTGTGGGTTAATATCTGGGTCTTCTATTCGATTCCATAGGTCGACTTCTCTGTTCTTATGCCAATACCAAGCTGTTTTCAATACTGTAGCTCTGTAATAGAGTTTGAAGTCGAGGATGGTTATACCTCCAGAAGTTCCTTTATTATATAAGATTTTTTTTGGCTATCCTGGGTTTTTTGTTTTTCCATATAAAGTTGATTATTGTTCTCTCAAGGTCTGTGAAGAATTTTGATGGGATTTTGATGGGGATTGCATTGAATCTAT
The DNA here is from genome assembly GCF_982192425.1 of Myodes glareolus. Taxonomy (NCBI): domain Eukaryota; kingdom Metazoa; phylum Chordata; class Mammalia; order Rodentia; family Cricetidae; genus Myodes; species Myodes glareolus. Next base: position 44,402,360 of record NC_142027.1, on the reverse strand, counting down.
AGATTGCTTTTGGTAGAATTGCCATTTTAACTATGTTGATCCTCCCAATCCAAGAGCAGGGAGATCTTTCCATTTTCTGGTATCCTCTTCAATTTCTTTCTTCAAAGACTTAAAGTTCTTGTCAAATAGGTCTTTCACTTCCTTGGTTAGAGTTATCCCAAGATATTTTATGCTATTTGTGGCTATCGTGAAAGGTGAAGTTTCTCTGATTTCCCTCTCTGCTTCTTTATCCTTTGTGTATAGGAGGGCAACTGATTTTTTGGAGTTGATCTTGTACCCTGCGACATTACTAAAGGTGTTTATCAGCTGTATTAGTTCTTTGGTAGAGTTTTTGGGGTCGCTTATGTACACTATCATATCATCTGCAAATAACGAGAGTTTAACTCTTCCTTTCCAATTCAAATCCCCTTGGTCCCCTTATGTTGTCTTATTGCTATTGCTAGAACTTCAAGCACTATATTGAAGAGGTATGGGGAGAGTGGACAGCCTTGTCGTGTTCCTGATTTCAATGGAATGGCTTTGAGTTTCTCTCCATTTAGTTTGATATTAGCTGTTGGCTTGCTGTAAATAGCTTTTATTATATTTAGGTATGATCCTTGTATCCCCAATCTCTTCAACACCTTTATCATAAGGGGATGTTGAACTTTGTCAAATACTTTTTCAACATCTAATGAAATGATCATATGGTTTTTTTTCTTTCAGTTTATTTATATGATGGGTTATATTGATAGATTTGCGTATATTGAACCAGCCCTGCATCTCTGGGATGAAGTCTACTTGATCATAATGGATAATTTTTCTAATGTGTTCTTGGATTCAGTTTGCCAGGATTTTTTGAGAATTTTTGCGTCAATGTTCATGAGTGAGACTGGCCTGTAATTCTCCTTCTTGGTTGTGTCTTTATGTGGTTTTGGTATCAGGGTAACTGTGGCTTCATAAAAAGAATTTGGCAATGACTCTTCTGTTTCTATATTGTGAAATACATTAAGGAGTATAGGTATTAGCACTTCTTGGAAGTTCTGGTAGAATTCTGCATTGAAACCATCTGATCCTGGGCTTTTTTTGGTCTAGAGGTTTTTGATAACATCTTCTAATTCTTCACGACTAACAGGTCTATTTAGATTGTTCACCTGGTCTTGATTTAACTTTGGTAAATGGTACTTATCTAAAAACCAGTCCATTTCTTGTACATCTTCCAACTTTGTGGCATATATACTTTTGTAGTAAGATCTAATGATTCTCTGAATTTCCTCTGTGTCTGTGGTTATGTCCCCCTTTTTATTTCTGATCTTATTAATTTGAGTGTTCTCTCTCTGCCATTTGATTAGTTTGGCTAGGGGTTTGTCAATCTTGTTGATTTTTCTCCAAGAACCAACTTTTTGTTTCATTGATTCTTTGGATTGTTTTTGGTGTTTCTATTTTGTTGATTTTAGCCCTCAGTTTGATTATTTCCAGTTATCTACTCCTCCTGGGTGTGTCTGCTTCTTTTTTTTGTAGACCTTTTAGGTGTGCTGTTAAGTCTCCAATGTGTGCTTTCTCCATTTTCTTTAATTGGGCACTTAGTGCTATGAACTTTCCTCTTAGCACTGCTTTCATTGCGTCCCATAGGTTTGAGTTTGTTGTGTCTTTATTTTCGTTAAATTCAAGGAAGACTAATTTCTTTCTATATTTCTTCTTTGACCCAGGGTTGATTCAGTAGTTGACTGTTCAGCTTCCATGAGTTTGTAGGCTTTCTGGTGTTAGAATTCTTATTGAATTCTAACTTTATTCTATGGTGATCCGACAAGACACAGGTGGTTACTAATATTTTTTTGTATCTGTGGAAGTTTGCTTTGTTACCAAGTATGTGGTCAATTTTCGAGAAGGTTCCATGAGCTGCAGAGAAGAAGTTATATTCTTTCCTATTTGGGTGGAATGTTCTATAGATATCTGTTAAGTCCATTTGATTCATTACCTCTATTAATTCTTTTACTTCTCTGTTGGGTTTCTGTCTGAGTGACCTGTCCATTGGTGAGAGAGGTGTGTTGAAGTCTCCTACTATTAGTTTGTGTGGTTTGATGACTGCCTTGAGTTCTAAAAGTTTTTCTTTTACATAAGTGGGTGCTTTTATATTAGGGGCATAGATATTCAGGATTGAGACTTCCTCCTGATGAATTGTTCCTGTTATGAGTATAAAATGTCCATCTCCATCTCTTCTGATTGATTTTAGTTTGAAGTCAATTTTGTTGGAAATTAGAATGGCCACACCCGCTTGTTTCTTAGGTCCATTTGCTTGGAAAACCTTTTCCCAACCCTTTACTCTGAGTAGATGTCTGTCTTTGTGGTTGAAGTGTGTTTCTTGTAAACAGCAGAATGTTGGATCCTGTTTTCATATCCAATCTCTTAGTCTGTGCCTTTTTATAGGTGAGTTGAGTCCATTAATATTAAGTGATATTAATGACCAGTGGTTGTTGACTCCGGTTATTATTTTTTTTATTTTTATTTTTTTGTGTAGTAGAGTTTGTGTGTTTCCCTTCTTTGAGTTGTGGTTCTGAAGGGTCGCTAGATGTCTAAGTTATTGTAGGTAGTGTTGGCAATGTTGGATTCCTTGGGTTGCGATTTTCCTTCTATTACTTTCTGTAAGGTTGGATTTGTGGCTACGAATTGTTTAAATTTATTTTTCTCCTGGAATACTTTGTTTTCTCCATTGATAGTGAATGATAGCTTGGCTGGGTATAGTAGTCTGGGTTCGCATCCATGGTCTCTTAGTTTCTGCAGTACCTCTATCCAGAACCTTCTGGCTTTCATGGTTTTCATAAAGAAGTCCAGTGTAAGACTGATAGGTTTACCTTTATAAGTTACTTGACCTTTTTCCTTTGCAGCTCTTAATATTTTTTTTAATCTGTATGTTTTGTGTTTTGATTATTATATGGCGAGGGGATTTTTTTTTTGATCCAGTCTATTCTGTGTTCTGTATACTTCTTGAACCTTCATAGGAATATCGTTCTTTACGTTGGGAAAGTTTTCTTCTATAATTTTGTTGAATATATTTTCTGGGCCTGTGATCTGCAATTCTTCTCCTTCTTCAATCCCTATTATTCTTAGATTTGATTTTTTTTATTGTGTCCCAGATTTCTTGAAAGTTTTGTGATGAGAATTTGTTGTATTTGCCGTTCTCTTTGATCAGAGCGTTTATTTTCTCTATGGTATCTTCAGAATCTGAGATTCATTCTTCTATCTCTTGTATTCTATTGGCTATGCTTGATTCTGTAGTCTCTGTTCGTTTACCTAGGTTTTCCATATCCAGATTGCCTCCATTTCAGTTTTCAATTCTTGAACTGTTTCCTTTACCTGTTTGATTGATTTTTCTTGGTTTCCCAGGGTATCATTCACGGATTTACTCATTTCTTCAAACTTTTTGTTATTCTTCTCATCCAATTCTTTAAGGGAGTTATTCATATCCTGTTTAAGGGACTCTATTGCTCTCATAATGGTACTTTTTTCCACTTCTTCTGGATTAAAGTGTTCAAGTTTTTCTATTGTAGGGTCGTTGGGATCTGGTGTTTTCATGTTGTTTTTCAGATTGTTGGAGGAGTTCTTGCCTTGGCATCTGCCCATCTCTTCCTTCAAATGCTCTCTATTGGATCTTCTGATATCAGGTCAGGTTCCCTTGTTGGGCAGGGACTTCACTGACAGAAGGCCTACCTTTCCTCAGGCAGGCTATTGAAACACAGGAACTGCCTCCTGCAGGGTTGCGCTTACAGCCTAGGTCCAGCGTGCAAGGCAGCTGAGCTGGGGAAATTTTATGGCCCCACAGGGAAGGGAGGAATATAGGAAGGTGTACCTGGATGAAAGCTGGGATGGGAGGCAGGAGAGCTTAGCAGGGTGGAGCCACCACTGCAGGGTGACCAGGGAATCAAGGGGGTTGGGGAAAGTCTGAACTCCTCCTTGCCGGGCTTCTGCCGGGCTAGGAGCAAACTCACCCCTCCAATGGATGTCCGCCAGAGGCTCAGTGCCCCTTGCTGGCCAGGGCCCACCTGTTCTCAGGCAGGCTGTTGAAACACAGGAACCGCCTCCTGCCGGGTTGTGCTTACAGCCCAGGCCTAGCATGCAAGGCAGCTGAGCTGGGGAAATTTTATGGCCCCAGGGGAAGGGAGGAATAGAGGAAGGTGTCCTATCCTATTATTCTTATGTTGGTCTTTTCCTAGTGTCTCAGTTTTCCTGGATGTTTTGTGTTATGAATTTTTTGAATTTACAATTTTCTTTGATCAATGAATCTATTTCCTCAATCATATTTTCAGTGCCTGAGATTTTCTATTTAATCTCTTGCATTCTGTTGGTTATGCTTGCATTTATAGTTCCTGTTCGTTTATCCAGATTTTCCATTTCCAGAATTCCCTAAGTTTCTGTTTTTTTATTGCCTTTATTTCAATTTTTAAGTCTCAAACTGTTTCTTTCACTTGTTTGATTGTTTTGTTTTCGTTTTTCTTAGCTTTCTTTAAGGTATTTATTTATTTCTTCCAATTTTTTATTTGTATTTTCCTCCATTTCTTTAATTTTTCATTTCCTATTTAAGGGGCTCTATCGTCTTCATAAAGTTATGGTTAAGGTTATTGTCTTCTGCTTCATCTGCGTTGGGTTGTTCAGGTCTTCTGTTGTAGAACATCTAGTTTATGGTGCTTCCATATTACTCTTTATGTTATTGAATATATTCTTACACTGCTGTCTATCCATCTTTTCTTCCAATCTGTGCAGGTAGGGCTTATGGCTCAGGTTGTCATTTTTCCTCCATGTGCAGGTGTGGCTTGTGAATCTAGTGGTTGCTGATGCAGCAGACATGGTTGAGTGGAGTGGGGACGGTGCTGCTGCCTGTTCACTGGGGTGGCAATAGGTGGGAGAGGAGCACAGGATGTGCAACTAGGGGTTAGGGCCCAGAGAGCAGGGTTGTTCAGCCTGGAGCTCAAATGCTCTGATCTTCCTCCAGGTGCAGTAGATGTGTATTGTTAATTTAGTTTCCATTTCATTAATTTCTACCCTAGTTATTATTTTTTCTTACCAACAGCTATACTTGGGTTTGGCTTTTTCTTGTACTTCTAAGTCCTTGAACTACAAAGTTACATTATTTATTTGACATTGCTTTGATTTTTTAATACTTATAACCACACACTTTTCTCTTGGTACTGCTTTCACTTTGGCCCAGAGATTGAGGTGTGTTGTGCTATCCTTTTCATTTGATTGTAGGAACTTAGTAATTTCTTCCTAACTTCCTCAGTGATTCCCTAGTCATTTAAGAATTCATTATAGTCTCTAAATATTTGCGTATCTGTTTTTGTTTCATTTGCTTTTGGTTTCCAGTTTTATTCTATTATACTCTGATAAGGCATATGGAATTGGTTATATCTATAAAATAATTTGTATTTTGAAAACTTGTTTTGTGACCTATAATGTGATACATTTTGACTTATGGTATTTCTTTGTTGATTTTTAGTTAGGATAACCTACCTAAAGATGAAAATAGGGTGTTGAAGTCACCCCCGCTTGTGATTAGACCTATGTGACCTTTTGCTTCCTTTAGGGTTTATGAAATTGTGAGTCTCAACATCCTATTCATGCACATCTACAATTTTTATTTTGTCCTAATGAACTGTTCACTTTATTAATGAGTAGTGACCTTCTTTATCCTTTTGGTGAATGGTACCAAGGAGATTCATTTATCAGCTAGTAGGATAGTTACAGAAGATGGTTTTTACTTGATTGATTTTCATTGTTTAACTGTAGATCTGTGGTTGCCTTTGCCAATGAGGTTTGTTTCTTGGAGATAATAGATAACTGAATCTTGTTTTTAAATCTTGTCAGCTACTCTTTCTCTCTCTCTCTCTCTCTCTCTCTCTCTCTCTTTCTCTCTCTCTCTTTATGATGACTTGAAGCCATTTATATTTGAGATTTTATGGAGAGAAATAAATTTTCATGGTTTGTGTTTATCTTTAAATGTCCTCATTTTGGTGTATATTTTTAAAAGGTGGTTTTTCTATATATAACAATCCTGTTTTTCAGTCATTTACTATCAGGGTTTGAAATATATCATTCTATGCTTTCCTGAATTTTAGGATTGCTGATGAGATATCTGATGTATTCTGATGTGTTTGTCTTCATAGGTGAGTTGGTAGATTTTCCTTTATGTCTTTTACACTGTTTCAATGCTTTGCATTATTGACTTCTTAACTACAATATGTCTTGGAGATGCTATGCTCTTCACTGGTCATGTCTGCTTTAAGTTCTAGATTCCGCCTGTGTTTGGATATAATCTCTTTCTCTACATTTGGAGAATTTTCTGCTTTAATTGTATTGAATTTATTATTCATACCTTTAGATTTTATTTCATCTCTTTCTGCCCAGTGAATTCTTAGTTTTGGTCTCTTGAATATATCTCAGAGGTTTTGGAAGTATAACTGTGTTCATTCTTTCATATATACACACATGTATATGTCTAAGTGGATATATATATGAACTATAGGCAACTAGGCAACTAAGGACTTTTAAGGGTGGGGGATTAGTCTTCCCCAGGTTAGTCAATACTAAGTGATGATCTCTGGAGTAATATACATATAAGTAGCACTAGATGGACTCAGCAGGTTGTTTTATCTATTTGTGCATACGTATATAAAATGACAATAATGATAAGTAGAGAGAAAGGACAAGAATCTGAGAAGAAGTAAGTGAGAGGACAAAGGGGATATTGAAGAGAGGAAAGGGAATGGGGGGAAGTGATGAAATTATACTTCATTTTTAAAAATTGCAGAAAAGTAAATGTGTTGTCATGAGACTGTCCTCCATCACTAGGAATAACTTTTTTCTTTTCATTAATTAATCTTTGATTTTGTTTTACTGTTATAAATAACAGTAGAATATAATCTGTTCATACTCATTCTTCACCCTGCCTTATCATCCTCCTATCTCTCCTCCCTTTTTCCCACAAGGTCTAGATCCCACTTTCATGTCTTCTTGCTTTGCTTTGTGCTCCACTGAATTTAACCAGGGTCTCTCACATGCACTGGGTTGTGACTGTCTATGGGAACTGAGTAACTCATCAGTCACTACATCAGTGAAGCCAGGTATTTTCTCTTCTTCATCAGTCCTCAACTATCATTAGCTCACCTGGGTGAGACGGGACCCCACGAATACCTTCATTTCTATGGCCAAATGTGTACTGGTTTAGTCTCTTATTTAGGCAACCCTATTTAGGATGTTGTGAGTTTGTGAATGCCTTCTGTCGTGCTCATAAGGCAGTGTTTCACTGTCGCTTTCTTTATTTCCACTCACTTGTCTGCCATGTTCTGTGAGCCTTGGAGCGGGTTTAATGCTGAGCACTCAACTTATTCTTAGCACCTTGCCCAGCCTTGAGTGTCTGAATTAATCACCATTCATTGCAAAGAGAGGCTTCTTTAACCAAGGCCAAGGATAACCCTAGGCTATGGTAGAAAGAAATATTTCAAAGACAGTTTGACAACATGTCCATTTACTAAAACAACATTAATAGGGTTACCCTCGAAGGCCATGACTCCCCAGCTATGGACATTTGAACAGGTACACAGTACTAATCATGAACTCTCTCCTGTGGAGTGGGTTTCAGGTCCAAACAGGTACCATTTGCTTACTCCTATGGCAGTAGTGCCATTCTTTTTTAAGTAAAATGATGTCTAGTACGTTAGTCTATATCTGACTTTAGATTGTTACTAACTTTACTACCCCAGCTTCCTACATGACAAATTCCTAGACATACGAAGGCTCTCCAGCAAAGAGGGAGTTTCCAGCACAGTTATAGTACAGTTTCTCTATGTTGTGCAACTGAAGCATGTGATATCTTCATTAATAGGGTCTTACTATTCTATTCCAGTGGGTAACTAATGGAAATACCTATCTCCAGTATAGTTTGGGAGACTTATGAGGACTTCCTGGCCAATAACTGTGAGGGAGGAGGCTCACACCTGGAACAGGGATTTTTATTTTATGACCCTTAGCTTCTAGAATCATCATCATCTATTCATTTATGGTAGTACTTCCATTCAAGTCTTTAAAAAAATCATCTTTTAAGTAGTTTTTAAAGTAGTAGTTTCCACATGGTTTTTTCATACTTCCATGGTTTTTGCTAACCTTTGTCCTGTATTCCATTTTGGCCTCAGTATTAACTGCTATCCCTGTTTAACTCTGTTTTCAGAGTACATATGTTCTCCCATGCTCACTGAATTTGACCAGGGTCATATGCATTTGCATGGGCATAAAGCTTTCCACTGGAAGATGAACTTGTCAGTGGCTACACCACTAAATGCAATGACCCTCCTTCCCCAGCATCTATCATCAACCAATAATTCCCATGGAGGAGGCATGGTCCCATGAGCCTTTGACCCAATAGTGGATGAATGTTGACAGGCTCAATCTAATGCAGGCTTAGTTCAGGCAACTAACCACTGCTGCTATGCGTTAATGATTGCGAAGAAACATCTCTGTTTAAGTCTGAGAGCAGCACTTGTTCTGTCCCTTTTTTCATTTGCTGCCTCATTTTATTAGCTTATGTTTTCAAGGGCTATTTCAAAGAAAATTGACCAAAGTTAACAGAAAATTGATATTTGACTGCAATCCTAATTCTAGCAAATAGTAGCAGATACTTTATTACTTGACTTATATCTCCAGTAAGGTTCAGAAACAGAGACACAGGGTACCACTGGGAGAAAAGGTAATTTATAGTTTTCAAGGTATGGGTATTAAAATTTATGAAGTACAAGGAGAAAGAAATTACAAAATGGGAGTTGAGAGGAACAAAGTACAAATTAGAGGGAAAGTACAAGTGCTGAAAGAGTAATAAGTAATAGAGACAATATTATAGAAGAGGTTCATAAAAGGAATGGACAGTAATAGAAACCTGTTCATGAAAGGTACAAGTTAGAACAAACCACTCAACAATTGGAATAAAAGTGTAAATTAAAATTAACTGAAATAAATATAATGAAAAGTTATAAACTCAGTGTCTCTTCCCCTTTGCCATGAGTATCATTCTCCCATTATTTTGATGCTTTCTGTACTGACTCTGGGTGAAGGGAGGACTTCTAATCGTAGTAATTAAAATGTCAGACTTGTGTGTCCTCCCTGATATGTCACTAAGCTTTCTCCAGGAGTGTCACAGCCTGAGACCTTAAACCTGTCCCTACAATATTGTTTTTGGTGTGCTAAGGATCACACTTTCTGTGTGGAGTATGTTGTGTTAATCTCTGATGGCTATGGAAGGCATGGAGTGACTTCTATTTAGCCTTAGTGTTTTCTTCCCACCCACATTCCTCACTAACAAACCACAGTCCTTACCTAAGAGTGTGTGCCATGTTCAGTAGTTCAGTATATATCTCGGTTTTCTATGCTGTTGCTCACATAGGCTGTGAAGGATGTTTTACCTTCCTTAATTTCCTTAGACTGGTCAGTGTAGACCAGTGGTTCTCAACCTCTGGGTTGAGACCCTTTGGGGTTGCATGTCAGATATTTTCATTATGATTCACAGAAGTAGAAAATTACAGTTATGAAACAGCAACAAAATAATTGCATGGTTGGAGATCACCACAACATAAGGAACTGTATTGAAGGGTCACAGCACTGGAAAAGTTGAGAATCACTGATGTAGAGTCTAGAGAGCTTGTGAGAAATCTCATATCAGGCCCATGAAGATACTTTTGTTACAATCTCCATGATCTGCTTTGGCCATCTTTCTGTCCATCTTATCCCCCTTTCCTGGCCATGTCTCTTTAGCCTGCTCCTTCTCTCTCCACTTGGTGTTCCTACAGCACCTGTCCTCAAGAGGAGAGAGTACCTGCTTCATGACTCCAAATGATCTTGTGCCCCAACAAGCAGCACATACTAGTTAATTTCCCCTTTATGTGCTGCAGAGATTCTGTAGATTTCACCTTTTCCTCATGTGTTTCAGGGGTCCTTCATGTGTTTCTGATATTTTTCTGTTCTTTGTTTCTTAAGACTAAAGTCATTTATTTTATGTTTAAGATATATTTTTACTATTTTCATTTATGTATAGGTGTATGTACACATGCATGTGGGTATGTGAGTGCAGGTCCTCATGGTTGTGAAACTGCTTGGTGTGGGTGCTGGGAACTGAACTCGGGTCTTCTGAAAGAATAGCAAGTGCTCTTAGCTGCTGAGCTGTCTTTCCAGCACCAGTCTATTCCTGTTCATTATTAATCCTGATTCTAGGCCATATAGAGACAGCGTCTAGTCCACCATTGTGCCCTGAGTTATTTTTTCTCTAAGAAATTACAACATTTTTATTAAAATGTACTTTTCTTGACATTGGTGTTCAACTATGTTATATATGTTGTTTCTTCATACTTATCTAATTGTCTAATGACCTCTAAAAACCACTAGACATCTTATATTAATTTTTTTAGTTTGTATACACACTAAAATTTTTATTGTGGTGAAGTATGTATAACAAAAACTTCTATTTTACGTATTTATTCTTATTCTGTGTGTGTGTGTGTGTGTGTGTGTGTGTGTGTGTGTTACGTGATACATGCTTGTGAGTATCAATCAATGAATTTGCATGTAAGTAGAGGACCAAGAGTTGGTCCTTGGGCATCCTCTCCTATCACTATCCTTCTTACTACCTTTAGCTGAGACTCTCCTCTGAACTGGAAGCTTGCTGCCTTTGCTAGGTGGGTTGTTGGCAAGGTCCAGAGACTAACCCATTTTTCCCCCTGGTTGCTGGGGTTATAGGTATGATCAGCTTTAAATCTCAGTGCTGGGGATTCAGACTGAATAAGGTCTTCCTGTTTTCAGAGATAAGTGTTCTTATCCAGAGTCATTTCCCCAGACATGTTCTTAGGCTTCTTATCATCTTGAATAGGTGAATAAACATTTTGCTAGCAAAAAAAAACCCCACATTTTTCTTACCTTGATAGCATGATTAAAATTTATGTAAATTCTCACTATTGTTGAATATTAGACAAATTTAAATATCAAAATTGAGTATGTTCTATTTCCCTCAACCACATTGATATTAAATAAGTTATAACTTTAGAGTGCTCTCTCCCTCTTTACTTCCTGGCTTTTCCTGTTCCACTTACTCCCTTTTCCCCTCCCTTCCCCTCCTGTTGTGTCCGCTACATCCACTCTTTCATTCCTCTTCAACATGAAGGCAAGCATGATGACAAACAATTTTTCCCTCTTACTTGGTTCTTAGATTTTCTTTTGTGGAGGTATAACTTTTTATTATATTTTTATTATTTAAAGCAATTTTAACTTTAAATATATTTTGATATATTCTTCCCCTCCCTCAAGTCCTTCCAGATCCTCTCCCCCTCCCTATTTATCCAACTTTAAGTTCTTTCTCAAAAAGGAACAAAAACCTGATACAACAACAAAGCCTCCTCAAACAAGAAACAAAATAAAGCACCCCCCAAAAAAACACTCACCAAACTGCTGTGACAAAATAAAAATCACAGACACACACACACACACACACACACACACACACACACACACACCCTGTAGAATCCATTAAGTAGTGGTCCACTAATCTTGAGCATGAAACCTTCCCTAGAGTGGTTGATATATCCAATGTCACTCTGTTGGAGAAAACTAATTTTTCCCTCTCCTAGCAGATACAAATGACAGTCCAGTTGTTACTCTTTACCTTAGTGCCTACCTATCCATCCATCCATCCATTCATTCATTCACTTTTTAAAATAATGTAAAATATAATATAATATAATAAAGCAAAAGCTATCACATCAAAGTTAGACAAGACAAAGTAATGGAAGGAAAAGAGCTCAAAAGAAGGCATAAGAACCAGAAAGATACTCTTTCGCACACTCAGGAATCCCATAAAAACATTAAACGAGAAGCCATAATATATACACAGAGGACCTGGTGCAGACTTGTGAGGCTCTGCGCATGCTGCTTCAGTCTCTGTGAGTTCCTATGAGCTGTGATCATACTGATTTAGGGGTTTTTCTTTCTTGGTGTCCTCCACCCCATCTGGCTCTTACATTCTTTCTGCCTCCTTTTCAGTAGGGTTTCCTGAGCTCTGAGGGGAGGGATTTGATAGAGACATGCCATTTAGGGCTGAGTGTTCCAAGTTCTCTTTCTCTGCATAATGCCTGACTGTGGGTCTCCTTTTTTTTCCCCATTTACCACAGGATGATGCTTCTCTGATGATGAGGCACTAGTCTATAAATAAAGCAGGCTATCATTAGGAGTAATTTTATTACTACATTTAAAAATATTTTTAGAGCAGTATTATTTAGGATTAGTATAGGTCTGGGCTATCAGTATTGGGCATGATTCCATCTTTTGGAGAAGACCTTAAATCAAATCAGTTATTGGTTGGTTAGTCCTACAAGCTTCGGGCCACCATCGCCTTGACATAGTACACCATTGTAGATAAAGGATTTGTAGCTGGCTTGATGTTTGCACATTTCTTTTGTTAGCATGCAGAATACCTTCCTGTACCAAAGATGCTGAAATGTAAAGACTTTATGTAGGCACCAGTTTGACATATCTATAATCAATGAGTTGTGTAGGTGTTATCTTCAGCAGTAGGGTCTTGCAATAGTCTTGCAATATCTTCAGCAGTGGAGAGCAACCTATAGTCTTGCAACAGTCTGGGTTGTTTTGGAGATTTATGTGGGGCTCCTTTGGCCTACAATTTAATAACCCAATCCCAGTACTGAAAGTTTTATTTGGTAACAAAAGTTATCCAGTTGGGACTCTGCCTCCCCATAACTCAGTGATTTCATTTAGGTAACCTTCATATATGTATATATTTCAGGAAGTTTCCGCGGTACTAGATTTTTTGCTACCCCTCAAATGTTCCTTATTTTACAGTCTCTCTCCCCTTATATCCTCCCACAGTCTCCTCTTCCCCTCCCCACTTGATCCTTCCATTCTGCCTCTGCTTTTATTTTCACTTCGTATGTTTACATCTAAGTACTTGTGGTGAGGATGAAGTTTAGTGGTAGAGCACTTGCTTAACATGTCAAAGGCTCTGGGTTCAGAATAAAAAATTCAATGCCTACGCTGTGTTTTTCTTCCATATTTTGTGCTTGCTCTTTACCTATAGTCTAAAATAATGTTTCTCAAATACCTTCACTGTGTTGTTTACTATTTGGTGAGCTTGTTATTTTTTTCCTTACTGCTGTGGTCAAATTCAGTGTAGGTCTGGTCTTTAAAGTAATTCATTCTTACTTTCCCCCTAACTACCCAACCTTAACCATGATCAGGATATATTATATGAAAAACATCTACTTTCAATAAAAAAGAAAAAATAATGATATAACTAATAATTTGTACTTTGAATGATTTGCTAAGTTTACCCGTGTGCCATTAATTAAATGTGATTTGCTCCTCCCCATTTGCTTTTGCATATGCTGCTGTGCTGATGTGAAACACCATGCTCTTTGCAGCACTTCAGATTACAGAAAGAACTCTTGCACTAATAAATGGCTTAGTGGATAAAGGCACCTGCCACCAAGCCTAACAACCTGAGTTCAGTCTCCATAACCCATATATATCTTATAGCTTCTACCAAAAATGTTTTAAAAATTTTATGTCTTTCTTTGAAAAAATAAAAATTTACAAATGTTTTACTATTTAAAGCACCTTTAAATAGTATATTAATTGTAGTATACTAATTGTATTATACCTTTAAATAGTATGACAGTATAACAGTAAAATATTAAATAGTAAAAGGTATATTATACCTTTAAATATAATACATAGTTGGTATAAATTTAAGACATTAGGCTTATTGTATACATTTAAGGTTAATACAATTATTGTATTTATATTAACAGAGTGTGTCATTATGGCATGTTGGAAGCCTGGAAGGGAAATTAATCTATCATTATTAACATCTCATTTTATAGATAATTATATTTTTAAAGTATTCAAATAAAATGATTTTTATGGTGCTAAAAAGAGTGAAGCTTATAACGTTTATAAACATTTTAGGGCTTGATTATGAAAATAACTTCATGTTTCATCTTTGCAGAGTGACTCTAATATATTGTCTTTATCTATTAGTTTTCCAATCTTTGAAAATCCATACCCAATGGACATTCATGAATCACCAGTTACATGCACAGCATATTTTGCCGATTGCCCTCCAGATTTGATTCTAGTACTCTATTCTATAGGAGTCAAGCATAAAAAGCAAGGATACAGTAATAAGGTAAAGTTTTTCTGTATTTGTATGTCTGGTCAAGCTTTTTCTTGTCGTTTTATCTGACAGTTTGTTTTTGTTGTCGCCTTGTGTTAAAGGAGCGGTGGGCTGCGTTCCCACCCGGATCCCAGCTAGCTTACCCCCGAAATAATTACACGGAAACTGTATTCTTTTAAACACTGCCTGGCCCATTATCTGTATCCTCTTATTGGCTAACTCTTACATATTGATCTAACCCATTTCTAATAATCTTTGTAGCACCATGAGGTGGTGGCTTACCGAGAAAGATCCTAACCTGCGTCTGTCTCGGAGAGAAGAGTCATGGCGACTGCCTGCCTCTGCTTTCTTTCTCCCAGCATCCTGTTCTGTCTACTCCGCCTATCTAAGCTGCTGTCCTATCAAAAAGGCGAAGGCAGTCTCTTTATTAACCAATGCAAGTAATATATAGACAGATGACCCTCCTCCATCAGCCTTGCCTGATTTTGCTCACAAGGTGACTTGAATGAAACTTCCGAGGCTGTAAGAGGACATTGTCAAAGATGCAACCAGTGAAATTCAATTTCCTTACTGTGGCATAGTTCTAATCCTATGCAGTTATAAGTTTTTTGTACACTAAGTATGTAATTACATACTAAGATAAATTTATCAGTCATGCTTATTTTATACTACATATATAAAGTATCAGAGTCTTAATAAGCACCCTTTATTTTTTTACATGGATCATATTTTAAGAAATTTGAGAATCAGATCTTGCTAATTTATAATTTGAAAATTATAATTGTTAAACATTTGTTGCTAACATAATGAAATTTTTCTTTAAAGTATTTATAGTTATCACAAACTTTCTTATATGGTTTATGATATTGGCCCAGGATAACTGAAATGTACAATTGAAAGAAGAACTATTTATATACTGTTCTGGGTTAAATGGTACCACAATAGCTTGCTGGCAACACGTACTATATGGCATATGTTGCAACACTGTATTTATCCAAATAAAAATACTTCTCTTACTGGCTTATATAAGTGGTAATATTTGTTAAAATCTACTCTAAAGGAGTTGTTATTCTGCATTTACAGATCTATTTGTTTAATATCATCATGACAAGGCAGGCAGTAGAGTGGTGGCAGCTTCAGCTCTTGGGTTTGGATGTCAGCTCCTTCCCCAGTGAAAGCAGCTGAAGTGGTCTAGGTGATAAGCGCCATTCTTGTATATGAAGAGCTGCTCATGAATGGCCAGATGAATTGTGGCAAGGCCGCCAGAGGTATCCTAGCAATCCTCACAAAGCTCGGGTCATCTAGCTCCACAAAACAGTCCACAATAGAAATAACCTAGATGCCAGTTTACCAGCCTCATAGCCTTGATCATGTGCCCAGTGACAAACTTACCACAGAATCTGCAGCATGGAGCAAACAGCATTTGAAAGTCATACTTGCAGTAATGCTCGCCATCACACTCGTACAAGAGTCAGAAGCACAGTGCACACACAAAGCATTGCTCCTGGTAGAGTACCCCATTGCTGTTGATGACTTGCTCTGTAAGGACAAACTGGTCCTGGCAGGACTGGCACATGGCATCAGTCAAGTCAAGTATTCAGACATGTGTTGCTTCCCATTGTAGTGGCTGTGTGCCTAGCTCTGGTTAGCAATCCTGGCTATCTTCAAGGTTTTCTGATACACAATCTGTCATTCATTATTAGTTTAGTTTTAAATACAGGAGGCCTGTGCCCTTTTGTGTCTCTCAATGCTTTTCCTTGGTGTTTGGCTGTGATATACCTTGATGTGGATGTCTTGGGTTTTATTCCAATTTCTAGACTCTGTAAGTTCATTTTTTTTTTTGTCAAATTGAAGACAACAATGCAATTGTTCTTTGGCTGTTTTATAATGATGTGATATTAAATATTTTTATTATTTTGTAACATTTAATTCTAAAACCTTAAGCATTTAAACTGGAAAAATTAAACTCCTATGTTTTCCTTGACAATCTTCTTAGGAATGGCCAGTCAGTGGAGGAGCTTGGAATCTTGGAGCACAAACTTACCCAGAAATTATTATTACTGGGTAAGTCAGAAGTTTTCTAAGTTATAAATTATAACACATTATGTTATAAACTTAAAAACAATAAAAAATATTTGTTTAGGCTTGACAATCTTATGAAATTATACTCTATGCAGATGAATCATTTAAGTAAAAGTAAGAAGAATCTGAGAAATAGCTTTAATACATAGTTCTTAACTTTAATGAGAGGAACAATCACATTGCTGGAAAAAGAATTATACTTAGATTATATTAGCAGAAGAAAGTCAAAGGAAAATTATGAGATTCACAGAGAATGCTTTATTTGGAAATTATAGAATATTAACTTCAGGAAAGTCTCTTCCTCATCAATCGTGTTTATTCCTGAATGGCTGATGTGTTTTTGTCTACTGTCTTTCTGCATCATTTGGAATAACCAAATGGATTTTTTTTTGATTTTGGATAATGAGATTTTCATTCTGGATAATTAAAATTTGCCAAATGATTTTTATTAAAATGTTTGCTTGGTTTATATTCCTAAGATAATTTTCTTTGGTTATAAAGAATTACTCTTTCTGTATCTCTTATTCATATTTTCTTGATGATTTTTTGTCTATGTTTATTGGGATATTGTTGAATCTTTTTTCTTACAATATTTTTTTCTGGGTTTGGTTTCACATAATTCTGACTTTTCCAAATGTGTTGGAAAGTACTGTGGCCTCTTTGTTTTGTAGATAAGTTTGTATATAATTGGTATAAATTATTAATCATGACAGTTTTAATTAGTTTAAATATTCACTTTACATTTTGATAAATATTCGAGTTATCTTTTTATTAAATGTTAACAATTTTATTTTAAAATTTCATTCATTCCATAAGCTATTTTACTATTCACTATGATATGTCTAATTTTCCAGAAAAAAATCAAAGATTTTTCTTTCTCTTGTATTCAGAGTACAGTGTATCTTTTTTGTTAATTGCTTTTAATGAGCTATACATTTTCTCTGCTCCCTTCCCCTACATCCCTCTTCTCTTCTACCCTCTCCTGTGACCCTATACTCCCCATTTACTCAGGAAATCTTGTCTTTTTCCAATGTATCTTTTTAAAAATCATTTTTAAGCTTAGAAATGGTTTGTCATACATCAATATTCATTACAATATTATTTTAATAATAATAACAATAATTAGTCAATGTTGTAGGTATTTAGAGTGACTATTTTATTTGATTTACTTTAATTAATATTAAGTTATTTTTATTTAGTCATGCTGATGGATCAATAAAATTTTGGGATGCCTCTGCAAGTAAGTTTTATGTTTCTCACCATTCAAGAGAAAACATTTGGTTAATATTTATTCATGGCCATCTACCACTTTTTAATTTGAAAAAAATGCCATTTCAGAAATATTTTAGCATAATTATGATTATATTGCTTTGTTACAAAATTCATATCCTGTATTTTAGATCATCTTAAGGTATCTCTACCTAATTGTATTCAATAATATTAAATAAACAAGACTATGGCCACTCTTTCAAAAATCCTATGTTAAAAAAATGTTACATTAGGAAAATAGCCATGCTTTACCAGATTAATTGTTCAAGGAATTCCCTCTGTGTCCTATGTGCATGTTATTTGACAAGTATCTTTATTCCTCCATTCTCAGCTTCCCTATTCAACTCTATAATGTTCCATGAGAATAAAAAAGAAATTATTTGATAACATAAAAATCTTTGAAATTTTTTGACAGTTAAATAATTTAAGGAATAACATATGGTCAATGTGGAAACCCCTATTAACTTACCTAAGTATTCATTATACCCATATATGTCATTCACAAACCATGGTTGTAAGAAAAGTTAAAGAAATGCACATGTGTAAATACATGTCAAACTAAGAAAAATTTAAATGTAGTGCAATCAACTGCTATTTTCCTAAGAAATTATAGAGGTTTATTTGAACTAGTGAATTTCAAGGAAGATTATTTATATATGTATTATTTATTTACCTTTCAGACAGAATTTTTTAGGTAGCCTATTCTGGCCTCTACGACCCTCAAGCCTCAGCCAATCACTTTCTAGGATTACAATTATTCACCAGAAGCCCAGGTAGAAAGGATATTTTAATGAATTAACAGCTAATCTGAATTTTGTTAGGTAATTAAAACTCCAGTGGTTCTCAACCTTCCTAATGCCATGATCCTTTCAGTATAGATCCTCATGTTGTGGTGACCCCAACCATAAAATTATTTCATTGCTACTTCATAACTATAATTCTCTACTGTTATGAATTTTAATATAAATATATGATATGCAACCCATGCAGAATCATCAATCATCCCCCAGGAGTCACGGACTCACAGGTTGAGAACCACTTGCTTGACTGTCTAGTCAAGAATAGGAAGAGAAGAACAACTGAGCAATACTTTTAGTTTCTGAGAATGTATAATCAGGAGGCAAGAATCATGAAAATAAGAAATACAAGAAAACTGAATAATGTAGAAGGAGGCTTCTTGTTCGTTCCCAGCATCTCAGACCCGAAATAACACATCGACACTATGTTATTTAAATCACTGCTTGACCAATCAGCTTATGCATATTTCTGGGTTACTCTTTTATCTTAAATTAACCCACTTTTATTAGTTTATATTTTACCACAGGGTTCATGGCCTACTGGCAAGGTTCTACCTAGCAGCTCTCATCTTTCCCCTCTGCCGGCTTCATGGCATCTCATTAACTCCACCTTCTTCCTCCCAGCATTCAATTTAGTTTTCCCAACCTAGCTCTATTCTGCCTTCTCGCAGGCCAAAGAAGTTTCTTTATTCATAAACCAATAAAAGTAACACAGATAAGGACTTCCCACACCAGACTAATATGACACAAAGGTGTTGTCTAACGTACAATTTCTATTTCAGTGTTTACCAGCTATCTCAATGATGTCCTTTATAATAGCAACAACTAGAAGGAATTATTGCTTTTAATGTGGTCATATTTCAAGATATTTAAAATGTAGAGCGAGCCCAAATATTTCATGTCACTGACAATGTTTAAAGTTCAGGCCAATTGTTTTATAGAATTGCTTTGGACTGGCCTGAATACTGCTTCTCATTAATGCCAAACTGTGCCCTTCTCGCAGGAGCTTCTGGCTTTTGAAACTCTCTTCAAGACCATTCACAGAGCAAGAGTCTTTTGTTTTGTATGGGGAATTCTGTTTTTATTGTGCTCTGAAGTGGAAATAACTTCCCCTGAGTAAATATTATTGAAAATCATTCATGAACCCAGTGTATACCATACCCTTTCTAAACTAGAAACACCAGATGAAATCTTTCCTAAAACAAGTAAAGAATTCTGTCTAAAAAAAAAATCTAGAATATTATATCAACCTCTTATCAAGCAATTAAGATGTTGTTGTGAAAAAAAACATGGCAACGTGCTACCTAAGAGAGATTTGTGTTCTGATTTCCATTATAGGCTTTCATAATTCCAATGCTCATAAATATGATTTTTCTCGTTCTCTTTATAATTTCCCTGTTGATACTAATGACAATGAGGGCCTGACACTGAGGATTTGCTATGTAAATGGGATTTGCCCTACTTGGGTTTTACTTTTGTGGTTCAACAAATGTACTGAACAAAACTTGAACAATGTCTAAGAATTAAAATCAAATTAGGAAATAACTACATTTTAATATCTTATAGTGACTCTGCAGATGTTGTACAAGTTAAAAACTTCAAAAGTATTTGAAAAGCAGAAGGTAGGAGATGGCAAACAAGCTTGTGAAATTGTAGAGGAAGATCCATTTGCTGTGCAGATGGTTTACTGGTGTCCAGAGAGCAGAATATTTTGTGTATCAGGAGTCTCTGCATATGTCATAATTTATAAATTCAGCAGACATGAAATTACAACAGAAATTGTGGTAAGTTACTTTAACTTTCCTATTTATAGTTACTAAAATAAGGCAATTATGTATTTGAACTATTGCTTGGTATGATTTTTAAGTAATTAAAAGACAGCATAAAATCTATATATTTTCCATAGTACTTTAAATTACCATTACTTAATATATTAGAAAGTAGTTTATTTCAAATTAACAGCTTTCTAATAAAACTTCCGTGTCAAAATGAACTTGTTATTTTAAAATTAATATCACTACAAACTGAACATCATGTTGTTCTCTTCAATTTTGTATCTACCTGACCGAACAGAGCCAATTCCTAAATATTCATTGTCAATATTATAATATCAGTATTATTCTTACTCATAAAGAAAAATTACTTATTATTATAGTATATAACACATTTAAAGTAGGTATTGTATAGGATATACTTAAACATGTATATGCATATATGCATTTAATTAGATAGTGTAGAGTTTTGCTGTCTGTATGGTCAATTTAGTGTAGACTTTGTTCTTTTAAAAATGTAAATGCTTAATGTTTTCTTGTTAACTAGCCATCATAAATGATTATTTATCAACTATAATGTTACTCTAAATAGTTTTTGTATACTAAAATTTTATATGGTTCAAAATATTATTATCGAAATTTTAATTTCTAAATTCATTACACAAAATTCTTATTATGCAAAATAATGATGTTACTATGGATTAATTACATCTATGTTAATATATCTATAATTTTTCTATATAATTTACCTTTTTAACCAGAATATAAAGATTATTTCATATAGGACTTTTTGTGTTTTTACCTCAACTAAAATTAATGTTTCTTTTACTGTATACTGAAAGTCCAGGGTTTAGGATCACAACCCTCGTTTTGCTATTGATTATCTTTGTGTGTGTGTGTGTGTGTGTGTGTGTGTGTGTGTGTGTGTGTGTAGCTCTGAGCAATTAATAGGCAGTAACAGAATCTTGGTACAATATATTCTCATACATATATAATTTCTTGTGTAAAAATGGCAAATGAAACATAAAAGCAAAATGGAAATACTCAAGCTAATTTCATCAGGTTTTTATAGTAGTGTTGTAGCAATCAGCACTGTGTATTAGTAAGTACTCAATAACAGATACTCAAACTGTCACTGCCAAAAAGCTTCTGGTAGTTTAGAGATTGCTATTGTAATAAGTTCGTTAATATTGCTGTGTTCATGCCATATGAATATTATTTTAATTTACTTTTAGATATAAAAATGTACATGCTACAATATAAATTAAATACTTTTTGTAAATATATGCACATATCTGTTTAAATTTCTTTCATTGGGATAACTGTCAATTTCTCCTTTTATTTTAATCATCTACCATATTATAATTTATCATAAAAAAATGTATTAGTTAGTGTTTCAATTACTTTGATTAAACACCATGACCAAAAGCAATTTGGGGAGGAAATGATTTATTTCACTTTTACTTCCAGATGTTGTCAGTCACCAGAGAAGTCATGGCAAAACTCACTCAACCAGTGTGTGAAACTGTAGGCTAGAACAAATACAGACATAGTGAAGGCATACTGCTTACTGCCTTGCTCCCCAAACCTGAAGCATCCTGCTTTCTTATATAACTCAGGACCACCTTCCCAAAGTTAGCACCACCCACAGTGGGCTGAGCCCTCCCAGGTCAATCACCAAGAAAAGACCCCAGGGGTTTGCCTACTTGCCAACCTGTTGGAAGACATTTTCTCAGTTGAGGTTCCCTCTTCCAAAATGACTTGAACTTATGTCAAGTTGACCAAACAAGTTTAAGAAATCACAGGAATATTCATTATATAAGAATTTATTTTCACTAGTAGGCATCTTCCTTATCAATTTGAGGAATTAAAAGTTATGTGGGGTTTTTTTGATCATTGTCATTGAATAGTTCATATAATTTACTATTTAATTCAGCTGAAAAATAATTCTCAAAGTGTAAGTTATTGAATTTACTGGTCTAACATTTAAGAATAGTTTTTTTAAACTCTCAAATATATTAATGTAGTTACTATTATTATTATAACTTAGACTAAATGAAAATCTGACTTTTTTAGTCATTAGAGGTACGACTTCAGTGTGATGTTGAAGACATTATCACCCCTGAGCCAGAAACAAGTCCTCCATTTCCAGATCTCTCCTCTCAACTCCCCTCTTCAAGGAGTCTTTCTGGAAGCACTAATACTGTGTCTAGTGAAGGGGTGACGAAGGACAGCATCCCGTGCCTCAGGTAAGAACTACTACCAATTGCTGAAGCATGTTCCTATGTTAGTTATAGAATTCATGCACACTGTAACAGATAAATAATAACAGTTATTATTGTCTCTCGTTAAATTAGTTATAAGAGTGGCATTATTTCTTTGAATAACTAACTCTTAAATAAGTATGGAAAATTTACAGATAAGATTTCGACAACAAAAACTATACAATTAGCAGCAATCTATAGCTTTTTCCTACTTTTTAAAAGATTTTCAAAAAGGAAATATAAGCATGAATTAATTCAAGGAAAAATCTACAGGCAAAAAAAATCATTAATTTTAGTTAGAAAAAAGCTCTTTTATTATTATTTTATTACTTTAAAAATACAATCCAAATTCCCATTCCTTCCCTCCTCCCACTCCCTCCACATACCCTCCCCCCCTCTAATCCTCAAAGAGGACAAGGCACCCTGCCCTGTGGCAAGTCCAAGGTCCTCCCCACTACATCTAGGTTGAGCAAGATATATATATATATCCAAAGAAAAAAGGATCCCCAAAAGCCAGTACATGCAGTAGAGATAAATCCCAGTGTCACTATCAGTACCCCCTCAGTCTTCCCAACTGTCAACCCCCGCTTCAGAGAGACTTGTTTGTTCCCATACACGTTCACTCCCAGTCCATTTGGAGTTGGTGAGCTCCCATTGGCTCAGGCAAACTGTCTCAGTGGGTGAACCCCTCATGGTCTTGACCTCCTTGCTCATATTCTCATTCCACCCACTCTTCAACTGGACCTTGGGAGCTCAGTCCAGTGCTCCAATGTGGTTCTCTGCCTCTGTTTCCATCTGTTATTAGACGAAGGTTCTATGGTGATATTTAAGATAATTATCAGTCTGACTACAGGGAAAAGCCAGTTCAGGAACCCTCTCCTCTATTGTTTAGGGTGTTAGCTGGGGTTATCCTTGTGGATTTCTGGAAATTTTTCTAGAGCCAGGTTTCTTGCTAACCCCATAATGGCCCCCTTAATCAAGATATCTCTTTCTTTGCTCTCATCTCTGTCCTTCCTCCATCTCAACTATCCCATTCCCTGATGTTCTCAGCCCTCCCCTTCTCCCCTTCTTTCTACCTCCACCCCCATGCTCCCAATTTTGTCAGGCGATCTTGTCTGTTTCCAATTGCCAGATGTGTCTATATATGCTTTTCTTTGGGTTCACTTTATTACTTAGCTTCTCTAAGATCATGAACTATAGGTTCAATGTCCTTTGTTTATGGTTAATATCCACTTATGAATGAGTTTACACTGTATTCGTGTTTTTGGATATGGGTTACCTCCCTCAGAATAGTGTTTTCTAATTCCAACCATTTGCATGCAAAATTCAAAATGTCATTGTTTTTTACCGCTGAGTTGTACTCATATGTGTAAATGTGCCACACAGCAAAAAGCTCTTCTAAGTTTATAAATGTATTTGTTTGCATTTGTTTATTTGTGTGCTGTTGGGAGGAGATCCGCTTGTTAGTTCCTGGCCTCCCAGAACCAAAGTAACCACACAGAAACTGTATTAATTAAAACACTGCTTGACCCATTAGCTCTAGTTTTTTATTGACTGATTCTTAAATTAATTTAACTCCTTTCTATTATCTGTATATCGCAACGTGACAGTGGATTACCAACAAAGTTTCAGTATGTGTGACTCTGGCGGCGGCTCCATCACTTCTCTCTGACTCCACCTTCCTCCTCCCTATACTATATATATATGCTATAGGCCAAGCCAGTTCTTTATTCATTAACCAATAAAAGCAATAAAAGGAACATATAGACAGAAGGACCTCCCACACCAGTGTGCATTTACACACTTACCCCCACACACCTTATTTCGTACATGTAAATGTCAAAGGACAACCTGTAGGAATCTATTCTTTCTAACTTGTGGGGTCATGGGGATGACGCACTCAGGTCTTTCAGTTTTGATGGCAAGCACCTCTACCTGCTGAACTACCTTGCCAGCCCATTTCTACCTTAAATTTTCCTCCAAACCACTTTACTTCATTTAAGTGAATTCAAAGAAGGTGAAAACCAATAAAATAACAGAACATTTAAAATGTCAACGTAAACCTAATTGTTTCCTAAGAAGACCTATCATGAGAATACAAATCTTCTAACTACCTAAACATTTATAAAATGTGGAAGAATTTGAGATAAGGACAATGGAAGAAAACCTGTGAAATAAAGGTCTTGTGTGAAGATGAAGTTAGCATTAACAATTTTCATTGTGTAATAGGGTTGACTTGAGAAGCACTTAGTAACTCTCATCTGCATTCTTGCCTCCAATGTTATATATTTTGGAAGCATGATTCTATGTAAATTCTTAAAGTGCATGAGCATGCTAAAGATGTATGTGCTAAAATTATCTTTTCTCTTTCTTCTAGTGTTAAAACAAGGCCAGTGCGGATGCCACCGGGCTATCAAGCAGATCTTGTTATTCAGTTGGTATGGGTCGATGGTGAGCCTCCTCAGCAGATTACCAGCCTTGCTGTAAGCTCAGCGTATGGAATGTGAGTGGTTAAACTTTCTTTCTAGTTAGTATTACAGAATTCTAAACAGTTTACAAATGTTTCTTTTAAAATATTAAGACTTAAAAGTTAGAGAAATTCTTTAGTTCAGTTTTTATTAGATTGACCATAGTATGATATATTAATAATTAAACTTGTGCTATGATAATTTTATTTGTTTTTTTTCTTGATTTCATATTAGTGGTAATGTTCCTACTTCAGATTTTTCCTTTTGGATTGATTTTGATTTTCTGCCTCTTTTCCTTTACATTTCACTTTTGGGCACCTTCCTTTGACCAGTCCTGTAGATTTCACTTCTACTTTGTTTAATTGATAGTAGATCTGCCTGCAGGTCTCGGCTTCAGGTACACTTGCAAATAGAGGAAGTGTTAGGTTTCTGATGAGAACTGACTCTTTCATCCTTCTTGGGGATTTCTGAGCTCAGTTGTAAGGTACTTGAATGGTATAATCCATGTTCCCCATTACTTTATGCGGAAAGTGCATGCATTATTTTCTGACCCAGTTACCTTGAAGATGGGTGAATTCAAGCAGTTTCAAGATACCCTTTTCAGAAGATTGGCCTTCAAAGGCAGGAGCAAGGTTGTGGAGACATGCCACTCAAGTCAGGAACTGAAGAGAATTGGAGTAAATCATTAGAGAAAACATTTTCTGTGTATAGGAATTCCACTGAAGAGCATATGAGAATGACAGCTAGGATGATTGCCTTATAGAACTTCAGTTACAAAAAAAAATCCTATCTCAAATCATCACCAAAGTGAATTCCACAAAATATTAAAGAATAAATATACTTATTATACAGAATCCTTCTGAGATTTATGAAAGATAACATCATAATTGTCTCATTTTGAGGTAACATAAATTTGAGGACTTGAAAATGTTATTACAAGAATGGAAAATTATGTCTATGACTTAGATCAATATGAATTAAAAATTCTACTAAAATATAAATAAATCTATCAAGAAAACTTATAAAATTTTTCATAACCAAAGTTCAATTGCATTGGGACTATAGATAGTTTTATCATTTTAAATGAGTCAGGGCAATTTATCAAATTAACAGAATAAAGTGGAAAAATCATATGATTATATCAGGGATGCCAAAACAAAAAGCATATGAGAAGCTGCCCATGCCCCAACAGATAGAGTTGCCCCAGTCACATACTGGAAGTACTGGGTAGACTCAGAGGTTAGAACAACATGGCCACTAGAAGTTGGGAAGAAATGGTAAGATGAATGGAAGAAGAATTGGAGCAGAGAGTATAAGGGATAGACTTGATCCAAACACATCGTGTACATGTACAGAGTTCTCAAACAACAAAACACACACATGCAAATACACACACGACAATGTTCAATACCCGTGGTGAGTTTAAAAGAAGCTTCTAGCTAGGAATATGAAGACAATTTTCTTACTCTAATATGTTGCAACAAGCACTATACTTTACAGTGACATGATAGACATTTCACCTCTGAGTTTTAAAAATATAAAAGTTTACTTGGGCTGCTGTAATAAAATACCTTAGACTTGGAAATTTATATACAACAGAAGTATATTCCTCAGTTCTAGAGACTGGGAAGTCTAAGATCAGGGCCTGAGCAGATTCAGTGTCTGACAAGTGCTCACTCTTTTAGAAATGGCGTTTGACTGCATTCTCAGGTAGAAGATACAGCAAACAAGCTTTCTTTCCTTATGAGGGACCTGATCTCATCTGTGACATGGAAGTCCTCAAGACCTAAAGACTCCACATCTCAATACTATCACCTTTGGGTTTTATGTTAAGCATCCTTGATAATATGCATTATAGTTATTAATTGCCATGTGCCATTTAAGCTTATTGAGAAGCTAGCTCTAAGAAAAATGGTTGATGTGCTCCCTAATTTCAAGCCTAAGCATGTTTTCTCCAAAATGCCCCTAGACATAGGGATAGGCTGGCTCAATAGCCTTGTGACATCAGAAAAAATCAACCAGCAAAGAGTTCTGAAAACATTGTGTCCTTGAGAACAACTAGGAAGAGAAACCATTTTCAGCAGAGACTTCTGCTAATTATCACTCTAAATGTCTTCAGTGGGAGTGAGAAGCCAGGAGCTCATCCAGAAAGAGAAAGTGCAATCTGGAACTCCAGCTGACTGCCTCGGCTTCCCCAGTTGATGTCTGTCAGAGAAGCCCTAAACTTTATATTATCTTTGTTCTCTCAAGCAGGACACTCCTGGATGTTCTCTTCTCGATGTTGTGAACTGAACTGATGGTGTTTCCATAACCTGACTTAAGTCTGTTTGTTCTTTCACTTCTGCTTGCTATAAACCTAATAAATTCACTAATTCAAAATTGAAAATACTTCTATTGTAAGTCATTTTTAGACCACATAGAATACGTGATTTGGGGTAGATATAGAAATTCAGACCATAGCTTTTTGCTCCTAATTCCCAAAAGTTCATGTATTTATCACTTGTAAAATAAACTTTATTCAACAATAGCACCAAAAGTCTTAGCATTTCAGCATCAGTATATAAGATTTCAGACTGAAGTTTCATCTAGATGTTACCTGAATAGATAGGTATAAGACTCAAAGTATGGTTCATTGAGAGGTCAACTCTGCTACCTAAATGTTTCACTCACCTACATAAAGTTATGATTCATGAGTCAATATCTTCTCTAGCCATGATCCTATGAAATTAAATGCTTACAAAATAAAAGGGCAATTATTTGTCCCACCATTCCAAAAGTCATAAGTATTAAGTGGGGGAGCATACTATATTTCAACTAAAAACAAAATACGACATGGAAACATTAAATCTGAAGTCTGGTTGATAACTCGTCTTCGTATTCCATCTTTTGAACACAATGAAGCATAGTTGGGCCTGAAGGTTTAGAGTAACCTTGTTGCTAGTGGAGAATAGTTGGTTGTGCAACTCTAATGCGCTGGCATCTCATACCTGAAACTCTCCTATGGTAAGGTAGATAGTGGCATACTCTATAGCAAAGAGATTATACTCCAGGAATCATTGCCCTCATAGGTGCTTTCTTGCTCTTCTTTGTCAGTTTTCTGGCTAGGACCCAAAACCCCAAGGGAAATGTTGGTGAAGAGAGCAAACCCATATTTTGCATTCATGTGCCATGGCAGCTGGCATGAATTGGATATCATCAAATTTTGTGACCTGAGTACTCCTGAGGGACAGTTACTATGTCCCACAATGCACCTGAGGCTACTGAAGTTGTACATGAAATTGATACAAACCACTGTTAAAGAATATGAGTAGGAGAAACACATCACACACCAAGATTCCTTAGTCTTTTAATATCCCTGTTGAGATGAGTTTCATGTTCTAAACATTCACACTCTAGGACTGTGATGATCGTGTCAGCCCAATTATCTCAAAACTGCCTTTAGATCCTTCTTCCAATATCTTGTTGGATAGTTTCTGCTTTCTTTGTAATTATAATTTTAAATGCAGTTTTCACACTTGGCTTGAAAAACAGAGAAACTATTCTTTTTAAAAAGTTATCATTAATGTTAACATCTTAAAATGTAATTCAAGATGGTTTAGAATATATCACCCAAATTCTTTATTTTTATAATTAAAATGTTTGTTTTTCCATTTTAATTAAAATACAGCAATCACACATATATATGGAATTAGTAATATTTCATTAACTATATGAAATGTATAGTAGTCAAATCAAATTGGTGAGCATTTCTAGCTCATTTAATTCCATTTGTCAACTTTTGCTTCTGTTTACTATTCTTTTTAGGCTCTAACAAGAAAAAAGTATAACCTGAACCAACGTGTTTCCTTTGTATTCCAGTATTTTCAGAGTTTCTTGTTTTACACTTGGGTTTCTTATTTATTTTGAAGTAGTTTTTTAATATAGGCTGAAATGCAGTATTTATTTCAGTATTCTATGTGGATATCAAGTTTCCACAGTACTATTTGTTGAACAGGCTGTCCTTCACTATAGATTTTTGTTTCCTTTGTTGACTGTTTAAGTTGTCTCTCCACTCTGAATACATGTACATTTACTTCTGGGATTCCTCTTTTTTTGAATGATATGTCACTTTATGTCAGACTTATTTTGACCACTATGGTTCTGTAGGACGAAAGATTCTGTACATCATTGCCTTCAGCTTCGTTGTTGTTATTTGTTTCCATTATGCTTGCTTTGGCTATTTGGAATTGTTGTGCTTCCATTTAAATATTAAAAACAGAATTTTTTCTGGTTTTATGAAAAGTGCCATTGGTTTCTTGCTAGGTATTACACTGAATTTTTTTTTTCAAGACTGAATTTTTCTGTAGCTGTGGAGCGTATCTTTGAACTAACTCTTGTAGACCAGGCTAGCCTCAAACTCACAGAGATCTGCCTGACTCTGCCTCTCTACTGCTGGGATTAAAGGTGTGTACCACCACTACCCAGAAATATATTGAATCTTTTTTAAAAACATTTATTTTATTTTATGTGTATGAGTGTTTTGCCTGCATAGATGGATGTATGCCACATGTGCACCTGGTGCTTGTGGAGGCTAGACAAGGGTATCAGATACCCTGAAACTGGAAGTACAGAAGTTGCTAGAAATTGAACCTGTATCCTCTGAGAGAGCAGTCAGTGCTTTTAGCTGCTGAGCCATCTCTTCAGCTCTTGTATTAAAATATTACTGCAGCTAATACAGATATTTTAATAATGTTAGTTCTTTCATTCTAAGAATCTAATAGGTCTTTCTACTTTTCTACTTTGTGTATCTCTCTCTCTCTCTCTCTCTCTCTCTCTCTCTCTCTCTCTCTCTCTCTCTGTGCCTGAGAGGTCACAAGTGTATATGTATACATGTCCAAATGTGTGAGGGCACACATGCACATGGAGACCAAGGATTAACATGTCTTTTTCTATCACTCTTTATTTGCTGAGACAGTCTTCCACAGATCCCAGAGATAGCCAGTTTAGCTAATTTGATTAGCCCATTTGTCCTGGGGATCCAGTCACTAACTCTAGTACTCTTAGGTTATATAAACACTCATCTTTTACATGGGTCTGACCAGCAGTTCTCATACTTGTAGAGTCCTCTCTCTGGTCCAGAGAAAGATCCATGATAGCTGTGTTTTGTTTTGAATAAGTTTGTTTATTAAGTATGTAGCAAGTAGAAATAAAATAAAAGAAACACAATATTCAAATAGATAGAAGTAACAGATAGATAGCAAAATATCAAATCAGTTTACAGCATACTGCAAAGGCTACAAGATAGCCTGATTTGGGAGAGCAAACAAAAGTAGTATCATCAAATCAAGGACCTAGTAACATAAAGCAAAAATCAGCTGGGGAAGTTGAAGCAGTCAGTTCTAAGAGTTACAGGTTGAGACTTCTCTCCCTGGACCAACCTCTGACTTCCTGTTCCTGCTTCAAGTGCTGATATTCTGTGAGTAACAATAGTAACCTCTGTTGTTCTCAAGAGCACATGTTTTTGTTCTTGGACTATTTGCTTCTCTTTCCCCTTTGCAGAGCCAGGAAGGAAGCCCCAGGATAGGGACTTTACAGAATGCTTGACAAAAACCTATTTGAGTCTGAGACTTATAACCCATGTTGAGTTTACTTATTTGTACTTTGAGATATAATTGGTAAACAAAATGTCAGTTTTAAAGTGTATAACATGATGACTCTCTCTATATATAATATATACACACATATTACATATTATATAAAAAGAGAGAGAATCTTGACTTTCCAATGGTCAGAATTCTCAATTTTATGATGGTGTGAAAATGATATCTATTCAATAGAAATAACCTTTCAAATACTGAGTTTGGATTTTTCCCTAAACTAACAACATGCAGTACTTCTCCAAAGGTTGAGCCATAGTGGAAAGCCACTCGCAATCAGCAACACTATTATGAAGGAAAACAGCTGATATGTCTTCTATACAATATAGCTAACTGCTGGTTAAGTGTCCATCTCTTCCTTTTTCATGTCCTTGAATCTATGGCAGGCAGCATTCTAATCTTTTATGCACTTGACATTTTTAGATTACAAATGTAAGTAAAATCATATAGTGTCAGTCTTTCTGCATCTTGCTTATTTTACATAGCATAATATCTTCCAGTATCTACACTACTACAAATCTCAGAATTTCCTTTCATTTTTAGGCAAATTAGTATTCTATTGTATGTAATCGTAATTTCTGCATGCATTCATTTATCAATAGATGCGTAAGACAATGAGTAGAGGAGTGTAATATCCACCTTAGATATTTTATTCACTTTAGTTATAGACTAAGAAATGAGGTCACAGGTGTAACACCTGATTCTATGTTACCCCGTCGGTGCAGTTCGCGCGCCACTGTACCTTACACGTGGGCAAGGGCCTGGAAATTGAAAGAACACACAAGAGACCTGAGTCATTTGAAAGGAGATCAGCCGAATGCCATTTATTCAACTTTGGGGAAATCCTATTATACCTAGCTGCTACACAAGGATTTCCACCCAGGCAGGTGGGAAATTACCATCCCAAAGATGAAATAATGCCCTACAGCTAGTCACCAGGCGAGGCAGAGGGAGCACAGGAACAAACTGGATGTTTTAGCTGGCTGACCAGAAACTGTCCTCAAGATGCACCCCAGGAGCAAGGGTAGACCTGGGCCCTGCACACAGGATCATGTAACAGTTATATTTTTTAAGTGTTTTGAAGAGCCCCCGTATCATTTTACATACTGATTGCATGGGTTTACATTCCCATCAGTAATACAAAGGGCTTCTGTTCTTACTGATGAATTTCTCTTCCTGAGGATAGCAGTCTTGTCAGGTGTTAGGTGATATTTTATCATGGCTTTGATCTGTATTTCCTTTAATAATAATAGTGAGCATATTTTTGTTTAACTAATTTCCAGAATTATTTCCTCCTTGAAAAAAATCTATTCTGGTCATATGCCAAATTAAAAATAAATTCTTTGCCCATTTATAAGCAGTGTTTTCACTATGGATTTGTATGAGTGGCTTATATGTTTATTTTAAATATTTATTTCACTAGGTATATATTTATTTTCTTTTTTAAAAAAAACAAGCTATCTGTTTTCATTATACATACCAATCCAAGTTCCCACACCCTCCCCTCCTCCTCCCATTCCCTCTACAAACCCTCCCACCCCACCAATCCAATCCTCAGAGAGGATAAGGCACCTTGCTTAGGGGAAGGTCCAAGGCCCTCCCTACTATATCTAAGCTGAGCAAGGTATCCATCCAAAGAGAATAGGTTCCCAAAATGCCAGTACCAGCAGTAGGGATTAATCCTAGTGGCCCTCAGTCTGCCCCAGCCATGCAACTGTCAACCACATTCAGAGGGACTAGTTTGGTCCTATGCTTGTTCTTTCCCAGTCAGACTGGTGTTGGTGAGCTT
This sequence comes from Myodes glareolus, assembly GCF_982192425.1. Taxonomy (NCBI): domain Eukaryota; kingdom Metazoa; phylum Chordata; class Mammalia; order Rodentia; family Cricetidae; genus Myodes; species Myodes glareolus. The sequence continues at coordinate 44,370,092 of NC_142027.1, read as the reverse complement.
CCATTAGCTCAGGTAGACTGTTTCAGTGGGTGTCCCCATCATGGTCTTGACCTCTTTGCTCGTATTCCCATTTCTCCCACTCTTCAACTGGACTTTGGGAGCTCAGTCCAGTGCTCTGATGCATCTCTCTGCCTCTGTTTACATCAGTTGCTAGATGGGGGTTCTATGGTGACATTTAAGATATTTCTCAGTCTGACTACAGAGCCAGTCAAGATCAGCCCCCTCTCCTCTATTGCTTAGGGTTTTAGCTGGGGTCATCCTTGTGGATTCCTGGGAATTTCTCTAGAGCCAGGTTTCTTGTTAACCCTGTAATGACTCCCTCAATCAAGATATCTCTTTCCTTGCTCTCATCTTTGTCCTTCCTCCTTCTCTACTATCTCATTCCCTAAAGTTCTCCTTACCCCTCCCTTTCTCCCCTACTCTTCCCCTTCCATCTTCCCTTCTCCCCCCACCCCTATACTCTCAATTTTGTGAGGTGATCTTATCTGTTTTCTCTTTCCAGGTAGATTTATACATGTTTTTCTTAGGGTTCACTTTATTACTTAGCTTCCCTATAATCATTAACTATAGGCCCAATATCCTTTACTTATAGTTAGTTTCCACTTATGAGTGAGTACATACCATATTCATCTTTTGGGGTCTGAGTTTACCTTACTCAGGATAGTGTTTTCTTTTTTTGTTTGTTTGTTTGTTTACAATCTTTTAATTAGATATACAATGGTTATAGCCTTAGTTTTAATATTCTTTTTTTTAAAGTAAATTTTATTAAATTATAAAAGTTTCCATTTACTCCCCTCTTCCCAACACCCTCCCACTCCCCCCACTCCCTCTCCTCCTCCCTCTTCGGCCCTTAGGGCAGTCAGGGTTTCCTGCCCTGTGGGAAGTTCAAGTTCCTCCCCCCTCCCTCCAGGTCCAGGAAGGTGAGTATCCAAACAGACTGGATCCCCAAAATCCAGTATATGCAGAGGAAACAGGTCCCAGTATCATAGTCAATGGCTTTTCAGAAAGACTTCGGGCCAGCCACATTCAGAGAATCCGGCCAAATTCCGAGAATCTGGTTAGATCACGTCCTCGTTCAGTCCCAGTCCAACTGGCCTTGGTAAACTCTCATTAGATCCGTTTCCTTGTATCAGTGGGTGATAGCATCCCTCGCAGTACTGATTTCGTTTTTCATGTTCTTCCTCCTTCTGCTCCTCATTTGGACCTCGGGGGGCTCAGTCCGGTGCTCCAATGTGGGTCTCCGACTGTATCGCCGTCCTTCGCCAAATGAAGGATCTATGGTGATAAGCAAAATATACATCAGTATGGTTATGGGCCACGGCCGATTCAGGCACCCTCTCCTCTGTCCAGAGAACAATCTGGGGGATCTCTCCTTGGACCTGGGATCCCATATATAATCAAGTCTCCTGTAAACCCTAAAATGACTCCCTTATTTGAAATATATTCTTCCCTGATCCCATATTCATCCTTCCTCCATCCCCCCAATCCTGGTCAACCGAGCTTTCCCCATTCCTCCCCTACTCCCTTCTCTCTAACCCTCTCCCCTTCCATCAACCCTCCCACCCCCCCCCCCATGCACCCGAGGTTACCTGGGACTCTTGTCTATTTTCTACCTCCTGGTGGATAGCTAAATAATCTTCATCAGGTTCATCTTCTTATTTAGCTTCTCTAGGATCACGAATAATAGGCTCAAAGACCTTTAATTATGGTTAGAATCCACTTATGAGTGAATACATACCGTGTTCCTCTTTTTGGGTCTGGCTTACCTCACTCAGTAAAGCGTTTTTTAATCTGTCCACTTTGAACCTGATAGAAGAGAAAGTGGGAAGTAGTCTACAAGATATAGGCACAGGAGGCCTCTTCCTAAGTAGGACCCCAGCAGCTCAGACAATAAGAGAAACAATGAATAAATGGGATCTATTGAAACTGAGAAGCTTCTGTAAAGCAAAGGACACTGTCAGTAGGACAAAAAGGCTGCCTTCTGACTGGGAGAAGATCTTCACCAACCCCTCATCAGACAAAGGTCTGATCTCCAAAATATACAAAGAACTCAAGAAACTAGGCACTAAAACTCTAATTAACCCAATTAAAAAATGGGGTACTGAACTGAACAGAGAATTCACAACAGATGAACTTCGAATGGCCAGAAGACACTTAAGGTCATGCTCAACCTCCTTAGCGATCAGGGAAATGCAAATCAAAACCACTTTGAGATACCATCTTACACCTGTCAGAATAGCTAAAGTCAAAAACACCAACGATAGCCTATGCTGGAGAGGATGTGGGGTGAGGGGAACACTCATCCATTGTTGGTGGGAATGCAAACTCGTGCAGCCACTGTGGAAATCAGTGGAAATTCTAATTCCATCATTTTGCATGCAAAATTCAAGATGTCATTGTTTCTCAAATGGCTAAAAGATACTTAAGGAAATGTTCAACATCCTTAGCCATCATGGAAATACAAATCAAAACAACTCTGAGATACCATCTTAACCTGTCAGAATGGCTAAGATAAAAAACACCAATGATAGTTTATACTGGAAAGGATGTGGAGTAAGGGGAACACTAATCTATTGCTGGTGGGAATGTCACTTGTACAACCACTTTGGAAATAAGTATGGTGGTTTTCAGAAAATTGGGAATCAACCTACCTCAGGATCCAGCCATACCACTCTTGAGCATATGCCCAAAAGATTCTCAATCATACTACAAAAGAATTTGTTCAACTATGTTCATAGCAGCATTGTTTGTAATGGCCAGAACCTGTTAACAATCTAAAAATACCCCTCAACTGAAGAATGAAGAAAATGTGGCACATTTGCACATTATAGTTCTACTCAGCAGTACATATTTTCTAAACATTCTAATTCTGTTGGTTTCTTTTTTATTCTTGTTGTTTATATATTCTGCTGTGGGAAAGCTACTGAGCTTGATGAATACCTCTGTTTGTGATTTTGTTGTCTGTGTTTTTATTGTCATATAAAAATCCTTGCTAAGAACAGTGTAAAGGAGATTTTTTTACCCCTTTGTTATTAGGTATGCAGTTTATGGTTTTAGGACTAAATCATTTTAAATTAATTCTTGTGAATGGCAGAAGATAAGGGTTCCCAATGATAGCTTATGCTGGAGAGGATGTGGAGTTCTCTTAATTCTTTCTCTTAAGTATGAATACAGTTTTTAGTATCTATCATTCCCTGTCTTGTATTCTTAGTTCCTGAGCTAAGGATTAGTTAACTACGTGTTTGAGGATGTATCTCTGTGCTCTCAATTCTGTTTCATTGTTCTGTGTATCTATTTAATCACAGTACCATATTAAGTAACTATGATTTTGCAATATACTTTGAAACCAGGTCCTGTGGTGTCTGTAGTTTTGTTCTTCTTTAGCAAGTATGTTTTGACTAATTCAAGTCATTAATGGTTTTATACAAATTTTAAGTAGAAAATTTATGGTAGATTTCCTTAATTTTGCAGCTAAATAAAATCTCTCTGATAATAAAAAATATCACATTTTCTCTATGTGTTTGCCTCTTGGTAGACACTAGAGTTGTTTTTAATTCCTGACTGCTGTGAGCAGTGATACGTGAGTACTAGAATGCACATTTCCAGATTGACTGATTTTGTTTACTTCACATACAAATCGAAACATGAGGTCACCAGATCTCATAGTTCTATTTTAATTTTTTGAAACTTAAATTTTTATGGAATCTACCCATTCTTTTAATTGTTTTCATGGAATTGTGTTTAAGCCTAGGACTTTTAACTTACTGATTTTTTAGAATTAAAATGAGTATCTTATATACAACATATAGTCAGGTCTTGATATGTTTTTTTAATCCAGTTAGCCAAACACTATCTAAATCTTTTGAAAGTAGGTCTCTCACTGAATATGGAGCTTATTGATTCAGCAAGAATTGCGGGCCAGCAAGTTCCAGTAGTAGATAGTGTTTGAGGATTGATAAATGAAGTTGACATTTAGTATCTACAGAATGGGTCCTTATAGTCTAACAATGGGTGTCTTATGACAGAAAGGATGAGAACCCTATAGTTGTTCAGTATATAAGGCTTTGCCTAAATGGTTCCAATATAGTATTGGAGTTCTAGAAAATTCCTATGGGGCTGCTGATCATCAATTTACTTTGGAATCTTCAAAATGTTGGTTCTAATACCTCAGCAATGTCTCAACAACAGGATGGATGAACCTTCCAGCAAGAGTGAAGGCACGGAGGCAAAAACCAAACTTTTTATGTGGGCTGCCACCTGAATATATGACCCAGATTTAGGCTGAGTCCTCCTTCTTCAAATAATCTGATTGGAAAATCTCTTCCAAGAGTGGTCAGCAGCTTGGGATTTGGTTGATTCATGATGTGGTCATGTTGACAATGAAGATGAGCTGTATCAACCTAATAAATAAAAACAAAACCTACACAATTCGCCTCCACTTTGGATTAACCATCTTGCCTGCCTTGCTTTGGGGGCTGGAGAGATGACTCAGACGTTAGGAGCACTGGATTAACATCATACTTTTCTAAGTAGACACAGTGAGGGAAAACTTACCTGTGGGTGATTGCAAAGGCACTAATTAGATGGGGTAGAGAAACTTCTGTTCAAGAAGGATACAATGGTATAGTTTCCATGTTATTACCTCTGACTGTTGAAGTCTTCCTTGGTGAGAACTCCAGGAATCTTTAGCTGCCAAAGCTTCCGGTATCTGCAATAGCTATAGTATTGAAGGCTCATCGAGTTCTAGAAGGTTCCTGGTTTTCACTTGTAATTATTTTCTCTCATGCATGGGAATTCTGTCTAAGGGGATTCCTCATTTCATGTCTAATGTGCTGGCATATACACATGATCTAAGTTGTAGATTCACTTTTAGTAGTGTGGTTGGCAGTATTTGATATGGAAATACTCAGAGAAGTAGGGTAGCCAGGATACTGTGAACAGAGGCACATAGAATTGCTAGAACAACTGGAGCACAATCATAGTTGATTGGAAAGCAACACTAGTGTATGAAGCATGAACATATCCAGATCATTTGCCGTGCCTGAACCAAAGTCTCTGGAATGTGACGTGGTTATTTGGATATGGGGAAAAAGAGACTAAACAGTATTATGGGTTCAGGGATGGGAGGTAAAAGTGCTGGATACAGAACAGTAGCATATGAGGCCCCAGTGGTAGATAAAAGCCATAACCAAAGACTCAGTGAGACCTAGCCAATTATTTACTTATGAAGGCTCAATTCATTCATCATCATCTATTAAAAACATTACATTTCTCTGTATTCCCTTTGCCTTTTTGTCAAATAGTGGCCTACAATAAATACACACGTTTGCTAGACATGCTATTACCCACATCAATCTTTATGTCAGTAATATGCTATCTTGATTTCTATTTAATTTTTTATTTATTTATGCATGTAATTTTAGGTTATTTCTGTAGGAGGTCAGAATTAAGTATTTGCTTCCAGAGTCAGAGATCTGTATCGGGGAATAAATCACAACAGTGCGAGGTAAGGAGGGACTATTTATACTTGCTTACTAAACCAACACAGCAAACATTCAGACATGTATACCCTAGAAACTCTCTACATATAATGTTCAAGAGTAGTATAGGCAAATCTTGAAGTAAATCTATTCCTAGCTGTCTCCAGAACGCCCACACTAATTTCCATAGTGGTTATACAAGTTTTCACAGCTATCCATTTTCACCAGCACCCTTTGTTGAAGATTCTTTTTCCAGTGTGTATTTCTGTTGGGTTTTTTTTTTTTTTAATTCAAACACCAAGTGTTTATAGGTGTGTGTACTTGTTTGGGTCTTCAATTTGATTTCATTGATTGTTTTTATGCCAATACCATGCTGTTCTTAATACTCTAACTCCACAGTATAGTTTGAGATAGGAGCTGGTGATACTTCCAGCAATTCTTTTATTATTCAGGATTACTTTAGTTATCATGGAATTGTTTTTTTGTGCTTCCATATGAAGCTGAAAATTATCCTTCCAAGTTCTGTGAAAAATTGTGCTGGAATTTTGGTTGGGATGCATTGGATTTGTAGATTGTTTCTGGTAGGATTGCCATTTTTACTATAATAATCCTACCAATCCATGAACATGGGAGATCTTTGCATTTTCTGATATCTTTAATTTCTTTTTTCAATGTCTTAAAGTTTTGATTGTAGAAGTCAAAGTTTACTTGCTTGGTTAGAGTTACCCCAAGATTCCTACAGGCTAAGTAATCTTAAAATTATTTATTTTAAATCTCTTAATTTTTCTCCTATTTTTCAAAACTGTTTAGATTGCTCTTAGTCCTTTATATTTCCATATATATGTCATACAATCATATTTTAAATTTTTTAAACAAATATAAGCTAAATCTATCTACTAAGATTTTCTTTGAAATTTTTCTGAGGAATTTTGGAGGAATTTTTATGATCATTAACAATATTTAATTCTGACAGTTAAGCATGGTTCAAATCTTCATTTATATGGATAATCGAATTTGTGCTTATAATGATTTCAATTTTCAGAGTATAGATTTTTCTACCCATTGCTAAAATTTATGGATATTTCATAGTCTCCATATGTTGTTAGTGTTGGTTGGAGAATTCTGTAATTTTTGGTTATCTAATAGAGATTGATTATATCCTTACTAATTTGTCTAATTTGTTTTTGCCTAACTTCTATCAATTTTCAAAAATATTGTTTGCCTCCTTTCTTTCATCATAAGTTCATTTTTTTTCTAGTTCTACCAGTTTTCCTTCATGAATTTTGAAGCACTTTCACTTAATGCATCCACATCTAAAATTACTAAATCTTGATGAACTAATTTCTTAATCATTCCCTGTATTTGTGCCTAAAGGTTTTCTTGCTCTTAAATATAACTTTATATTAACTTTATCTTATTGTCCTTTTATTATATGTTATCTTCAGTTTTTATATTACATTTAAATATTTGCTACAGACTGGGTGTAGTTGGTTCTCACTTTTTACCCACTCAAGTGATCTCTTCCTGTATTTTTATGGCTTATACCATTTTTGTAAGTGGTCTTCTATCTATTTTGGCTCAACACAAGCATCTACATTTTGGTTTTCTGATTGTTTCATTTGTTTTATAGTGTTCTTTCTTTTCCTTCTATTGAGTTTTGTATCTTTTAATTATTTATATTATATCAACTTAACTTATTAGGTATAATTTTCACTTCCTTTTTAAAAATTATGTATTTAACTTATTCTGTGTCTATGTATGTGTCACAATACCCCTTTGCAGGTGACTGAGAGGTTCACAACAGTGTGCTTTTGTTCCCCCAGTCCTTTGTACTATCATTTCATACATTCTGCATATAGACCATATACACTCCAAAATAGACTTTTATTTACTTGTTTTAAAACTGTCAATTTTATTTTCAAGGACTGAGAAAGGTCTTTAATATTAGTGCTCATGTTTTACATTTCTTGTGTTCTTCTGAGATCCAATTTTTATTCAGTGTCCTTTTTCTTCTCACCAGAAGACATTACTGTTGTTTGTTGCAGTTAGTGTTGTGTTGCTGTTTCATCTTATGTCCAAAAGCCAAGTCCATGGAAAAAAACAATATCCAAGAGACAAACAGGAAGAAAGGTTTTTTTTAATTATTATTTTTTTGGATTGTTTTTTTCACAAGTGACCAAAGAATGGAGACGTGGAAGCTTTACTTGTAGTTCAATCTCTCAATTCCAAGAAGCTGGGATATTATATACATAGTAAACAGAAGGAATATATATGTTTTCTCTGGAGATCATTTCTTATGTGGAAAATTTACAGAAATTCAGGCCCTATCTCTAATCATTCATTTCATTTCCTGGGGTTTCTGGTCATGGCAACTGGTTAGTCCTTTTTTCCACAGAAGATCTTGCCATCAAGTTGTAGAGAGTAACCAATAGCCATAACAAGACCCTGAGGTGTTTGGAGGTTTCCATGAGGCCCCTTTGCCAAACAATCAACAAGACATAACCCATCCCTGGCACCAAAGGTTTTACTTGAGATGTAGGATGCCCTTTACCATCACTGTCTCTATTATTTGGTGACTCTATTTAGATTCCTTTCAAGTGTGTGTGTGTGTGTGTGTGTGTGTGTGTGTGTGTGTGTGTGTTTGTGTGTGAATGTGTGTTTGTGTGTGTGTGTGAATGTGTGTGTAAATGTTTGTGTGTGTTTCATATATTTGGAAGCTTCGCCAGCAGTAGATATTCATGTGTATTTTCAAATGGCCTTTAATTTTAGTTATCCCCCCTTTACCCTTCTCTCCTATTCTCCCTACCTAATCCTCTTATTAGAGAGTCCCCTTTCTCTTCATTATAATGTATTCTATTTCCAGTTCCTTGGGAGATTAAATGTTCCCTTCTAGTCCTTTACTACCTTTACTAGCTAAGTTTTGAGAGGAGGGTAAATATTCACACCATAGAATTCACTGCTGCAATGTCTACAGTTCCAATGACATCTCAGTCAATACATTCTTATCACAAGAAACTTGAGTGGTTTTTTTTTTAACTTCTGTTTCTCACTTTATCATTTAATATATTTTAGCCTCCTGAAATGATATTGTTTGGAATGAATATATAGGTAAATATAGATAGATACATAGATACATAGAGATACTATATATATTGAAAGAACTCTTAATATCTTATTTCTACTAATTATTTAATGTTTCATTTGTGTTTATTTTTTAGTAATTTCTGTTCCCTTTTGTGTTCAGTCAAAAATTTCCTAATTCTTTTCATATCCATTGCCTTTTGTACACAGATTTACTACAACATTTTATATTTTTGATATTATATTGCTAGATTCCTTTCAATGGTGTTGGGATGTTCTTCTGGAAAAAAGTTATTTGTAATTATTGTTCTAAATCTTTTCTAGAGTAGGTGAAGAATTAATTCTATGGTTAATTTATGCCAGTATTGATTTTGACACCTTGAAGTTTTCTCAGTGTGTAGTATAATAGTTCTTAGTAATATGAATTATTTTAGCTTTATGAAATTTGGAAGCCACTCTGCCTTCTTTTTTGTTGTTTTTCCCCCCAAGTTTTTGGTAGTTATTCACATGGATATCCACATTAGCATGTAGCTCTGATTTGTAGGAATGGTTTTCAAATCCCTGGTATAGTTTCTATGTGTAGTTCTCGTTAATATTCCCTTTTGTGTTCTAGCTGCTTTGCAGTCTTCCCTCCCAATACCTGTCTCTCTGATTCAATGAAATCACTGGCCTTTTTTAATTTCTTTACTTTACCTCAGAAAATGTTTGCTAAGCTACAATGTTTATGAGGCTGTCATTTTCCTCTTACCCCTTCCTGTGACTACTGCCTAATATGTAAAAATTGTTTAATATATCAAGTCCAGTTTTCTGGTTGCTTAAAGTAGACTAAATCCAATATCTTCATAGACTGTTTAATGGCTACTTCCTGGTTTCCCCAGTATTACAGTGTAACTTTGTAGTTCCTTCTATTTTAAATCCAGCACAAAAATTATTATCATATTAGACGCTCAAATTGTTTCTTCTGAGCATTGTTTTGAAAGTTTTATTATTGCTTATATTTGAAGTAATTAGCTACATTTCAATACCATAAAGCCTAAAGATTTAAATACATATACTATTACATTTATTCATATTAAAATTAATTTTTCCTTTTCAGGAAGAAACTTCAGAGTACTTTAAAACAATTTTCTGATTTGATTCTTATAAAAAAAGCTTAGAAACTAGATTCATTAATTTCTTTCCAAGTATATAACCTATAAATCAGACAGGTAAAATTCAACCCTGAATGCTCTGAGTCTTATATCAATACTTTTTTCTAGATTTCAAGGTCTGTCGTACTAGAATATGCAGAAATTCATTTGAACTGGAAAATCATTTTAAGTGGATAAAAGTTTTATTCTGTCTTATTTTATTCTTATGTTTGTAAGAATGGCAATGTGGCAGAATGAAAAGAATAAAACTGAAACTATGCACATAGTTTATCAACAAGATTCAATCTAAGTAATAAAACAGTATGAAGCTTTTAAACCACACACAAATCATAACCATACAGAGTATATGTCTAGTTTAGGTATTGAAAATTACAGAATGTACATGTTTAGCTAGACAGCAAGTTGTAAGAGGACAGACATAGGACTTAATACTTAATGGTTCAGGTGACCAAAATGCTTAACCTGCCTAGAAAAGCTGCTTTAATTAATCAACTAGTTAATTAGTCAGATCATATTTCTCTTTTAATACATAGCAGATAGCAATGAACAAAAATGAGAAGAAAATGTTTTTTTTATAAATCAAGCTGTATTTCTTTAAATCTACCTGATATCAAACTCTTGTTATATGCCAAATGTAGTGGTGCACACCTTGTCTCCTGGGAGACAAAGGTAGAAAGATTATAGTTCAAGGAGGGCCTGGCTACCTAGGGAGTCCCCGTTCTAAAAGTGAAAGAAGAGAAGAGAAGGAAGAAGAGGAGAAGAAAGAGGAGGAGGAAGAGGAAGAGGAGGAAGAAGAAACCAAAGGAAGGATAGGGGAAAGGGTTAAAAGGAAAAGAAAATTGTTAATTTGGAACAAAATAATCACAACCTTATTTGCAAAAACCCATCTATTACCTAAGCATCTGTGTCTGTTTAGTGTGTCTATTTTTTGACCTATGATCCCTTGCATAGGAAAAGAATTTATGTCATTCTGTAAAACTATAAAATCAAGATAAAGATCATTTTATTGATCACAGGTTAAATGGTAAAACTTGTAATGCAGATTGATTGCAGACCATCTCTATTGTTTGCAGTAATCAGTCATGGCTATTATATTCAATCTATCTATTCTATGTACAGTGGGTTTATTTCCTGACTTTAACTTACTAATCACTGTCTCATGTTCCCAATCCTAGGTTATTTTCCAGTAATCTTATATTTATCTTAAAGATAAAATAATCATGCTTACGATACATTTTGGTTCTTTGTTTTTCCTCCTCACAGAGTTGCATTTGGAAACTGCACTGGGTTGGTTGTGGTGGATTTCATACAGAAGACAGTACTATTAAGTATGGGAACCATTGACCTCTATAGATCAAGTGACTTGTACCAGCGACAGCCCCGGTCTCCTCGAAAAAATAAGCAGTTCATTGCAGGTAGGAGACAAACTAGATGGGTTTTGAACTCCAATTGTTCACTTGTTTTCTTTCAGATTGTCTTCTTGCATGATGCCATTCAAATGCATGGTAATACTGACTCAACATGTAAATAAATGAACTGGGAAAAAAACAACAATAACTTTTGAACAGGACTGAGCAGTGCTTAAAGTTCAGTTTGCTGCTGAAGTTAGGAAGCATCTTAAGTTACTTAGGTTGGATTCCTAAGAAGTAACAGAAAATAAGAACCTATTGATATAAAAATTGGGACTCTTGTTATGAAAAGCTGTTAAAAAAATTTGGACTAAACAGTTTAACTTTCCTCTAAAATGTCTCACTTCTTTCAAATACGGTTTAAGGTCATTAATTACTTTTCTTTTTAAGTAACTATAATGTGACCATCATCTTTATTTTTACTGATGATGACTAAATTGGACATAAGTTTATAAACATAATAAATACCACTCTATGATATTTTAAGTGCAATGAAAGATGGCAATTTTTCTTAGCAGGACAAGCAAACTAGCTTAACTGCAAGAGAAATGAAGTGTAAGGTTTATTAAGACATGATGTCAAACTTTGACAGCCTGAATTATCCAAAATTTTACAGGAATTTCAGTATATACTTATGAGTGGCTTTGACTTCCATACTTTTTTGTATTCTTATTACCTAGTTAGTTAAATTGGCTGAAACCTTTCCTTCTATAGTGTTCTGCATTTAGATAGTGATTTTTACATTTCCTTACTTTACCACTAATTAACTGAATATTGAGACCTTTACTTAAAATACCCAGAAAAAAGGAGTATTTTATAATATATAGTAGTTGTTATTTTCCATTTGCAGAAGGGTCTGTTTTAACATTAACTGAATTTCCCATTTGGACCAATGGTGTTTGATTGCCATTCTTCTTTGTTAACTTTTCTTTGTAAACTTTAATGCTCGCTGATTTAGACCCTTTGCAGAGGCACAGCATTTGTCCTTCAGAGCTTGCCAGGCTTTTGTTTGGGACCTCAGCTTTCAGTATTATCTTAGTATTCTGGACATTTTAGTTCTGCAGATTCGGCCTCTGTCACTGCTAGCTTTTGGAAAGATAACCAGAGTAAGAACTATTGCCTCATGTTTGGAGAAGAGGCAACTGGTTTTGACAGTTCAGAGGGTTTAACACAGGAAGCTATACGGGGCAGGTAATGAGAAGCTGCTGCTCCAAGGATGGCAGTCTCCATTGGTCAGAAAAGCTGTAGCTCCCCTGCCAGCACGTCAATGATTTGTCTGATATCCTCTTAGGTAGAGAAGAGTGAATGTTTTGATTAGGAAAGTGTATGTAGTTCAAACTCGCTGAGTTTCAGCCATAATGATTAGATTAGAATTTTGATAGCTTAAATATAGGGAAAAACTGATGAAGTTCTAAACTCAGTGTCTGTTTTATTTTATAATGTAACTGCAGTGAGTGCATACTTTATATTACAGAACAAAAACTAAAGTATCTAAGCTGCCTTTTTAATTGATGAAAGATTAAATATAATAATCTTAACATGAACAAAATATTTTTATATAATATTACAAATGAAATAATTCCACCATGGTAGAAACATGTAAGAAGAATATGCCGCCAACTTTATAAGTTATGTGGTTAAATAAAATGGCTACAGCATTCCCATCATTCATCTATCACCTTTCTGGTTGATTTATTTTTAAAATATCTCCTCTCTATTTTGATTGCCTAATCTTGCTACAATTTCTCCACCTTGGCTGTTCTAGATTCTGGTATAATATCACTTCCTTTCACTTTAGACTATTTTCTCTCTTTCCTCTGCCTGCTGCTGATGCTGATGCTCTGGCATGTTCCAAAGACAACTTTTGCATGCGTGGGCTGTCTAACTTTTATCCTGATTTAACGAAACGGATCCGTACTTCCTATCAGAGTAAGTTCTATAAAGGTTAGGCAAATAACTTTTTTTTTAAGTCATAATGCTTGAGTGAAATCCATTTATGAGTGCTTAGTAATGTGTTTTTTATAAAAACACATTCAACATGCATGCAATTTTTTGTTATGGAAATGCAATCTGATGTTTTAGTTTTTAATTTTCATAATTTTGTTTTCGATATTCCAGATCATTATTGTCATGTACCTGCTCTCTCACCCTGTGTTTCAGTGTACATTTCAAACCATGTCCTATTAGTCCAGTGGTCACTGTGTTTTCTCTTTACGGAGGAAGAGTTGTGGTTTTCTCAGACTTCCTGTGTCAATGACAATCCAGTGCTTTCTTATTTTGTCAGTGCTGTGATTTGACCATTTTGAAATTTTATTCTAACTAGTATGAAAATAATCTTTTATAGTTCTTGGGGATAGCTAAATATTTTTAATTTATGATGCTTTTTGTTAAAATAGAATACCCTCAAACACATTTAAATGGTGATTTTCAGTACCAAACCCTGTGACATAGAGGAATTAAAGTCATAACTGAAAGGTGAAAATTAACAATTCCTATGGTAGCAATGAAGATGTAAAGATGGGTGAATGAGCAATTCTAAACATTATTACAGGAAGTGTGAGAGTGTGTGTCACTAAAAATATAAGAATGCTGGTCATATTGTGAGTATAGGTACTGATATGAGAAATGTTTATGTCATGCTAATATATTTTGTGAAAATCAGGTTGCTTCCCAAAATATACAATATGGTATTATAGTTGTGTAAAAATACACATATGCGAAAAGCACACACACATTTGAACCTGTATACTCTTGTAACCTGAACTGTTTCAGACACCCTCTTACTAACTGAAGCCTATTATAAAAGTTAAAACTGTACAAATGTAATGTTCCTGGCAGGAAGCTGGTTCCTGTGAGGCCTTCCCAATCTTCCTGAGGTGTCCAGTGTGTCTTGCCTTTGTTCATGCTCTCGAACTTTCTACTCTACCGTCACCCCTTTGATCATACTGCCCACCGTCCCTGCTCCAGGTGACTTGTGTCACTTTTGACATCTGCCTTGGCTTCCACTACTCATAAAGCAGGAAGAGATATTATCATATTTCTTGACATCCTGAAATTATGTGAAATCCAATTTCCATAATGAGCTTTTATTGGTGCATAGTTATTCTTCTTCACTCACGTGTTTTCAAAGGCTGGTTTTACATTTCAGTGGCAGAGCTGAGAAATCAAAAAGTCGCATGGCCCACAAGTGGTCTCTGTGTACATTTTTGAAGTTTACTGATCCATACTCTGTACCATTTTTCACACCTATCGTGTACAACTACATAGAGTTTGCAACTTTCCTTCAATGGTTTCCAGTACATCTGAATACCATTTATCCTCCTAAAATATTCAAGAACATTACATTCAGGTTTTACCAGTTTCTCCTGGATTCACTTCCTGGTGTTTTCTATAGTAAATGTGTGATGCTCTTATGAAAGTCCAGAGGACAAATATTGGCTCTGAACTTGTCAGAGTTTCATGAGAAACATATTAGGAACTTTTGAAAATTGCTGGACATTTTTATATTCCCCCATAAAAATAAGGTCTAAGCTTTTAAGCTTACATTCCAAGTCTTCTAAAATGTAGTTTCCCTTTTCTTGTCTATAAAGATATGCTCTTAACCAAGCTATATTTACCTACCCTTGTGATTTACTCACATCCCCTCTCTGTAAATGCCCTGCTTAAGTTTCATTTCCTATAATAAACCTTTTGTACTACTGTCTAAGCCTTATTCTACCAGTCTCCTTAATTAAGTGCCTATAATATACATGTGTGTACACAATGTGTCTGTATTGCTTCATTTATATAACTATGTATTTTATATTTGTATTACATCACAAGATTCTGAAAACCAAATTAGTTAAACTTTTGAAATTCAAATTCAATAGATGAAAATTCAAATTTGAAAAACTTAAATTCTTTATGACCTCTACATCCAGCATGAGTTCTGAGCTTAGCAAATAAATGATGATGGAGTAAGACAGAGCGTGGCAGAAAGCTATCTCATTGTATGAACAGTCAGGGAATTTCTCATATTAGATCAATAGGAGAATTAACATTTGTCAATACTGGATTGATTGGAATTTTGAAATAATTATCAGATTTTTTTCTAACCAGAGATGCACATAAACAAAAGAGAAGTAAAATTGGGTCCTTACAATACAGGACTTAAGTAGGAATTCCAGTCTCTACCAGTGGTCTCTGTGGAAGCTCGTATAGCTCTCAAACTTGGAATCAGATGTCTTAAAGTTCTGCTCTCAATGATAAATATTTTATGTCATGAAGGGTGTTGATTCTTTAATGGTTCAAATATATTTATTATAAATAAATTGTATAAAAATGTCACTTTACTTTTTAGTTGATATAATCTGATTGTATTTACATAGTCCTATATTACTACAATAGAGATAGTAAATGAAGTATTTCTCCTAACCTTTAGAAATGAATGTCTGTGTTGTCCCCGTCTGTGAAAGGACAAAATGGACAGTTTATCCAATTCTGATTGTACTACTTCAGTGGTTCTCAACCTCTAATGCTGTGACCCGTTAATGCAGTCCTTCGTGTTATTGTGACCCCAACGATAAAATTATTTTTGTTGCTACTTCATAACTGTAATCATCTGTGTTTTCTTATGATCTTAGGCAACTATTGTGCTAGTCAATTTGCTTATTTAATGGCCATTATAACTCTTTGAAGGAAATGGGGGTTAGTTGATATATTCCTCTGTAAATGAGAAAATTAACATTGGAAGAGATGAATTCCGTTTCTTCAAATCCTAAAGGACAGTCAGACAAACTCACCTCAATGTGGCACTAAAAAGATCTTTGTGCTTTCCACCATGTTATCCTGCACCTCTTCTTGCCTCTAAAGTTTTCGCCACATTGGGAAGCAAATCCATCATTCTATAATCAAAAGCTATTTTCTTCCTTCATATTATTATTATCAATAAAATGGCCTTCGAAATTGAAACAATTTGAATTTGTTTTTTATATCTTTTTAATGAACAATTAGGTAAAATATTCCATAAATGTCTCTTATATCTCTCCAAAACTTTTATTTTTTATTCTGTCATATCATTTTTTTTTTTTTGGTTTTTCAAGACAGGGTTTCTCTGTAGCTTTGGAACCTGTCCTGGAACTAGCTCTTGTAAATCAGGCTGGTCTCAAACTCACAGAAATCCGCCTGCCTGTGCCTCCCAAGTGCTGGGATTAAAGGCATGCGCCACCACCGCCCGACTTGCTATATCATTTTGTTCTTGAAATAATGTCACATTCACATGTGAACCTTACAATTTTAATTTTGATGAAACATCTTAATTTGAATCTTTTCTTGGTCCATTTTCCTGATTATCTAATCATCTAGTTTAGCATATGAGATGTTGCCTTTTACAAGCCTTTAAATACATGCCTGCAAATTTTTTGTACCATAAAATAATACAATCTTATATCTGAAATAAAATCCATATATTTATCAAATTACTGTTCGTGGAAGCAGCAACATGCTTTGGAACAAGCTGTAGACACATATTCAAACTTAGATCAAGTTCTACTTTTTTCAACTTATTTACTAATTATTGTAATCTTAAAGGAGATACTTAAATCATTGAGATTTCTTCTCATGTATAAAATAGCATAAAAGTCATCATCTCTACTCCCCCTTAAAGAGTTGCAGAACTCTCCTGGTTGATCTTGTAAAAGAACTCTATAACTATTAGACATATTAGACACATTTATCAGACACATTAGATATGTTTATGATTAATGTGTGAAACAATCAAAAAGAAGATGGTTAAGTAACTTCCGTCATCATGATCATTGTATGGAAGTCATAGAGTTGAAACTCCACCCGCCTGTTAGTGCCTTGAGCTTTGTTTCTGAGAATGTCAGAAATGTTGCCAGGTTAAAATTGATTGTATGCCATGTAAGTCAAAGTTTGAAGGTACATTTAAGGTAAAGTGTGGCTAGAAACATTTGCTTGTGCATCAGCATATAATTATAGAAAAAGGGATACTTTGAGATCCCAGTTTTTCAGTGTTCACCAAATGAGATTCTTCTGATTAGGGAATGGCAGAATATCCTCAAATTGTAAGAAAAAAACAAGAAAATGAGACAAGAGGCTAACTATAAAGAAAAGAAGACAGTAAGTGTAAGGGAACTAATAAGGAAAGGCAAAAATAAACATCTGAATACAGAAAGTCGGGAATGGAATAAAAGTAAATGGAAAGGGATAAGGAAAGAAGGAATATCTCAGACCATAAAAAACTATTAGCATAAATTGTGGTAAACAAAAGATCCACTTACTCAATTGTTTCTTTTTTATTTATTCTTGCATGCAATACATCCCAACTGCAACCTCCCCTCCTTCCACTCATCCCAGTTCCCCACACCAAATATATTGCTCCTCCTTTTCCTTTCAGAAAAAAAGCAGGCCTCCCAAATATATCAACTGAACATGGTGTAATTAGATGCAGTAACCCTAACTGCTGGTTTGAACAACTTTCACAGGCATTGAGTATACTTTAGTGAGAGAAACAATTCCAGTCTTTCACTTGAAGTTCCTCAACAGTACAGATAATAAATCCACAGACAGACTCGTATGACTGAAAGGTAGCAATGCCATGGTGGAGAAATGAGATGAGAGGCGATTTATAGTCCTGGGTTTTCTGTTTTGTCAGAGAAAAGCCTATTCGAGTGGGAAATACACAAGTGAAAGTTTGCAAGATAACAAGGCAGCACTCAGAGCTTTGGGGTTCCAGTTCCAAACAAGCTAGAGTCAAGGCACTAGATTAGATTTACTGCCAGAAATAACCAAAGTCAATATTTTTAAATGACAAAAATAAGAAAACAGTGGTTTGTTTTTTAAATATGTGACTTAAAGTGAGGTTTGAAAGGTTTTGTCTGACAAATGGTAACAAAAGAGGTCCAGGTGAAAACACAGTAACTTCTTTATCTGGCAACAAGCAAAAGAGGAACCCAGAAAAACCAAGACTAAATCACACCACTTTCAAAGTTCATGGCTTCGAAGGGTATGAACAAATGGTTCAGTGCTTGGGTTGGATAAGCCGTTAAAAGGAATTTTTCATTCTCATTTTAAAGGAAGTATCATGTCATAATGTTTTACGAACATGAAGTAATCTCTTCAGAAAGATCTGTGATAAGGGAGAAGGGGAGATGATAAAAGGAACAAAATTCTTAGAGAGGGGAAGCAATGGGAATCAGCACATGTGCCTTGATTGGCATTATTATACCATATAGGGACACATACAAACTACGTGAAAGCATTATAATGACTTGTCAATTTTTAGATGAAATGAAAAATATTTATAAAATAGCTAGGTGTAAAATATGAGTATGAAACATATTGTTACACTAAAATAATCATAATTATATCTCCTCAGTCACTTGCCTATTATCTATAAAAACAACACTATATCCATAGTCAGGAAAAATGTGTATTTCAAAATGACTATTGTTTTAATAATTGCATTAAGTAATAATAACTATAAATTCTTCAGTATGAGTTTGGGATACATTGTAACTTGACACATGGAAATAATTTTACCATTAAGTCCATTTTGATCAAGAATGTTGGTGAAAGAGCTAGATGAACAACAGGTTCAGTAAGCAGTACAGAAATAGGTAAATGACACTAGCTCTGTGTGTGCTCCTGCATGTGTAAATGTCCACACACGGAGGTGCGCGTTCATATGTCTGTGCAAACATGGTGGAGCCAGTGGTAAATCTCAAGTGCCATTCCTTAGGGATTGCTTTCTTAGGCAGTCAGTGTTTCCAGCACTGGGATTGCGCTATGTGCCAGCATACATGGCCTTTTTACATGGGCTCTGAGGCTCAGTCAGATTCAGGTCCACAAGCTTGCGTGGTGGGTGCTTTACAAAACAATCTGGTGGACTGCATCATCTCCTGAACTGTGAGCTGAAATAATGTAAGATGGGTATAGTAGGGTAGTTTTCACAAGTTAAAAGAGTTTGAAGCAATTGCAAAGAATGTCCTATGAAGTGTCAGCAAAATTTATCTATTTTCTTTCTCTCCCTCTCCGCCCCCCCCCATTACATTTTCAGGCTTAACAGAGCTGAACGATAGTCCAGTTCCCCTGGAACTCGAGCGCTGCAAGTCTCCCACTTCAGGTAAACATAGTGGTATCTTTCAAGCTTCTGGTAATTACTATAGTAAGCTATTGATATATTTTCATAATTCGTTTAAAATTAGTAGTTAATTCAGTTTCTGGAATTTAATCTTAAGTAGCTATATTTCCAAAATAAATGCAGATGCATATCTTTTAAAATATTCTTTCCCCAAAATAAAAATAAGATCAAAAGTAGGAATGTAATACTTTAACTATTTCTTAAAAAAAGATTATTTTTTTGCATATGGTAAGAGTGACTAAAATATATTAGATAAAAATGGGTTATAGATACAAAACTTTATCATCTATTGGAGTAGTTAAATTTGTGAGAAATATAAATTGTAGGTGCAGAAAAAATATAGTATGCTTCTGGGTCACTATTCATGGCATGCTTATTTATTGATAAATTAAAATGAGGTCTAATATGGCATGAAATAAAACATCTTCAAAATAAAGCATGAGTCCACTAAATGTACATGTAACACCACAAGGAAAGAGACTCCTGGAGATAAATATTGAAAGCATGTAAATAAATTAATAAATATCTCAGTATGGTAGGATTCTGAGTGGTTATCTACTTTTTAAAGAATCTGATTATATGTTATCTCAAAAATTTTTGAAAGTTATTTTTTAAATATTTAAAATTATTCTGAATTTTCTTTTCTTTTTCCTTCCTTTCTTCCTTCCTCCTTCTTTCTTTCTTTCCTTCCTTCCTATCTGTCTTTATTTATTTATTTTAGTTTTTGAATAAAGGGTTTCTCTGTAGCTTTGGAGTCTATCCTGGAACTCACTCTGTAGACCAGATTGGCCTTGAACTCACAGAGATCCACCTGCCTCTGCCTCCCAAGTGCTGGGATTAAATGTGTGTGCCACCACCACCTGGCAATTATGAGTTTTCTATAATGATTACATAACAATGGATAAAGTTTTGTGTGTATCTTAGATAGTGGATAGATCCATTCCTACCAAATTGCAAGATCTCCTGAGTAAATTGGAAGCATGGGGACCTTGGGGGAGGCATGAAGGGGGGGGAGCAGAGAAAATGTAGAGCTCAATAAAAATCAATAAAAAAATTTTTAAAAAGAAATATTAAAAAAAAAATCAAAGGAAGTGATTGAGGTGTAGATAAATGGTAGAGTACTTACCTAGCAGGTACAAGGCCCTAGGTTTGGGCCCAAGCACTATAAAAAAACTTTTTTTCCTCAGAAGCAAAAGATATCACTACTTTTTATTTACATTATTTATTGTATATGGAAATGTTAAAATTTAATAATGCCTTTTAAATCATGTATCTGGATTTTAAATTCTTTTACAAAATTTCTTCAATTTGTTGTACCCTTTTTAAGTTGTTAATTCTTTTTCCTTGCTCTTGTGTCCTATGCGAAGTTTTCTCTTTTTTTATTTTATTTTCGAGACAGGTTTCTCTGTAGTTTTTTGGTGCCTTCCTGTAACTAGCTCTTGTAGGCCAGGCTGGCCTCGAACTCACAGAGATTCGCCTGCCTCGGCCTCCCGAGTGTTGGGATTAAAGGCGTGCGCCACCACTGCCCAGCAAGTTTTCTTTTAATAAGATCTTTTCATTCTTATTTTATTGCTTTATATGTGTACCACATATGTACAGAAGCTTGCAGAGGTCAGACAAGGGCATCAGATCTGATACTACAAATATTAAGAAGTGGTTGAGCAGTCGTGTATATACTGGAAGTAAAACTTCTTCATTTGCAAGAGCAGTGCTCTTAGCCACGGAGTTATCTCTCCAGCCCCATATTGATTTTATTTTGATTTCCTAATGCACCCTTCTTTTCCTATTCTCATTGGCACCATTGTAATTTAAGAAATCATTGCCTCATACCTAAAGTCACATGAAAATGTTCTGGTAAATGATTTTGCATTTTAAACTTCCCTACAGTTTATTCCCCATATGATGTTGCAGAATTAACTTCCTTAAAATATTACTTTGGTCAGATTTTCTTGTAACTAACAATCTTTCATATAGTTTAATGCCCTATAACAGATTGTTGTACCAACCAAACTTGAAATTCCCATCCATAATTTGAATTTGAATGATAAACATTGAACTCTTCCTTCCATTCTGTCTTTGTGCATTTCTATCCTCCTGAAAAACTAAATATGATTTTAAAATTTTTATTTATTTTTCTAGACAATTTATGTTTGAAAATAAACAAAAAGACATCCATTTTAGTCCTGTTTATTTAGATTATTATAATCATGCTTGCATCAACTTTCAGTATAGTTTGTGTTCCATATCACTAAATTAACCATTCCTTTATTTTTATAGTTGTATAAAATTTAATTGGATGTATATATCATAATTTATCTAATCAGTTCAACCATCAAATACATTGATCTTGTCACCTATCTTCTGCTACTACAAACTAATGCAGAAAGAAACCTAACCAAATGACTCATTTTAAATTTGTGTAAACGTATCTAAGAGATAAATTTGTAAAATTGGAGTTTGGTGGTTAAAGATTATATGAAATATATGCCCTGGTGGTGCTGAAGCGTACATGGGCTGGCCATATATGGTGGTTCTGTTGAACTTGTCCATATTGGGTTTCACGGTCTAAGTTGATGAGGACAACTGAACAGTTGTCTTCTTCAAGCGGGCATCAGATCTCATTACAAGTGATTGTTTGGAATTGAACTCAGTACCTTTGGAAGAGCAAGCAGTGTTCTTAACCGCTGAGCCATCCGTGTTTAATTTTTGTAGATATTCCCATGTTTCTGTCCTCAAATCCTAAATAACATTCAAATAATGGTTATGCTTTTCACTTATAACTGATTAATAGATTAAAGGGATATGTAAATGTTACAATTTATACTTTATGTGCTATAAGTTATGTTCAAAACCTTTTTACATATATTAAAAACTTAAGTTTTTGTACACTGTGCAATAAGGTATCCATATTATTAACCTTTGTCATGTATTGATACTGACTTTTTGATATAAATTCCAAATAGTTTTTCAATTTAAGTTTTAATTTTGTTTGTTGTATCTCTTCTTTTGAACATTTTTATATAAAAATACATCAATATTTTATAGGCTACCTTCTTTTATTTTCTCTCTATGTATCTGTTTCTCTCTCTCTCTCTCTCTCTTTGTGGGGGAGAGAGAGAGAGAGAGAGAGAGAGAGAGAGAGAGAGTTTGTTCATGTTTTGTGAGTACATTGTAGCATGAATTTTAATTGGTCTTAATAATAAAAACTCAGAGTCAACTATCTGGGTAAAAGCTGAAGGATCAGAGAAGCAGAACAGCCAGCCACTAGAGTTCTTACGTCTACCAATGCTTAGATCAAAGGGACGATCCTGTCCTCAGACTGCAGCCTCAGATTGAATGCTTCAGACTGCTGCCTCAGACTGTTGCCTCAGATTGCACTGAGCTCCTGTCTCCTCCCTCCTTATATTCCTCTCCGTACCCAACCATATCACTCCTGTCTCCACCTCCCTAGTGCTAGGATTAAAGGCATGAGATCCCAAGTGCAATTATTACCTTTGTGTGAGCTCTGTTTCACTTTTATACAGATTCTAGCTTTTGTAGCCCAGATTGGCCTTGAACTAACAGATCCTTCTGCCTCTATCTCCCAAATCCTGGGATTAAAGGTGTGTGCCCCCTGGCCTCTAGTGGCTTAGCTCTGCACTCTGATCTTCAGGCAAGCTTTATTTGTTAAAACACAAAATATCACCATGGTGTCTATGCATACTTGTGTGCCTGCATGTTGAGACCAGGGGTCAGCCTCAGAGGTCTTTTCTTAGGAGCTGCCTACACTGTTCGGTGAGGCAGCGTCTCTCACTGGGACCTAGAGCTCACCAATTAGCATAGACTAGCTAGTCAGTAGGCCCCAGATACCTGCTCATCTCTGCTCCCCCGGCTGGAATTATCAAAACCTGCCATAACATCCAGCTTTTGATATGCGTTCTAGGGACCCAGAATTCTGGGGACCTGACTCAGGTCCTCATGCTTGTGCAGCAATCACTTTACAGACTGAGCCATCTCCAGGCCTTTTCTCCTTTCTTCTGCACAAGGGTTTAAGTAATCGTTGAGATTACTTATTCTTTAAAGTTTAAGTAACATTTCTCTATTATAACAATTGCTTCATGTATTCTTTATTTTGCATAATTATACTCTCTCCTTAAAGAAATTTATCTTCATTATGGACATTTTTGTTTGGCCTTAATAATGTTTTACTCTTACTTATTTTTAACTTTTAATTTCTGCTTTTATTTTTATTAATTACTTCTGTTTTCCTTTTCCTTTATTTTTCCTTTTCAGTTTTTTAGGTATGTACTTAATTCTTTTATTTTCATTGTTTATTAAACATTTCTATAAGTTTAGTGCTAAATTTTCCTTTGAATTTCACACTAAATATGCCACACTTATTTTATTTCATTAAAATTCATTTTGTGCAATATTCTAGTTCTTTTTTCTTTTATTGAAAATAGATTATTTTCATACAATATATCCTGAATATAGTTTCCCTTCACTCTACCTCTCAAAGGCAGCCAGAGCTCTGTGAGT
Organism: Myodes glareolus; assembly: GCF_982192425.1. NCBI lineage: Eukaryota > Metazoa > Chordata > Mammalia > Rodentia > Cricetidae > Myodes > Myodes glareolus. The sequence goes on along the minus strand of NC_142027.1, from coordinate 44,346,310 downwards.
TTGAGGCCAGCCTGGTCTACCTTTTTTTTTTTTTTGTCTCTGTAAGATTTTAATGCTCAGTTTTCACAAACACATGTTTCTATCCAATTTTATGACGTACAGTAAAATGCACTAGTCTTTAAAAACGGGCATTATCCAACTATCCTTCATGTTCTCTTCCAATCGTTCAAAATTCATCACCGGTCGTTTTTATCTCAGTAATACTCTACTTACTGTATTTACATTTGAATTCCATGTCATAAGAATAAATGAAATCCATGATATTTTGGTTAACTCAGTGTATTTATAAAATGAAAAGTTCTATCAAAATACTTTTCACTGGGAAAAATAAATAGAACAGACAATGGATCTACTCAAAGCACACATTCACTTTGGTAGACTTCAGTGTAGGACAGTTCATGACAAGCACATTTGCCCTTATTCCCCCAGAGCCGAGCAGCTTCCAAGCTAATGGTTAAATCATTTTTAACAGATTTTATAGTGTTGATATCTGGCTCATTCCACATCATCTTCAGCCAAGCTCTGAGCACTTACAATTCTCTGACTAATGGTTGGAAGCTTGGTCAGAAGCATCTAGAACACTGGTGGTGGAAGAGTCTGCTGTAACACTTGCAGCAGCTGCTGAGGCTGCCCACACACAGCAATCGCATTTGTCAGGTGGTCTACCCCGTTCTCGTAGTCACCTTGTGCTAATAACTCTTCACCAAGTTGTATCTCTTCAAGGAAGAACTTCTGAACAGTTTCAGCATCCTTTAAATCTGGTAACTTTGAAAGCCCAGATCTCTCCTTAGCAAGCTTCTGTTTCTTTCTTCGTTCTCGCAGCCTGTTCTTGAAGTTGGGGTCGCTCCGCCTTTTGCGGTTGAAGTAGATTCAGTAGCCGATGAAGAGGGCGCCGCACAGGCCCGCGGCGATGGCACTGTTGCGGCCCACCATCTTCGCTCGTCCGCTCGCTCGCTCGCTCGGCGGGGGCGTGCGCGGGCCGGGGCCGGGGCCACCGAGGGCCGCCAGGCAGAGCTTCGCTCCGAGGGCTCAGAGCACGCCGGCCCAGCCTGGTCTACTTTTGCGAGTTCTAGGGCAGGCTCCAAAGCTACAGAGAAACCCTGTCTTGAAAAAATGAATTAGAAAAAGGAAAAATCCCTGATAGATATAAAAGCAAAGAGGCTGTTGAGTTCATTTTCTGTTTGTCATTTACTCCTGAGCATGCGGCCTAACTTTAAGAGTAATTTGTTTTCCCAGTGAGACTCCCTCGAAGAAAACTAAATTTTCATTGGCAAATGGTTATCCATTGGAGATAGAGTCTGGATTTGTGTCCAGAAGCAGAGGGACCCCATCTGCTTCCACCCTGTGTAAGCCCTGTGCATGCTGCCTCATTCTCTGAGCTTGTTATGGTCCTAGTGTGCTTAGACGACTTAAACGACCTTGTTCTTTTGGTGTCCTCCAGCCCCTCTGGCTCTTAATACTCTTTTTGCCTCTTCTTTGGCAGGGTTCTCTAAGCCCTGAAGTAGGGATTTGATAGAGACATCACGTTTTAGGTCAAGTGTTCCAAGGTCACTCACTTTCTTCATTGTGTCTGGTTGTGATCTCTGTATTTGTTTCTATCTGCTGTAGGAAGAGACTTCTCTGATGACAGCTGAGCAAGGCACTAATCTATGAGTATAACAGAATATCATTAGGAATCATTTTATTGCTACTTTTTTTTTTAAGACAGTAGTGGTTGGCTTTCCCATAGGTCCCTGGGCTATCTAGTCTTGGATTCTTGGTCACTCAAGTTAAGTCAGATGTAGGTTCCATCTTATGGAGTAGCCCTAAGTCAAATCAGATATTGGTTGGTAACTCCTGTAAGTTTTGTGCCACCACTATACTAGCATATCTTGTAGGCAGGAGATCATTGTAGGTCACAGGGTTTGTAGCTATGCTGTTGTTTGTTTCTCCTTTGGTAAAGAACAAGAGTACCTTTCAAAAAAAAAGAGTACCTTTCAGTATCAAGAACACTAGCCCATAGGGTTCTATGTAGGCACCATCTTGACATCTCTGCGTTCAATGAGTTGTGTAGGTAATATCTTCAATAATGGGGCTTTGTTGACAGTTTATGGAGAGCCAACTATAGTCTTGGGAACAGCCTGAGTTGTTTGGGGTTCCCATGAGACTCCTTTGGCTAACAACTCAATTAGATATAACCCAGTCTCAGTATTGAAAGCATCATGACAAGAGATAGTCAGTTGGGGCTTTGTCTTTCCCATTGTTTGATGATTTCTTTTAGAATGCCTTCATATATGTATGTGTTTTTGGAAGCATCTACTGTATTAGGTTTCCATACTACTCCTCAAATGTCCCTTAATTTTTGCTATCTTTTCCTGCATTCTCTCCCTATCCTCCTCTCTTCTTCTCATCCCCAACTGGTATTCCTGTTCCTGCCCTCCTCATCTATCCAAAACTATCTATTCTACTTCCCTTTTCTAAGAAAAGTATCTGCAGTCCCCGGTTTCTTACTCTTTACCTAACCTCTGTGGTTCTGTGGATTGTAACTTGTTTATCAATTGACTTAACAGCTAATATTCACATATAAGTAAATACATACCATATCTGTCTTTCTGAGTCTGTGTTACCATACCCAAGATGATTTTTTTCTAATTTCATCCATTTACCTACAACTTTCACAATTTCTTTTTTTTTCTTTCTTTTTTGTAGCTGAATTATATAATTCATTGTGTAAATATAGCACGTTTTCTCTCTCAGTTCTTCTGTTGAGGGACATCTAGGTTGTTTTTGATTTCTGGCTATTATTAATAGAGCAACAATGAACATGATTAAGCATCCTTGGGTGTATGTCCAAGAGTGGTATAGCTGGATCTAGAGGTAGATTATTCCCAGTCTCCTGAGAAACTGCTGCACTAATTACCATAGTAGCTGTACAAATTTGCCTTTCCACCACAATGTGTTGTTCCGCTTGCTCCATATCCTCACCAGCATGAGCTGTCCTTTGTTTTATTGGTCTTAGCCATTCTGACAGGTATAAGATGAAAGTTCAAAGTAGTTTTGAACTATTTGAATTTCCCTGATGGTTCAGGATGCTGAGCAGTCATTTTAGTTTCTTCTTTTAGATCTATACTCCATTTTTAATCGAGTTATTTGTTATTGGTGTCCAACTTTTAAAGTTCTTTATATATTTTAGGTATTAGCCCTCTGTTGAATATGTAGTTGTTAAAAATCCCTTCCCATCCTATAGCTAGCCACTTTGTTTGAATGGTGGTGTTCTTTGCTGTACAGAAGCTTTCAAGCATCATGAGGTTCCATTTATTAGTTGTTCTTAGTCCCTGTGCTATTGGTATTCTGTTCAGAAAATATGTTTTCTGTGTCATTAAATTGAAGACTATTCCCCGATATCTCTTCTATCAGGTTCAGTGTACCTGGCCTTGTGTGTGTGTGTGTGTGTGTGTGTGTGTGTGTGCATTATATATAGACATGTGCATTATATATAGATATATTGCATTATATATGGATCTGTTTGCATTTTTGCATTATATATATGGATCTATTTGCATTCTTCTACATAGTCATGAATTTTGATCAGCATTGCTTGTTGAAGAGTCTGTCTTTTTTTCCAGTATGTATATGTGGTCTCTTTCTCAGAAATCAGGTATCGATAGGTGTGTTGACTATGACACTGACTTATGCCTGAGTCTTCAGATCTACTCGATAGATTAGCATGTCTGTTTTTATGCCAGAAGCCTACTATTTTGTGACTACAGCTCTGAAGTACAGTTTGAGATTGCAGCTGACAATACTTATAGCAGTTATTTTATTTTTCAGGGTTGTTTTAGCTATCCTGGGTTTTTTCTGTTCCCATATGAAGCTGAAAATTGTTTTAGGTTTGTGAAGAGCTGTGTTGAAATTTTGATGGAATCGCATTGATTATGTAGATTACTTTTGGCAGGATGGCCATTTTCACTATACTAATTCTACCAATCCATGAGCATGGGAGATCTTTCCATCTTCTGATGTCTTCTTTGATTTCTTCATTTAATGTCTTAAGGTTTTTACCATACAAGTCTTTCACTTGTTTGCTTAGAGGTACGCCAAGATATTTGAGGCTATTGTGAAAGGTGTTATTTCCCTGATTTCTTTCCCAATTCACTTGTTATTGAAATGTAGGAAGACTATTGATTTTTGTAAATTAATTTTGTATCAGCTACTTTGCTGAAAATGTTTATCAGCTGCAGGAGTTTCCAGGTAGAGTTTTTATGGTCACTTATGTATACTGTAATATCATCTGCAAATAAAGATATGTTGCTTTCTTCCATTACAATTTGTACCTTCTTAAAATCCCCATTAGTTGTCATATTGATCTACCTTAGTAGTAATATAGTACTGCAAGTACTATATTAAATAGGTATGGAGAGAGTAGACACTCTTGTCTTGTTCTGATTTTTGTGAAATTGCTTTGAGTTTCTCTCCATTTAAGTGGATGTTGGATGTGGGCTTGCTGTATTATGTTTGGTTGCTTTTATTATTTTGAGGTATGATCCTTATATCACTGATCTCTCCAAGATTTTTGCCCTGAAGAGGTATTAGATTATGTCAAAGACCTTTGCTGCATCTAGTGAGATGATCATTTTTTTTCTTTCAAATTGTTCATATGATGTATTACATTTGTCAATTTACAAATGTTGAACCATCCCTGCATCTCTGGGATGAAGCCTGCTTGATTGTGGTGCATAATCTTTTTCTTGTGTTGCTGAATTCAGTTTGGAAATAAACCAAATTTTATAAATTATATATAATATATATAATTTTATTATATGAAATGTCTCATTTTCTCCATCTATTGCAATTGAATCCTTTGCTAGATATATTAGTCTGGACTATCATCTGTTGTCTCTTAGAGTAGTTTGTAGAACATCTGTCCAGGCCCTTCTATATTTTAGAGTCTCCATTGAGAAGTCAGGTGTTATTTGAGTACAACTGTCTTCATATGTGACTTTTCTTTTTCCTTTGCAGCTTTTAGTATTCTTTCTTTGTTTTGTATGTTTAGTGTTTTGATTACGGGGTGGGGGAATTTCTCTTCTGGTGTTCTGTAAGCTTGTGCCTTGATAAGCATCTTCTTTAGGTTAGGGAAATTTTTCTTCTACGATATTGTTAAAAATATTTTCTGTGTTTTGACCTGGGTTTCTTCTCCTTCCTCTATTCTGATTACTCTTAGATTAGGGCTTTTCATAGTGTTCCAGATTTCCTAGATTTTTTTGTTCCAGTTTTTTAGACGTAACATCTTCTTTGATTGGACTGTCCATCTCTTCTATCATGTCTTCTGTATCTGAGATTCTCTCTTCAATCTCTTGTATTCTGTTGGTGAGGCTTGTCTCCAAGGTTCCTGTTCACATTCCTAAATCTTTCATTTCCAGACCTCACTTTTGTTTCTCTTTATTGAGTCTCTCTCTCTCTCTCTCTCTCTCTCTCTCTCTCTCTCTCTCTCTCTCTCTCTGCTTTCAGGTCTTGAACTGTTTTATTAATTTCCTCCCACTGTTTTTTTGTGTTTTTTTAGATTTGTTTAAGTGATTTATTCATTTCCTAAGGACATCTATCATACTTACAAAGGCTGTTTTCAGGTTTAAGGTCTTTGTCTTGTCTTCAGCTATGCTTTAGTACTCAGGGCCTGCTGTGGTGGGTTTGTTGTGCTTTAGTAGAAACATGCTATCCTGGCTATTACTGATTGTATTTTTACACTGGCATTTAGGCATCTGAGTTTGGAGAAATTGTAATTCTGAGTGCTGATATCTGGTTTTGTCTTTGTGGGGTGGGTGTTTTGTTCCTTAGTTTCTGTTGCCCTCTCTGGTTCTTAGGAGAGTGTGGTATTTGTGTGTTGCCTGGTAAAAAATTCTTCCAGGATTCAGATAGGTTCCAGGTGAAATCTATTTCTAGGTATTGAAATCCTACACTTAGGAATGGGGTTGAGTGAGGAGGGGAGCTGACAGGGTCTAAAGAAGGGAAGAGAGCAGGGTTTTCCACCAGGATCTGCTTAGTCCCCTAGAAATGGGCACAGAAATTAGAGAGAGGCCACAGCAGGTGATCTGCTACAGAGCTGGGAATTATTTAAGAGGACTGGATTTGCAAGAATGGAGGGAGAGGTGAATGATCTTCTGGTACTTACCTTCTTAGCCAGCAGGAGGGGCCTTTGGGCTTTCAGGGGATACCTGCTGGGTTTGGAGGCTAGGATAAACAATGAGTATGAGGACAGAAGTTGAAGGAAAGATCTGTGTAATTCACCAGAGATGGGGGCAGAGAAGAGGGGGAGCTCTCCTAAAGGGCTGGGGATAAGACTGGGCATTGGACTTGGAGGAGAAGAGGGGGAAGTAAAAATCTTAGGTTAACCTATGTGCTTCCCTGAATGGAGCGGGAATTTTTCCTTTTCCTTTTTCTTTTGTTTTTGACCCAAGTTACTTTAAATGAACTTAGAGCATCAGTAGTAGTGGTGTTACTATATGGCTCATGTTCCTATTTATATTCTGCTTACTTGACCTACCAAGAACTGAAAATCAGTAAATTAAAATATTGTATAGCAATATATTTGTTGCTTTTCTTTCTATCTGCTGTGTTTTTATTTCCCAGGGTATTTTTTTACTTATTATGTCATTTTTATATGTTGATATTTGGAAAGCTTATCCATTTAAAGTATAACTTTTACCAGTCAGTATTTTTTTTGCTTTACATGTTAGGTTCTTTCTATAAGTTTTACCTATAATACCATATTTACCTATAATACCATAACTCAAGTTTTTCTAATTTCAATTTTAGAATATCTTAACCCTAACTCTTCTGGCTAAACATTTTTAGATTATAGTACATAAGTTTCAGAGATTACACATTTTAAAATATCAGCCAGACTCATTTAACAAGTAAATATACCATGTAAAACTCCCAATTGAAAGCATAATGTGTATAACCTTCTCCCTGATCTCCACAACAGCCCTACTGCTCTCCTATCTCTGTGTATTATCACTTGTGTGTGTTTACTACCATAAATCAGAATTGTGATGCTTTCTTATAAATAAAATCTTATGATGTTTACTTTTCTTATCTCTCCTCTCTTCCCTCCTTCCCTCTCTGTGTGTATCCTATCCATCTCTGTTACAACATATTTTTGCTATGTAATATCTCATTATATGAATATGCCTCAATTTAATGTTGCATAACATTTGGTGATTTAGGGCTTTTATAAATGAGCTGATATGACTATATTCTACATTTTTAATAAAATATCTACTGATTTCTGTTGCATATGTATCTAGAAGTAGAACTGGGGGAATGTCAGTCATGCAAATGTGCAGATTTAGCAAATATACTACCAAAGAGTTTTTTAAAGTAGTTGTACCAATTACTTCCACTTAAAGTGCTCAAAGGTCCATTCTTTCATATACTTCCTGATATTCAATTTAGGGCCATTAATTGTAAAATTATAGTTGTTTTGAAGTGCATTGTTGTCTTATCACATTGTAGGGTTAAATTGGATTGCACATCTCTAATGTCTGATGACTTTAACGAGTTTTAAATGTACTTACTATTTATCCTCTTTTATAGGATATTTAATTCTTTTCCACATTGCAATTAGTTCACCAACTTTTTCATATTAATTTCTTTATTGAATGTGTGTATGTGTGGGGGTGCCGGACAGAAGTCTTTTGCTGCATATACATAGTACAGAATATCTTGTTCATTCTCTGTGGCTTTCTCTTTATTTTCTTTTTTTAATTGATTTTTATTGAGCTCTACATTTTTCTCAGCTCCCCTTCCTGATACTCCCCTCCTCTCCAACCCTCCCTCAAGGTCCCCATGCTCCCAATTTACTCAGGAGATCTTGTCTTTTTCTACTTCCCATAGATTAGATCTATGTATGTCTCTCTTAGGGTCCTCATTGTTGTCTAAGTTGTCACACTGGGATTGTGATCTGTGGGATGGTTTTCTTTGCTTTATGTTTAGAAAACACTTATAAGTGAGTACATGTGATAATTGTCTTTCTGGATCTGGTTTACCTCACTCAGAATGATGTTCTAGTTCCATCCATTTGCCTGCAAAATTCAAGATGCCGTTATTTTTTTCTGCTGTGTAGTACTCCATTGTGTAAATGTACCACATTTTCCTTATCCTTTCTTCGGTTGAGGGGCATATAGGTTGTTTCCAGGTTCTGGCTATGACAAACAATGCTGCTATGAACATAATTGAGCATGTGTCCTTGTGGCACGATTGAAAGTCAGTGCTAGTTCTAATGTAGTTCAATTTGACAATGCTTTATTTTATTTGAGTGCTTTATGATGTTGTGTTTAAAGGAAATCTTTGCCCACTCCATAATCATGAAGTAACTTTTGATACTATCATCTAGAATTTTATTATTTTATATTTCATATTTAACTTCCATTTGGAATTTTTTCTGTATATGAGGAAAGAACTGTTTAGCTATCCAATAGATAAGTGAGATTTATTTGGAATCTTTCGTTCACTACACAAAAGTGGAGATTTGACTGTAAATCAGTGGACTTTTCCTGTGGTGCATGTGTGTGTATGTGTGTATAGGCTATATCTTCCATCCTAAATACAGTTTATACCACTTTTTCAAACCACACTGTTTTAATTAATATAGCTTCATAAATATTGTTGACAGTGTAGTTTCTCTGACTTTTTTGGCTTTTTCAAAATTATTTTATATATTCTAGTTTTTGTAACTTACTACAACATAAACATGTTTACATTGTTATTACAATTTCACTAGTTATCAGGAATAATTCACATGCTTAATAATATTGAATTTCCTCTTTGTGTGTGGGTTCTTTATCTCAGTAGTGATTTTTAACTTTCATTGTATAAGTATTGTTCATCTTTCATTAGATTTCTTTTGTATTTTATTTTTCAATTATTATAAATGTCATTTAATTTTCTAGATATTTTGTATAAAATACAAAAATATAATTAATATTTACAAATTGCACTTGCTTCCAACAACTTATTAAATTTACAAATTCTAATTTTATAAATTCTTTTGGATTATCTGCATATTTAATTATATCCACAGTGTAAACAGCATTTCTATTTCTTTTTCTAAAGAAAAATGTTGTTTAAGTCCTCCATAGAGCTACGATGCACAGATGTGATGTTAGTAGCGTCTTTGTTTCTAATCTCAGGGATAAGGACTTAAAATGTTTATGAGATAATTGCTGAAAGGTTTTGGTGAGCACCCTACCTGTATCCCTCTTTATTATTTTATGGGAGATAGGACACCTCTGGAAATTCTGCCACACTGCTGTTCTTAGGGTAACCTAGAGGGGCTTGCATGCAATCAAGTAGATTACTTCAAACCAGGACAATTTTGACTACCTCTGTATTTGTTTCTTGTACATAAAATTATGTATTATGATGGAATTTATTTATCACTTTAGTATTAATAATAGCGATTGAGGGCATCTTCCTAAATGGGATAGATACAGTATTTTCTCTATGAAAATTTTTTAGATTTTTTTCAGTAGTTATTCCCCACAAACAATATCATTGAAGAATCTTAGACCACCCCGCCCCCCCCTCATTAAATCCTCTAAAACAGGTGAAAATATTCAATGTAAGTCTATTGGAATAAGATAAACTAGAACTAAGGAAAACAGTATTCATTTTATACAGTTTTTCTTTGTTCTCAAAGTCTCTTAACCTTTAATAAGTTACAAAAAAAAGAGATGAAGGTTCAGACTATGAAGTATTTCCTTGAGGTAGCAAAAGAGAATGGAATGTAGACTGGGAGTTATAGAATCGTGAGTCAACTGAAATCTCATATTCTCTGTATTCAAGATAGCATAATGTTTTAATATTACTAGTTCACTTACTAAACTATTTAACGACTATTTTCTGTTTCCACGGATAGACATTAGGCTATCCACTGAAGAAAAGATAGAGACAGAAAGTAAACATACTTCATCACACATGGAACTAGAGTATTATTTTAGTAATGTTAAATTTTAATGCTTTTTTAAAGCTATGAAATGCTTTTCACTCAGCAGGTGATGTTGTGTAATATCTCCTGTACAAGTTCATCTCCCAAGAGGGTTGAGTAGGTCCTAGTATTCAGTCCTACCCCCAGTTGCCTGACAGATCTATCACTTTCTAAAGAAAACAGCCACTTCTGGGACAGAGAGTTGAAAGCTCAAGAACCCTTTAATTTTAGGGTTATATCTTCTCTTGAATATGGACCTTTCTTCAAATCCTGTGCCCAGGAGAGCACCCTCTTCTCTGCCCATCAGGTCCCAAGACTCCTTCTATTTCTATTATAATCACCAAACTTATAATTTCTATTTTCCATAGTCTACAAAAGACTTAATATGCAACCAAGTCCACTGAAAACTAGAGTGACAGATATTTATCTTATTAAACTTATCTTTATTAAATTATCATAGAAGTGGTGTCATAAAATAGTCAAAAAAATGGATAGCCAACTCAGTCTTTTTCCAGGCTTGGACTTGATCTAGATTCAGTAGTCCAGTTTTTGTGTTCCTTCTGGTAAATTCTGTGTACCTAATATCCCACTGCAACTTCAGAGAAACTTTACTTTTCCTTCATATAGCATATACATATACACATATATAATACATGCATATATACCTATGTATGAATGGATATGTATATATATTATCATAAGTTAAATAAAGATACAATATTTAAAAGCACAAAATAGGACTGGGAAGATGCTCAATGAGTAAAGTACTTGTGACATGATCATGGTCAGTTCCCAGCACCCACATGCATGTGAGGTAGTGTGGCAGTCTGCTCCTAATCCCAGTAATTAAGAGGCAGAGACAGAGGATCCCTGGAACAAGCTGGCTAGCTAGAGTAGCTATATCAGCAAGCTTTGGATTCACATGAGAAGGTGGAGGGTGATCAAGGAAGATGCTTGACACCTACCTCTGCGCAGGCACACACATGAACACATACAGTCCAGCCCAGGAGAGCACACAGACCTCCTGTGTAGTCGTTAGGAAATTGACCTTTAAGATATATTCTTAGTTCACTAGGGCTGAGAAATCATATGCCAATAGTCTTGTATTCCCTTCCTTTAGGACTTGCCACCAGAACTCCTGAGGCAGCACCAGGCTTTTATAGGAATGAAATGCCAGCTGGGAGACAGAGGAATCAAGTACACCACTTGCCAGGTGAAGGTGAAAATCTTTTCTGTGAATAAATAAAAGACTTGTTTCTTCTCAATTTGCTTCACAGTTTAAGACTTGCTTTTCATCTGTTGTGCTGAAAACACAGGTTAAAACATAGCAAATAAAAACATGTTGCTAGAAACATTTATTCAAACCAGAGACATTTATGTCACAGTATAAAAGTAGGGATTCCTTCGGCTTTTGTCTTGATCTTGAAATGCTCCATAGAATTTTTTTATACAAAAAAAAAATACAGCTGAATAACCTCATGAAACCTGTCAGAAAGTAGGATAAGACAAACAGGAAATTCAGAGAAAATTTAAATGTCCCCCCAACTAGTGAGATTTTATTATAGAACCACCATTGGTTTTTATAAGCAATGAACTAATTTCTGTAACCAGCACAACCACTGGTGATCCCAACAACTCTATCAAAGCGTTGCTGCTTTGGAACGTTTTCCTGAAGAATTGTCCTTCACAGGTTTTATCAACCCAATCCTTTGCAGCAGCCTCAAAACCCAAAACTGCTCACTGGGACCCAAACCAACTTGACACAGTCTATCTACCCTTCTTAAGTTAGTCATTAAAAAGTGGATATGGTCAGATTTGTAACTTTGAAAAGTTATTCATCTTATAGATCTCAAGTAACCAAGGAAGATAAAAGCACTTGTTAAAGCTTTATAGACAATAGCTTTTATATAACCTTCTGGTGAGCAAATTAAAGCTCAGACTATTTCAATGGAAAGAAGTAAAATTTCAATTATTTATATTTGGTTTGAAAACCGAAGCTATCTCCCCCCACACCATCATTCATTCATTAAATGAGAAAAACAATTTGACATTTATGAAATAATTACTATTAAAATTATATAACTGAGCAATGAAAAAGAAGTAACTGAGTTATGAAGAGACTATTTAACAAAAACATTAAAAGAGAACTTGATAAATATACCTTTCTTGAAATAACAGAAGAAAATAGTTCACTACTTAAGTTCTGGAAAAAGACTATTTTGAAAATTACTTTATTGTTGTAGTTCATATAATTAATGTAATTATTAAACTAGTTTGTTAAAAACTGTACTTTTTCTTTTATAGTGCTTGAGCACAAATAAGGTACTTTTGTCCTGATTGTTTGATTTGATTTTTACAGCAACCCAATGAGGTTGCTGAGAAGAAAAGTTCTTTAACTCACTCCAGGATGCCTTGTGAAAAACAACTTAGTGCAAGTCTAGATCGACAAGCCTCACAGGCTTCTGTGTACTTGACCTAGATTAAATGGTAACAAATCATTTGACCTCCTATTGTAAAATGTTTAAAAAATAGATTGAAAACTGAGGTATTTCTGGGGATTTATATTTTGAAATATATATTAAATTAATCAGAAATGAAGTTTAATACTGAATGAAGAAGTATATGAAATTAAGTCATTCATTAAATAATATTATCTAAATATAAATATAAAGTATAAGATCAATGGCAAGACATATTTTTGTGCTAAGGCAAATTCTCATGACAATGATTCTATTCCCACTGTGTCTTAGCCTCTCCTAAAGGGTGGAAGGGCAGCTATGGGCAATACAGTTGAAGAAAGCAGGCCTTTCATGGCATGGTGACCCGAAATGCTTCTTTTCTTTTTAACTTTTCCCATATACTTATCTGGTGTATTGGTCCTCTCAGTTTGTAGATTAGGACAAGGGAAATTCAACTGTCAGACTCATCCAGTCAATTAATCAATAAATATGTAAGTACACATAAACATCACAAACATTTTCATCAAATCAACTTTTATTTTAAATTAATGTGAGGTCTCTATGTTTCCGAGAAGATGTCTAGACCCTTTAGGTAGTGTTTTCTATGTCAAGAAGATTGTGGATGTTGCTCAGTTTAAAGGGTATGACTTTGAAATCAGAAAAATGTCACCTTATCCAGACACTTTCTATCACTGCATTAATTAATATCTTAGCTTTAAATGTTTATCCGTGTCCAGAATGAAGGTTCGCCACAGTATTTATCAGGCTTCTTTACAAATACGGGGGCAAGTATCTGTGGTCTAAGGAGAGTAAGTTAGTTGCTCTTGATCATTCTAGGCTTGCAAATGCTCATTGTGGCTTAGCTATAACACATTCAAAACCTTTCACTAGAAATCAAAAAATAAATCTAGTTCAAGAAACATCTGAGCAGCAGGCCTGAATTGGAAACTTCTAATATCTTTTGATAATATATATTATCTTTAAAGCCATGATAGTCATTAATGTTTTGATTTAGAGTTTAGCCTGTTTATACATTGTTGATTCAGCTAGTGAAAGGAAGATATGGCTGAAATTTATTTGAAGTCGTTACATATGATGAACCACACTGCACCATCCACTGACTTTAAACTGAATGAAGAATTAGAAAAAGGATATTATAGGTGGTTAAAGGTCATGCTATTATCAACACACACAAAGACAATTAAGCAAAACCGTACTTTAATGTCTAAAATTCTGTTCATATTTAAGGACTGAGTATATTATCTCATTCTGGCATAAATTATGATAATCTCAAATTGATTACTTTGCCTTGTCATTAAACTTAAACCTAAATTTAGGAAACATGAATAATAATAGCTTTGCAAAAGTTTATAATCTGCTGGTGTGACCTTTAAGCCTCAATTTATAAATGCATTTTGTAATAGGCAAGTCCTTTTACTTATTTATTGTTCTTGCCTGATGATTCTACTTAAAAGAAATTTAGGAAAATCAGTCAGAACATAGCTCAGTTGACAGAGTGCTTGCACAGCATGCATGAAGCCCTGAGCTCAGTCCCCAGCACAGCACAGACTAGGTGGGTGGTGCATACCTGTCATGACAGCACTCAGGAAGCACAACAGGAGGGATCCCAAATGTAAGCTCATCCTCAGCTATTGAGGCCAGCAGGACTATCTGAGAAGCTATCTCAAATGAAATAAAAATGGAACCCAAATCGATAGGTAGGGTTTAGTAGGTATGGACTGAGTAAACTGTGGGGATGCTTTCCTTGGCATTTTATTTCTCTTATGTCAGATGTATTGAGGTATAATAATCATAGAATAAATTTTAACTGTGTAGTGTGTAATTTTTTGAGTTTTCTTGCCTTTGATTTTATTTTTAAAAAGTATGCAACAACACAATAAAAATAGCAATAAATTCCTGATAATTTGCCCAGAGCCAAACGGGGCTAGGGTCATAAGAAATCAAACAGAGCTGGTGCTGTAGCTGTAATGTTTGTTGAAATAATATTTCCTGACCAAGCTAAATTATCTATCATATTTTTTTCTGTGTGATTTTCTATAAACCAGTTGAGCAGTTCTTCCAAAATGAATTTGTTCTATGTGAGATTGTGCAATATGAACAATGTGACCTAGTACATTTAATAGAGAATACGTCAATTTGGGCCAAGTGTGTGATGTTACTCTTAAAAAGACATTGGTGCCTTAGAACATACTAGCCTGTTATACCTGAAAAAAAAAGAAAGAAAGAAGAAAAGAGGTCAAATTTATACACTTCTAAGTATCCACAACAGGAATGCAATGCCCTCATTGTTAACTAAACAGTGTGAGGTAAAAGTTAATCAAGACAGAGCTGCAGCTGACCTGGGGGCCAGCCTCCCCGTCAGCAGCAGAGTACGTAAGGAAACCCACAAGGGCGGCAAGGGTTAAACCTCTTAGGAAAAATTTTTTCTCTTTCTTTGGGCTAGACTTTTTGATCTGAGGGGAATAATAAGGAAACACAGATGCTTTCTGGTGGTAACTTTGTCTTTACTTCTTCGTGAAACTTTCCCTGTGAAAAATCTCTCTTGCTCTTTTCTCATTACTCTCCTGGGCAGCTTCTAATTATCTCTACCCCCTCTTCTACACCACCACTTCTCTCGCCTCTGCCACTCCTCCCTTCATCTATGCTCCTCGTCTCACTGCACCACGGCTGCTGCTCTTCCTCTCACTGCCAAACTCTGAACAATTATGAGTTACATTTTCAGGGCCCAGTCAGTGTCATAACAAATGACAAGTCACATAGTTTCTCTTGGGCTAGGGAGGTCACATTGACTGGCCAGGGAGTAATGTTTAGCCATGCACATAGATCAAATAGTTAGGGTTCCCAGACAGAAAAATGACATTGGAATTCAAGACTTAACAATTAATTAGCTATACCTTGAGTTTGGGCAGAAAGGTCCATTGCTTGCAAGGAGTTACATCTAAAATTGCTTCAAACCCTGGCCTTAAATCAGCAAAAAATACCTGTGAAAATGACCTTGTGCATTTGTCCCTAGGGGCAACCAGATATTCATCTCCAGTGGTAACCAGCATGCTCTGAATTTGTTCTGTCTATAACTAACTGTCTGTGCAAAAGGCTGTCTTTATGACTGAGAATCCTATGTCAGTCTGAGTAATGAAAAATATCCTAATATTATTTCTGTTCATCAAAATTTTACAGTTAAGCAGAAATCATCTTCCTGACCATCCTCAGCTATATGTGTGCTCCGTAGATGGAATATTTTCATGAGATAAACACACAAACATTGGGAAAATACCCAAAGTTGTTCTTAGGGAAGAAATGAAGTGGCTCATAAGAGAAATTACAGATAGCGGCAACCAGTTTTCAGAGTCAGTGGTCCTGTAAGCCTTGCTATACAAGATTATCTCCATCAGATAATTATTTGTCTGGTGGGCCAATACTTGAATTATCAATTGCCATCTGCTGTATATTCCCATACCCCCTGCAAAGAGCCTAAAAATATTAACTTGAAAAAAATCTAATTATAATCAATTTTAAGATCTAGTGAAGTTGAAGTTAACATCTACACACACAACACACACATACATATATGTCTCTCTCTATATATATAGAGAGAGATCTATATAAAGATATCTATCTATATCTATACACACACATATATGTATGTGTATATATATATATAAGTATATATATATATATATATATATATATATAGAGAGAGAGAGAGAGAGAGAGAGAGAGAGAGAGAGCGCTAATTTAATAACTAAGAACCTTACATGGGAAACTAAAGTGTACAAGTAACGCTTCCATAGAAGTAACCTGGTTGTTACTCATGAAGGGTTTATAATTTTCTCAAAATGTGATCTGCCAATATTTGGACTTCAAAGTTATTTGTAAAAACATCTTAAAGTACAAATTTCTGCTACCCTGAGTCTCTACCAGTGTTTTAAAATCCAGTGGGTGAAGAAAAGTGTAATACATGCTTCATTGTTTCAAACTTAGACCCCTGATTTTTTGTAAGTTTATTGAAGAGCAGGAAATTCTGTTGCAGTTATAGCAGCTTATCAGAGAATTACTCAAACAGATGAAAAGAACTTTATAGAACGATGTGTGATGGAGAGGGATTCAGCGTGAGCAGCACTGTATGTCCTTCCAACCAGGGCTCTTGAGTCCTCTTCTGAGCTAGTCTAGCAGGTAGTAAAAAGATGCAACTCCATTTTCTATCTTTAGCTAATGTTATGAAATGAAAATGGGATATATATTTTAGCTTGATCAGGAATAAAAAGAGAAATTTAAAGAGCTGCATGAATTTAGTTCACATTTCATAAATTACATTTTATTCAAACCGAATCTACTCTGCCATTTCCTGGCTGTCTCGGTTTACACCTCTTGAGTAAATGCCTCCTGCTCTCATATGACAGATCTAAAAATGCTTGGGAAAGATTTGTTGCCACTTTCATACTAAGTATGAATAAGCACTCTAAATATACTTCTTAATATTATTGGCCTCTTATCCTCTGACACTTAGATGAGTTCACCTAATCTGCTCAGCCTTCATTAGGGTAATCTGAGATATATCCCCAGACAGGTGAATAGTTTATTCACAGAAAAGCTGAAGAATTTTGAACGCGTAACAGCAGGGGCCTGTTATTAACATCACTATTAGGGAAGTCCTTCATCAGTCCCTCATCCAGGCACTCTTCCCCTCCCCAAGAAGCACAATTGAGGACAAGATTTGTGAGAACAGTCCTAGGTTTCTGGTGGGAAGTAGTCTACAGAGGGCCAGGAAGGTAGGTGGTAAGCTGGATGGGAGCTGAGATTTCTTAACACTATAGAAGATCTGAAAGCCAAAGTTAAATGCTAGGATAACAGCGATGAGGGAAACATAAGAAGAATGGAGAGGGGCTGGGGATGTGGCTTGGTTAGCAGAGTGCTTGGCAAGAAGGCATGGAGACTTGTTACCATCCCCAGTGCCGTATTGATCAAGTATGTGATGCAATTCTATAATCTTAACACCTGGGTGGTGGAGACAATAAAATCATAATTTCAAAGACACCCCAAATGCTTAATGAGCTTGAAGCCAGTTTAAACTTTATGAAGAAACCCTGCCTTTAGGAAAAGCAAGCAACAACAACAACAAATAATAGTAAGGAATATGAATCTAATACTGTAATAATTTCCCTGCTGTATTATCCTAGACTTTTTAAACCTGGCAGGGGTTGTAAGCCTTTTTTTTTAAAGAATCAATGTAATCTTTGAGAGAGACAGACAGAGACAGACAGAGATGGAGGGAGGGAGGGTGGATATAGATGTGTTAAAGATTCTATTTTTAAAAAAGATAGAAACAATTTAAAAGATTAAATAAGGAATCCTTTTCAGTCTGTCTGAGTTATGAAATAACTCTTTTGAAGTACCATTATGTGGTCAATCTGAATGTATTAATAATGAATTCAAAGTAGCCAATAATATGTGGGATCACATTAAGGACAGAAATGAAAGTGCTGCTGCCCCTTGGAGCCATTTAAGGATCTGAAACCTCTGCTTTACTTTCCCTGTGTCTTTCATCCTCTTGTCTGTCTGTTGTAGGAGTCTGAATCTGTGCCTCAGTCTCCCATGTGTGCCTGTGTGTTTGTTTATCTGTCTGCCTGTGTCTATATCTGTCTGTCTCTAGCAAAAAGCTTTGCTCTCTCATTCATTGAACCACACAGAAAGCATCACACGAATAAGAAACAAAGGAGACTTTACAGATACCTTTAACAGAAATTTGCAAGGGGTTAAGTCATGGGCTCCAGCTGACTCAGATAGTAAACAGTACTACAAGGAGCATTGTTTATCAAACAATATCTTTATGTTACTTCCATCACTAATAGTGGATATTCATTTTATATGACTGTCTTCAGTCTATAATAGCCGTTTTAAGCAAATTATTATCATAAAACTACATGTATACTCTGAATTATCATAAAACCACATACTCTGGGTCAGGGCATGGAAGAACACAGAATTTAGGATTACAAAGCTATCTATTAGCTTAGGTTATAGAAGCTGATTACATGAGAAATCCAAGGCAAGTAGGATTGGTTGTTACATTGCTTGCTAAAAGGCAGGTTAAACAGTCTGAGTATATAGTGGGGTAGCAATCTTAAGTACTAAGTGATGTTAAGGTATATTATTAATTTTGGATATGAGGTCCTCTGAAACTTCCAATCATTGGAATGTACAAAATATTTTCATAATACTATATCGCCAGACCATTATTATGTGGGTTGTTTTGTTTATGTTTTGTTTAACAACATCTATTTTTGCTGGTGAGTGTAATATCACATTATTAAAATCTGATTTTATTTCTTCTCAGTCTTTATAGGCTGATGTGCAAATGTATTTTCACAGAAACAAAAGCATGCTGCTTTTATCAGAGTTTATGTTTGCTTTTATGTAATATAGCATAGCTTATTAGAGCCAATAGTCTATAGCACTGGGTCAAATCATAAAATAGAGATTTGTGTAACTTAGGAAACATGAGCAGCTTTCGATTGTTGAAGTAAAATAAAAAAGAAGGTAGTATTTCAGAACACAAGAAAAAATACATTTAAGGACCAGAAAGATGACTCAGTGACTAAAGATGCTTGCTGCCAAACCTGATGATTTGATAAGCTTCCATTATGCGTAACAATGATAAAATTAAAGACTGATCAACACTAGTAGTTTTTGAATCAAAAGAAGAAAATTCTCTTATGTGTGAAATAATCAATGTACTGTCCATGGTAGATGAAATAACACTGATACTGTTAACTAGGATGTTAAAGCTGCATATTTGAAAATGAATTAAATTAGATTATTTTAAACTAAGTTATCTTAAAAAAAAGTTAGTGTTTTTACTTTTATTGTTGTGCGTAATGTAAGTTTATACATTTATTGCAATATATACCTGTTAAATATGTCTGAAATTCATTTTTAGTAATTTCCAATTAAGAAATTACTTATACCTTGTATAATAAACTATGCAAATAATCACTTAATTATTTATTTTAGAAGCAAATGCTTTTCTCATGTTTATGCTTGATTATTTAAAGTTTTCTACTGAACGGCAACCCAACTCTGGAACATTTCTGTTCTCATAAATGCATAGTAAGTGTAACTTCCAGGATGCTACTGACTATGAAACATGCTGTTCCCCACACTCCTTTTTTATTCCATATAATTAACTACTGCCTTTTTCCTTTTTCTGTTTTTTCAGTCAAAGGATCAAGAAAGTTAAGTCTGCCAACAGATCTTAAGGCTGATCTTGGTACGGTAGGCAAAAGCCGACAACTTTAAGTTTTCTTACATTCATTTGGCTGAACATTTTTACCAACCAATCCATAAATGACATAAGCTTCCTAGATAGCCATATCTAATAGCTTTCCAAAGAAGGCTTTTGTGAAAATCACCATAGAGTTCTGTTGGCAGCATTCAACATTGTTTGTTAAAAATCATTTTACAAAATTACATTTTATAAATCATTACACATCAAGGTATGTAATGTTTCTTGTTTTCTTTCATCACAAAAAAATGTTTTATGATTTGTCACATATATGGACTTTATGACTGTAATCTTGTGAATGAGCATTCTTCTGGATTCTTTTCCCTATTGTATATGTTAGTATTGCTTCGAATAACACTATTTCACCAAAAAAGTCTCGCAGAAAATGAAATGGAGTTCTGATTCTGGTTTTGCTTTGTTTTTTGTTTGCTTGTGTTTTTGCTTTGGTTTTGTTTGTTTCTTTCTTTGTTTTCAGCTTAGTTTGTTTTGTTTTAGGAGCACTGTAGACAATTTGATTCAAGGAGCTTGGTCTGTGTAGTGGTAACAGGCTTAGGCATTATAGCCTGACACTGAAATGTACTTCCTTAGATAGGCCTTCACACTTCTTTCAGCACTTGTATCTCCTAGCTTGCATATGAGACTTTTAGTTTTGCTTTTTGAAACTTCATTAAATAACTGATATTTTAATTTCCTTTACTCTGATACAAAGCTATAGAGGGAACTCCAACTAAGGTCTTAGTAAAACAGACAAGCTACAATCACCTTTGTGCTGGTCTTCAGGTGTAAAAGGCTGCTTTGTATGCCCTCTTTTAGCTCTTTAAGATTGTTGTTATTACTATTTTCAATGTTTTTTCTTCTGAAGGCAGAAACTAAGACCATTGCTGCAAACTGGTAGAATTAAAAGTCCATGACAATTAGTAGGTCTGGTAGAATTCTATGCTAAATCTATCAGGCCTTGAGTTTTTGTTTAGTTGCAAGGTTTTAAGTTCTCCTTCCCTCTCAATAGGTATTATGAGTCTGTTTAAATTATTCACTACATCTTGACTTAACTTCAATAGATCATATATATCCAGAAAGTCATCCATTTCTTTTAGGTCTGTTTGGCAGGTTATAGATTTTAAAAAAATATGTCCTTACATTTTTCTGATTTCCTCGGAGTCTGTTAGAGCATCTCTTTTTTCTTCTCTCATTTTATTAATTTGGATTGTCTTTCACCTTCTTTTTGGGAGTAGGGGGGTTTTCAAGGCAGGGTTTCTCTGTAGCTTTGGATCCTGTTCTGGAACTAGCTCTTGTAGATCAGGCTGGTTTCAAACTCACAGAGATCTGCCTGCCTCTGCCTCCAAAGTGCTGGGATTAAAGGCGTACACCACCACTGCCCAACATCTTTCTCTTTCTTTCTTATTTTTTAAATTAATTTTTGTTGAGCTCCACATTTTTCTTTGTTCCCCTCCCTGCCTCTCCCCTAGCCTTCAACCCTCTCCCAACGGCCCCATGCTCCCAATTTACTCAGGAGATCTTGTCTTTTTCTACTACCCATGTAGATTAGATCTATATATGTCTCTCTTAGGGTCCTCATTGTTGTTTAGGTTCTCTGGTATTGTGATTTTTTTGGCTGGTTTTCTTTGCTTTATATTTAAAACCACTTATGAGTAAGTACATGTGATAATTGTCTTTCTGTGTCTGGGTTTCTTCACTCAAAATGATGTTTTATAGCTCCATCTATTTGCCTGCAAAATTCAAGATGTTATTTTTTTCTGCTGTGTAGTACTCTATTGTGTAAATGTACCACATTTTTCTTATCCATTCTTTGGTTGAGGGGCATTTAGGTTATTTCCAGGTTCTGGCTATGACAAACAATGCTGCTGTGAACATGTCCTTGTGGCATGATTGAGCATCCTTTGGATATATACCCAAAAGTGGTATTACTGGATCATGAGGAAGGTTGTTTCCTAATTTTCTGAGAAATTGCTACACTGACATCCAAAGGGGTTGTACTATCTTGCCTTCCCACCAGCAAGGCAAAAGTGTTCCCTTTACCTCACAACCTCTCCAGCATAACTTGATATCAGTGTTTTTGATCTTGGCCATTCTTATAGGAATAAGATGGAATCTCAGAGTTGTTTTGATTTGCATTTCTCTGATGACTAAGGATGTTGAACATTTCCTTAAGTGTCTTTCAGCCATTTTAGATTCCTCTGTTGAGGAATCTCTGTTTAGGTCTGTACTCCATTTTTTATTGGATTATTTGTTCTTTTGATGACCAATTTCTTGAGTTCTTTGTATATTTTGGAGATCAGACCTCTGTCTGATGTGGGGTTAGTAAAGATCTTTTCCCTTTCTGTAGGCTGTCATTTTGTCTTGTTGACCGTGTCCTTTGCTTTACAGAAGCTTTTCAGTTTCAGGAGGTCTCATTTATTAATTGTTTCTCTCAGTGTCTGTGCTGCTGGGGGTTATATTTAGGAAGTGGTCTCCTGTGCCAATGCTTTCAAGTGTACTTCTCACTTTCTCTTCTATGAGGTTCAGTGTGGCTGGCTTTATGTTGAGGTCTTTGATCCATTTGGACTTGAGTTTTGTGCATGGTGATAGGTATGGGTCTATTATCATTCTTCTACAAGTTGATTTCCAGTTATGCCAGAATCATTTGTTAAATATGCTTTCTTTTTTCCATTTGATATTTTTTGCTTCTTTGTCAAAGATTAGGTGTTTGAAGGTATGTGGATTAACATCTGGGTCTTTGATTTGGTTCTATTGGTCCTCCTTTCTGTTCTTATGCCAATACCAGGCTGTTTTTAGTACTATAGCTCTGTAGTAGAGTTTTAAGTCAGGGATTGTGATGCATCCAGAAGTTCTTTTATTGTACAGGATCATTTTGACTATCCTGAGTTTTTTGCTTTTCCATATGAAGTTGAGTACCATTCTTTTGAGGTCTGTGAAAAATTTTTCCAGGAATTTGTTAGCTAAAGGTTTGTCAGTGCTGTGAATTTTGTCAAAGAACCAACTCCTTGCTTCACTGACGTTTTTCATTTCTATATCATTATCTTGCTTTTCACTTCTAATTTTAGCCTATTTATCAAATAAGGAACAAGAAATTCTTTCATGTATGTACTCAGACTTGCTTTGTGCACTACAATATAGTCTATTTAAGGAAAAACTCCCATGGACTGCTGACAAGAATGCATAGTCTGCAAGATGTGGATGGAATCTTCTGCAGATGCCTCTTAGGCCCATTTTCACTAAATGTTATTGATCTCTTATTTTTCTTTGTTAATTTGTTTTGGTTTGAACAACCTGTGCATTTGGTGGAAGTGTGGCATTACAGCTATCCATTATTACTGTACTAAGGTCAGTCAGCACCCTTACACCCAATAGCACTTACTTTGATGAAATTGAGTGTTCCAACATTCAGGGATGTATGTTCAGAATTGTAATATGCAGTGTATCTCTTAACTAATTTTGATTTGGAGCCATTTTGTTAGAAATTAAAATTGCTACATCTGCTAGCTTTCTTTCTCCATTAGCTTGGAGGTTCTCTTTCCATCCTCTTACTCTAAAGCTTTGTTTCTTTGCAGTGATAGCTATGTTTTTGCAGCCAACAGAGAGTCTTGTTTTTAATCTAGTCAGTTAGTATGCATTGTTTGAAAGAGAGATTGAAACCGTTATCATTCTGTTAATTTTGACAGTATATATTCACTTTTGTTTCTTTGTTGTTTCTATTTTCTAATTCTCATTTGCTTATTTATTGCAGTGGGGTTATTTTGTACTGTGCACTCACAGATGTGTTTACTGTTCTCTGCAGTGTGGAGGAGTCATTTGAGTATCTCCCATGCTCCTTTCTTAGGCGTGATGAATGCTTTTAGTTTATATTTGTCATCTGGTGTCAGGATATATAGATGGAAGTTTCTGTTCCACCTGGTCCCACAGCCGTTCAATTCCAAAGAAAACCACACAGAAGCTTATATTAATTATAAACTATTTGGCCTATTAGCTTAGGCTTATTATTATCTACCTCTTACAATTTAAATTAACTCATAATTCTTAACTATATTTAACCATGTGACTTGGTACCTTTTCTCAGTGAGGCATTCTCCTCCTCTGCATCTGGTTGGTGACCACTCTGCCTTTCCTCTTTCCAAAATTCTCCTATACTGGTTGCCTCACCTGTACTTCTTGCCTGACTTCTGACCAATCAGTGTTATATTAAACCAACAAGTGACAAATCTTTATAGTATACAAGAGCATTCTCCCATAGCAAGGAAGTTACTGGATTTGTACTTTAATTACTAATATTCCTTCAGTGGAACTGTTTACAATGTTCAAGTAAAATTAGTCTGTAATCGAGTTGAGGTATCAGTTCTCTCTACTGAACTACAGGTACCCCCTTGGTAATTAGACCCTAGCCATGTGCTTAACGCACCAGGCTCAAAATCCAGTATTGCTATGAGAGTAGCACATTATCTACTTCAGTAATCATACCTGAAGAATGGGCCCAGGAATAAACAATTAAACAGCAACCACCATCGCAGCATCATTAATTTTTGGTAAGTAAAGAAAATAGAAATGCATGCTCTAAGATACAAGTCACTGAGGGCATGAATACAATGAAAATAAACAGAATAAACAGTTTAAAACAGTTAGTACTGGGGCGATAGAGAAAAACAGAGAGGGAAATAAAAATAAGAGGCAAAGTAGACACAAGGAAAGGACATGAAATAATTCTGGATAAAGCTAGAACAAAAGGAGAAAGCGGAAGACAGGATTCTAATCCCATGATGAGTTGTGTATCTACCCAACCTTCCCAGCACTGTACATTGAAAAGAATATCCTTTCTACAAATATCTGGTCTTAGCCTTTTGCCAAAATTCACTTGGCTGTAGATGCTTAATTTTATTTGTGGGCTCTTCATTGTGTTTCATTAGTCTGAGTCTGGTTTTGTTGTTGTTGTTTCATTTTTGGTTTTGTCGTTTTTAATCAATGCCATACTGTGTAGACTACTACAGAGTTGTAATGTGTTTTGAAGTCACATAGTGTAATACTTTCCTCTTTGTCCTATTAGGTCAAGGTATCATTAAGAACTAGGGAGTATTTTGTGGTTCCATGTAAAGTTTTTTTTAATTGTCTAATTCTATGGAAAATATCATTGGAATTTTAAAGTAGGTATTAAATAAATATGTAAATTTAATATTAAAAGGTAATATTTTGTACCTTTTAATAATAGCCAGGACTACAAGAATTCACTATCATGCTCAGCAACTTTGTCTGTTTTTATAGATTTTGACATAAGGTTTATATTTTCTGATATGAGTATTTCTGATACTTATTTGAATTTCATTTGTGTGGAATATCTTATTCATTTTTTCACCTCCAGTCCATATGTATCCTTAAAGGTAAAATGAGTTTCAGATAATATTAACATATGGTTAGATATTTTTAAATTCTTGATACTTTTATAGCCACAGTGTAACTATATAAAATAATGTTTCATTTTGAAATAGTCATACATACATGTAGCACACTTTAATCATATTGAATCTCCCATTATTGTTTCTAATTCTTTAATTCTTCCAAATTTCTTTCTAAATATTCCTAATAATAGTTGAATATTTGATAATTTAATAGATTTATGTCCAAATTATTGATAAATAAGGTCTCACTACAACCATAACATAACTTATTTTCTTGTTCTTTTGTAATTACCTTCTCCCTGTAATAATTTTCCCTCACTGTAAATGATCGACTCTAGCAGTGTGTTTTGACTTCTTGCTGAGAGTTATAAACTATATTTTGATTATAAAATGCAATTTTGAAATTATAGTAACAACATAAGTGTAAAAACAAACACACACAAAAAGTAATGTGATAAAATATGCTAAGTACATTCTACATTTGTACCCCATTCCTTTTCTCAACTGGATTTCGGATAACCCATCTTCATTTCTTTCTATATTGTCTGTCACTTAATATATTAAAGTAGGTACTCTTACTTATTTTATATTTTAATCTTCATACTAACGATGGGGTGACTTACATTCTACACTAATAATCTAAGCAACCCATACTTAGATTATTAGGGCATTCTTCATTCATTTCTGTGTTTTATTCCTATTTATACTATCTCTTTCAATCTGAATAACTTCCTTAAGCATTTTTTATGAAATAGGTTTAATAGAGATTGTTCTCTCAGCCTTGATTTGTTTGGGAATTGTCTTTCATTAATTTGTAAAGGATACCTTTGCTATGTCTAATCAACAGAATTGTTTTATTTTTTAATACTTCAGTATTAAGAAAATCTTGTGCCACCATTTCCTGATCTATAAGATTTCTGCTGAGAAATCTGATGTCAAGTGAATTGGTGCACTGCCATGTGTTATTTAAGTCTTGAAATTCTCCTCGTGTGTGTGTGTGTGTGTGTGTGTGTGTGTGTGTGTGTGTGTCCTTCTGGACTTAAAACATGTTGTACTTCTGCCTCTGCCTCCTTCATGCTTAGATTAGAGGTGTGAGCCACATGGCTAGCTTTCTGTTTCTTTCTCACCTGTGAAAACTTGCTTATAAAATGTCTTAGGTTAGAGTTGGTTGATTTAAAGATATCCTTGAACTTCCTGTAACTGGATATGTGTAGCTTTCTCTAGATTTAAAAAATTCTGTCACTTTTTTTATATATACTTTCTAAACCGTTAGCATGTTCAACTCATTCTCAAATCCCAACCACCTGAATATTTACACTTTTTATAACGTCTCATAAGTTCTCTTCCCTCCTCACTCTACTCTTTTCTCTTACAACTATGTATTTTAAAATAGCTTGTCTTCAAGTTCATTCATTTTTCTATTCAATCTACCCTGATACTGATATTTTCTATAGACCTGTGGGTTTTTTTAGTTTATTCAACTCTTTAACGTCTATTTATTTTTGTAATTGCTTCCATCTCTTTAAGTTTTCCTGTTTGAATATTGAGACATTTCTTTGTGTTTTTCCTTCCATCCTTCCTTCCATTCTTCCTTCCTTCCTTCTTTCCTTCCTTCCTTCCTTTTTTCCTTCCTTCCCTCTTTCTTTCCTTTCTTTCTTCCTCCCCACCCCCTATTTCTCTTTCTTTCTGATAAAGATAGTTTATTCTAGAGCCATTTTGACTGATCATAGCCTGGGAACACAGATTTCGGTTACTGTAAATTCCATGTTAAAAATGGAAGCAATTTCATGGAGATTTTTTATAGTTTTACAGAACAGAGAAAGTCTCAAATCAAGGCAAGTTTAAAGTACATTTGTGGGTTTACTAGGGAGGCAGGTACATTGAAATAAGGGATGCTGTTCTATAGGCTCAATATGCTATTTGATGGCATTCTTTGCTTTTGATTTGGTAGAAACTAATTGTCTGCTAAGTTAGTAGGTTCTAAAAGCCATTTATCTTTTGTTACAAGATGTTGGTTCAGATTGGGGAGGTGGGAGGTCAGAAGCTAGCCTAAGATAAGATGGTCAGCCTCTGAACCGGCAGCATACCTCTCCACGGTATTAAAATTCTCATCAGCCCTAAATTCTCATCAGTCCCTAAAAACACAAATTCAGGAATTTTCATCCACAACCAGATGCAGCTTCTCTTCAGAAGCTATTGCTCACAGTTCCTCCTGTCAGCCAAGCATCACATTTTATGCACATGGGGGAGGTCACATATTACTTACTAAACATTAAGGTTCCCTCCTAGCTAGGAAGCTCATTCCTAGGATCTGGTGTAGATGAGGCTGAGAAGTGCGCAGAACTGTGGTCTTCAGGAAGGGAAGACCAGCTGGAAAAGGCCGTTAGGAAGAAACTCCTTCTAGTCTGATCTAAACTCTTCTAGCTAGCCCCATACTACTTTACGGCTGCTCTGTCATAGAAGCCATCCCTTATGTCGTCATTCACTTCACTTGCCCATATGGTATCCTGGACATTTTAGACAAGTTAATTCGGATATATATTTTTTAAATAAAAGTAAAAATATCCTTCTAAAGATTTTTACTGTATCCTGGAAAAAGTCTGAAGTATCTTTAAAGAATACTGAAAAATCTCTAAAGACTAACATGTAATGGTGTCTAGAACCTATACTAAAGCAGAACCTATGAAGACGAAAAATATTAGTCAATAGAAACTGACATAAAAATTACAGATAGGCTAGAATTAGCAAGCTACTTAAATATACCGTAGAGTGAGAGAAAGGTCCCGGGATGTCAAAAAGAAGCATAAAATTATATAAAAAATCTAAATCAATCTTTTAGAGATAAAAAGTATTTTCTTGGAGATGATAATTTTGCTAAATGGGTTTAATAAAAAGAATTGATGGTGCTTAAGAACAACATGAACTCAAAAATTTACTGTTTAGGAAGAAACTCTGTGCCATCTAATGCATATGCTGTAAGAATTCTGGAAAAAGAAAGAATGGGGGATAAATAATGTTTGAATAAATGATGCTGAACAGTTTCTCAGTTTGATAAACAATAAAGATCCACAGTTCCAAGAAGCATAATGAACCCCATGCATGAGAAATACAGAGAAAATTGTATAAAGTGCATCATAATTGAATTTCTTTAAGTGCCAATTAGTCAGAGATGTGGGAGATGACATTTTAACACATCAAGTAGCAAAAACAAGAATAAAGCAAATTTTTCCACAGGGGGAAAAAAGCTGGAAGAGAGTAGAAAAGTATGCTTAATTACTGAAAGGAAAACAATCAACATAAAATTTTGCAATCAAAAGAAATCTTGTTCAAAGTGAAGGTGAAATAAATGCTTTATTGGGTATACAAAAGCTAAAGATATGCATGGTGGCATATGTTTACAACATTCCCAACATGTGGAAAAGGGAAGAAAAAGATCACAAACCTGAGGACAGCCTGAGACATATAGTGATACTCAAAAAGTGGCAACACACACACGCACACACACGAACACACACATGTGTGCGCACACACACACCCCTGAAAGAATTCAACCTCCAAATATTCAGATGTCAGAAGAAAAGGAAAACAATACCAAGAGAAATCTCAACATATCCAGAAATTGAAGAAGACCAAAAATGGTAAATTCTTATAAGCTCAAAATATTAATTTTTTTAAATCTCTTTAAAAATAATTGATAACTGAGGAAATCCAAAATATTCATCAAAAGATAAATAATTCAGCAAATAGTGGCATACTCAGACAATGAAATATTTCTCAGAAATGAAAATAAATGGCTGCTTGACACAACAAGAAAGAACCTTGACTAATCGTGATGAATAAGGCCAAGCAAAATCAAATAGAAACTGGCTCCAGATTAGCCTATGTAGTACACAATATGACAGTGAATGACTTAGTCAATAGCTAGATTTGTTTTTCTTTGATTTAGTTCCATTTTATTAACATAAATTTCCACGTTGACTATCTGAGCTATGTCTAATTTTTCCAATTATTATCTATTGAAAACATCTATCATGAATTTTTTTTAAAAAAGAACATTTGCTTGGCATAGTGGATAAGCCATAGGCCCTAAAGCAAGGTACCATGTCTGTAGAGAGAGCAGGGGTTTTCCGAATGCTGTATGAGGATGGGGGTATTATTGCTAACCGTATATCTAAAGCAGTTGCCGTCGTCTAATGCTCACTAGGTGGTCAGTGCCAAATGTTGCCTTCATTATTCCTCTTTTTAATGCTGGGGAAGGAGGATTAGAACTCTTGACTTCCTCTTGACAGTGTCCGATACTTCAGAAGATAAAATCTTCCTTTTTAGCTGAGATTTCTGAATTTCTGTTCATGAGTAAAGATGCTTTGATTCCAAAATGACTAAATTTCAATGGACTTCATTGGCTTCTCAAGAACTACTAAATATATTTTCAAAAGTTTAATTCTTTCTCAAATATTGGGCTAACTCTATAATCTGGTATATATATATATATATATATATATATATATCAGTTGAGAAAATCAGTTTAGACTCTTTCCTGATGGAAAATCTCATTTTTTATGTTCTTCATTTTTATCATGTATAATGTCACAATAATAATATATTTTCTTACAGCTTACAGGGTTATTTGAAAATTAACTAAGATAATGCACAGATATATATACACACACAATGCCCACCATTTAAATACTGATAAATGTTAACTCTCATTTTAACAATTGGTAGGAAAAATTCTAGTACAATAAAATAGTGAGAAATAATTCCTGCCTTGAGCAGCTGCAAAATAATCCAGGAAACACACAAGTTTAGGCTTTAAAACTGTGCAGTACAGAAAGGCTGTAATAGATTGTCAGATCCACATAGTCAACATTGCATTTCCATACAGCTCTACCTCAAGGATGACCAGAGCAGGAGGGTCCATAGTGTATTCTTTATATTGCAGTACTGTGAAGGTTATTTCAAATGCAATTTATTACTTTTAGGCAAAATAAGAAAATCTGTTTAGTGCTAAATAAGTTTTATACCATTAAGGTCTACTCCTAATCCAAGTTTTCAAAGTGATATCCAAACACTCACAGACGTTAGATGAACATTTTATACTTAAGTAATTCTGTACTCTGAAACAAGAGTGACAAAGGCAAAAGCTTATATTGTGTCTATTGCAGCCCTTTGTGTAGGACATGGACTCCAAAAACACTACAGAAACTACATGAAATAGGCAATAACATTCTAGGTTTACAGAGGAAATCACAGAGTGAAGACCTGAGTAGGGCAGAACTAATTAGAGTCAGAACTGGAATGTGCATGAAGGCAGCTTGGCTTCATAGTTGTGTCCTTAAGTACCGCTCTCAAGTGCATAGTATGATGCTGTGTGCTGCATCTTAAACTCCAAGTAAAAGAAATACTTCCAAAACTTACATAAATTGGACCTGTTCAAATAATGTGATAAAATACAATATTAAACCTTATTTTATATTGCCATTCAACAATATATTAAATACATAGTAGGAAAATACAGCACATTTCAAACAGTGATAATTAAACAAATTATGAAAGTGTGTCCTACACATAATAAGTGTTTTGATTTTCTATAATCTGAAATTGTAACTAAATCTTAAAATAACAAGAAACTAGTGATATGCAAATGGGTTGGAAGAAGAGGAATTCTTGTTCCTCCATTTTTAACCTATGCCTTTGGATTTCCTCATCTGAAGACTTAACTATGATATTTATTCTGCCTTCTTCCTCTTGGTACAGACCATGTAAATGGACACTGCACAAGTCCAACCTCTCAGAGTTGCAGTTCTGGAAAACGTCTTTCCAGTGCTGACGTTTCAAAAGTAAATCGCTGGGGTCCTGGAAGACCACCATTTAGAAAGGCACAGTCAGCTGCTTGCATGGAGATTTCTTTACCAGTTACAACTGAAGGTAGGCTAAACATGTCAATTCTTGTGAGTA
Organism: Myodes glareolus; assembly: GCF_982192425.1. Classification (NCBI taxonomy): domain Eukaryota; kingdom Metazoa; phylum Chordata; class Mammalia; order Rodentia; family Cricetidae; genus Myodes; species Myodes glareolus. The sequence continues at coordinate 44,315,224 of NC_142027.1, read as the reverse complement.
CAGTTAAAAGCTTGGTTTGTCATGGTAACAGATGCTGGGAGACAAGAAATGGAAGTTACATTTAAAAGATGATAAAAACCACATGACACTGAAAAAAAAAACAAGATCTTATTTGACTGTGGCCATAACTCCAATTCTATTCCCCAGTCTACCTCCTTCCTTATCTCTAAAAAAAGAAAAAAAAATGACTCCACTATAGGTAGGCTATACAAAAGGTGACAATCTGAAAGGCAACCTTAATTACCTCTGCTATCAAATGAATATAATCAAGTTTAAAAGGACACGTTTTTAAATTCTAAAGTTCAGAATCATAGCCGGGTCTGGTGGCACAGGCCTGTAATCCCAGCTGCTGGGGAGGCTGAGGCAGGAGGATTGCAAGACCTGTCTGTGTTACAGAGAGAGCTCAAAGCCTGTCTGGACCATTTACCAAGACCCTGTCTCAAAGAATAAAGGACAAAAGGTCTGGGGATATAATTCAGTACTGAGCACTTACCCAGTCTGTATGAGATCCAGAATATATCCCCAGGGCCCACAAATAAATAAATAATAAATAAAAATAATAAAGTTTATAATCTTTGTAAATTTTAAAGAAAGTATTGTTTCCTTATTTATAAAATAAGTAATGCGGATGGAGAGTCAAATACAAGAGGAAAAGAGACAAAACTTTTTAGAGCAGGAAAGAAAACAGAATCTTGTAAGTTTGCTTTTACTCTTTTGGTAA